>NC_060119.1:872285371-872608582 GCF_021461395.2 Schistocerca americana | reverse complement strand
GCTGGCAAGTCAAGCTTTCGGATCCTCACTTAACTTCCACACACAGTGAATATCTTCCTGGCCACGACAGTTTCCCGCCGCAGTTGGCGTCTACCTGCTCCAAGGAATGGCCTTGCGTCGCAGTGGTTGTGTTTCATCTGACAACTTTGCAGGCAACCTAAAATAACGCTTGGAAATGAGCAATTAAAGCACGAGGAGGACTGAAAACGGCCGCATGAAATTATTAAGCTCGGTTTCGATTGCAACAATTCCAATGAAATACTCACGTACACTAATTGCAGAGATAGGTAGGAATAAATAAATAAATTCGTTGTTGAATCACTACATTCGTTCGGAAAAAAAAAATACACTGTATTGTTTAATATCATTTCTTTACACTTCAGAACTGTTACTACTTCAAAAACAAGCAATTTAATTTATCCTTACTTACTCCATGTCCAAGCAAAGAGGCAGAGAGGGGTGAATGTAATGCCTGCAGCAGTTTCAAATGTTTGCACATATAAAACTACTCATAGCGTCACCATAGTCATAAGATATTAATCATTTATGAAATGCCGCAAAATTAATCTGCAGCAAGCTGTGTTGCCATTAGATGGCAATGGCATTGTTTTGACAGTGCTACCTAGTAGTGGTGCAGCCTAAATGAATTAATTACTTCCCCCTAAACTTTTCCATCTAGTTTAAATAATGAAGCATTATACTTTCATATGCGTGAAGGAAATATCTCCACATTCTGAATTAAAGAGAACACAAATTTCGTCCGAGCTTTCCAGATCGTGCTCGAGATGAACAGAAAAAAGAAGTGTTACCTTACCTTCAAGTGTCTTCTGTTCCATCAGCGTCCAATGGGGTAAGTTGCAGTTTTTGCTGATTATTGCCTTTCCTTAAGAGCCTGCTGACGTGATGTTTGTCCCTCGTGTACAACACCCACGAGTGCATACAGCTTCCTTAGAACATCTGATAGTCTGAGCTTGGTCCTTCGGTTGCTCAGCGACAGACAAGGGCGATTGACAATGCTGCCGTATTTCCTAGCACTATGGGCTCCCACGGAGGGAGCAAAGGTAAGAGAAATAATTGATTTTGTGGCTTGCACTGTGGCTGGAAGAAACAGTCATTCAGCAAATCTCATTTGCCGTTTTGACACCGGCCGAGAAAGAGGGCGACTTTCAGGCGGAGAGGGTGGCTCGAAGGCGGTAACCCCGACATGGCCCGCCATCTCCCGGAGGGTGCAGTAACTTAACCCCAGCAACGGCCGGCGCCGCGAGTCGCGATGTCTTCCGCACGAAAACTGCATCGCTTTCTGCAGAAGGCCGTTATTGTGCCTGTCTGCCTGCTAACTCGACGGCCAACGGCGCGTTTCTAAGGAAGCAAGTACATTCACGGCACCATGCTCTTCGCCGAATGCGACAACGTCAAGAGTTCTCGTTCCACTACGATAGCGCGACGCATTACAAATATTCGCCTGTGGCCGAGGAGAAGCATACTTACCTGGCGTAGAGGATACCGTGATCATGAAGGCGGTTCCTCCGGGGTGAGGCTTGTCCATTGCACTTCGGTCGAGCTGACCCCCGCGATTCCAAATGCGAGTAACTCGGGCGCATAATTTTTGGTAGTCGGGACTGCGTTCGCGCTGTCCCGGTGCTAATCTCCATTGCAATCAAAGCCTCTCCTCGTGTTTGACGATAACTACTGTACTGTGAGTGATTTACCAGCTTCTCATAACCGAGGATGCCTCCACTAGATGCGACAAACTACGCTAGGAAACGGCGTCGAAAGCCAGAGCCAGCGCTCTGCTCTTCAACCGCGTGGCACACGCGCTCGTAATAACAGCGGCAGCCGCGAGATGGCTCAGGCCATCTAACTTGGCTACGATTTCCGTATTAACGGTCGAACGGCCCCTTTTAGCATTCTCTGTCCATAAACGGATTGCGCGCCAAACGTTATTCGGCGGCGCGGCATTCCCTGCAAGCACAGTGACTGCTGGGGCGCGAGCGGGCGTACAGGGGCCATCGGCCAGCCGAACGCTTTGGCGCCTGTGGCATGGTACATGAGGGGCCGGAAGCAAGCGTCTAGCGTAGCGTCTCGGGACTTGCAGACTTGCGGCACTTGAGGAGCTTGTGGGGATGTGAATCGAAGGAAATAACATGACGAGCTGCACCGAAAACGAGAAACATAGATTCTAGCCAACAGCGCCCTGCGCTCCCAGGCGAGGCGGCCACCCATCCAAGCCCAACGTCGGTGATCGGACGAGAACCGGCGTATTTGCACCCCTTTCTTACCCCGTTGCCGTTGGCGAGTGAATGCTGCAACGTATGCTGGCAAGTCAGCTTTCGGATCCTCACTTAACTTCCACACACAGTGAATATCTTCCTGGCCACGACAGTTTCCCGCCGCAGTTGGCGTCTACCTGCTCCAAGGAATGGCCTTGCGTCGCAGTGGTTGTGTTTCATCTGACAACTTTGCAGGCAACCTAAAATAACGCTTGGAAATGAGCAATTAAAGCACGAGGAGGACTGAAAACGGCCGCATGAAATTATTAAGCTCGGTTTCGATTGCAACAATTCCAATGAAATACTCACGTACACTAATTGCAGAGATAGGTAGGAATAAATAAATAAATTCGTTGTTGAATCACTACATTCGTTCGGAAAAAAAAAAAATACACTGTATTGTTTAATATCATTTCTTTACACTTCAGAACTGTTACTACTTCAAAAACAAGCAATTTAATTTATCCTTACTTACTCCATGTCCAAGCAAAGAGGCAGAGAGGGGTGAATGTAATGCCTGCAGCAGTTTCAAATGTTTGCACATATAAAACTACTCATAGCGTCCACCATAGTCATAAGATATTAATCATTTATGAAATGCCGCAAAATTAATCTGCAGCAAGCTGTGTTGCCATTAGATGGCAATGGCATTGTTTTGACAGTGCTACCTAGTAGTGGTGCAGCCTAAATGAATTAATTACTTCCCCCTAAACTTTTCCATCTAGTTTAAATAATGAAGCATTATACTTTCATATGCGTGAAGGAAATATCTCCACATTCTGAATTAAAGAGAACACAAATTTCGTCCGAGCTTTCCAGATCGTGCTCGAGATGAACAGAAAAAAGAAGTGTTACCTTACCTTCAAGTGTCTTCTGTTCCATCAGCGTCCAATGGGGTAAGTTGCAGTTTTTGCTGATTATTGCCTTTCCTTAAGAGCCTGCTGACGTGATGTTTGTCCCTCGTGTACAACACCCACGAGTGCATACAGCTTCCTTAGAACATCTGATAGTCTGAGCTTGGTCCTTCGGTTGCTCAGCGACAGACAAGGGCGATTGACAATGCTGCCGTATTTCCTAGCACTATGGGCTCCCACGGAGGGAGCAAAGGTAAGAGAAATAATGATTTTGTGGCTTGCACTGTGGCTGGAAGAAACAGTCATTCAGCAAATCTCATTTGCCGTTTTGACACCGGCCGAGAAAGAGGGCGACTTTCAGGCGGAGAGGGTGGCTCGAAGGCGGTAACCCCGACATGGCCCGCCATCTCCCGGAGGGTGCAGTAACTTAACCCCAGCAACGGCCGGCGCCGCGAGTCGCGATGTCTTCCGCACGAAAACTGCATCGCTTTCTGCAGAAGGCCGTTATTGTGCCTGTCTGCCTGCTAACTCGACGGCCAACGGCGCGTTTCTAAGGAAGCAAGTACATTCACGGCACCATGCTCTTCGCCGAATGCGACAACGTCAAGAGTTCTCGTTCCACTACGATAGCGCGACGCATTACAAATATTCGCCTGTGGCCGAGGAGAAGCATACTTACCTGGCGTAGAGGATACCGTGATCATGAAGGCGGTTCCTCCGGGGTGAGGCTTGTCCATTGCACTTCGGTCGAGCTGACCCCCGCGATTACTCCAAATGCGAGTAACTCGGGCGCATAATTTTTGGTAGTCGGGACTGCGTTCGCGCTGTCCCGGTGCTAATCTCCATTGCAATCAAAGCCTCTCCTCGTGTTTGACGATAACTACTGTACTGTGAGTGATTTACCAGCTTCTCATAACCGAGGATGCCTCCACTAGATGCGACAAACTACGCTAGGAAACGGCGTCGAAAGCCAGAGCCAGCGCTCTGCTCTTCAACCGCGTGGCACACGCGCTCGTAATAACAGCGGCAGCCGCGAGATGGCTCAGGCCATCTAACTTGGCTACGATTTCCGTATTAACGGTCGAACGGCCCCTTTTAGCATTCTCTGTCCATAAACGGATTGCGCGCCAAACGTTATTCGGCGGCGCGGCATTCCCTGCAAGCACAGTGACTGCTGGGGCGCGAGCGGGCGTACAGGGGCCATCGGCCAGCCGAACGCTTTGGCGCCTGTGGCATGGTACATGAGGGGCCGGAAGCAAGCGTCTAGCGTAGCGTCTCGGGACTTGCAGACTTGCGGCACTTGAGGAGCTTGTGGGGATGTGAATCGAAGGAAATAACATGACGAGCTGCACCGAAAACGAGAAACATAGATTCTAGCCAACAGCGCCCTGCGCTCCAGGCGAGGCGGCCACCCATCCAAGCCCAACGTCGGTGATCGGACGAGAACCGGCGTATTTGCACCCCTTTCTTACCCCGTTGCCGTTGGCGAGTGAATGCTGCAACGTATGCTGGCAAGTCAGCTTTCGGATCCTCACTTAACTTCCACACACAGTGAATATCTTCCTGGCCACGACAGTTTCCCGCCGCAGTTGGCGTCTACCTGCTCCAAGGAATGGCCTTGCGTCGCAGTGGTTGTGTTTCATCTGACAACTTTGCAGGCAACCTAAAATAACGCTTGGAAATGAGCAATTAAAGCACGAGGAGGACTGAAAACGGCCGCATGAAATTATTAAGCTCGGTTTCGATTGCAACAATTCCAATGAAATACTCACGTACACTAATTGCAGAGATAGGTAGGAATAAATAAATAAATTCGTTGTTGAATCACTACATTCGTTCGGAAAAAAAAAAATACACTGTATTGTTTAATATCATTTCTTTACACTTCAGAACTGTTACTACTTCAAAAACAAGCAATTTAATTTATCCTTACTTACTCCATGTCCAAGCAAAGAGGCAGAGAGGGGTGAATGTAATGCCTGCAGCAGTTTCAAATGTTTGCACATATAAAACTACTCATAGCGTCACCATAGTCATAAGATATTAATCATTTATGAAATGCCGCAAAATTAATCTGCAGCAAGCTGTGTTGCCATTAGATGGCAATGGCATTGTTTTGACAGTGCTACCTAGTAGTGGTGCAGCCTAAATGAATTAATTACTTCCCCCTAAACTTTTCCATCTAGTTTAAATAATGAAGCATTATACTTTCATATGCGTGAAGGAAATATCTCCACATTCTGAATTAAAGAGAACACAAATTTCGTCCGAGCTTTCCAGATCGTGCTCGAGATGAACAGAAAAAAGAAGTGTTACCTTACCTTCAAGTGTCTTCTGTTCCATCAGCGTCCAATGGGGTAAGTTGCAGTTTTTGCTGATTATTGCCTTTCCTTAAGAGCCTGCTGACGTGATGTTTGTCCCTCGTGTACAACACCCACGAGTGCATACAGCTTCCTTAGAACATCTGATAGTCTGAGCTTGGTCCTTCGGTTGCTCAGCGACAGACAAGGGCGATTGACAATGCTGCCGTATTTCCTAGCACTATGGGCTCCCACGGAGGGAGCAAAGGTAAGAGAAATAATTGATTTTGTGGCTTGCACTGTGGCTGGAAGAAACAGTCATTCAGCAAATCTCATTTGCCGTTTTGACACCGGCCGAGAAAGAGGGCGACTTTCAGGCGGAGAGGGTGGCTCGAAGGCGGTAACCCCGACATGGCCCGCCATCTCCCGGAGGGTGCAGTAACTTAACCCCAGCAACGGCCGGCGCCGCGAGTCGCGATGTCTTCCGCACGAAAACTGCATCGCTTTCTGCAGAAGGCCGTTATTGTGCCTGTCTGCCTGCTAACTCGACGGCCAACGGCGCGTTTCTAAGGAAGCAAGTACATTCACGGCACCATGCTCTTCGCCGAATGCGACAACGTCAAGAGTTCTCGTTCCACTACGATAGCGCGACGCATTACAAATATTCGCCTGTGGCCGAGGAGAAGCATACTTACCTGGCGTAGAGGATACCGTGATCATGAAGGCGGTTCCTCCGGGGTGAGGCTTGTCCATTGCACTTCGGTCGAGCTGACCCCCGCGATTACTCCAAATGCGAGTAACTCGGGCGCATAATTTTTGGTAGTCGGGACTGCGTTCGCGCTGTCCCGGTGCTAATCTCCATTGCAATCAAAGCCTCTCCTCGTGTTTGACGATAACTACTGTACTGTGAGTGATTTACCAGCTTCTCATAACCGAGGATGCCTCCACTAGATGCGACAAACTACGCTAGGAAACGGCGTCGAAAGCCAGAGCCAGCGCTCTGCTCTTCAACCGCGTGGCACACGCGCTCGTAATAACAGCGGCAGCCGCGAGATGGCTCAGGCCATCTAACTTGGCTACGATTTCCGTATTAACGGTCGAACGGCCCCTTTTAGCATTCTCTGTCCATAAACGGATTGCGCGCCAAACGTTATTCGGCGGCGCGGCATTCCCTGCAAGCACAGTGACTGCTGGGGCGCGAGCGGGCGTACAGGGGCCATCGGCCAGCCGAACGCTTTGGCGCCTGTGGCATGGTACATGAGGGGCCGGAAGCAAGCGTCTAGCGTAGCGTCTCGGGACTTGCAGACTTGCGGCACTTGAGGAGCTTGTGGGGATGTGAATCGAAGGAAATAACATGACGAGCTGCACCGAAAACGAGAAACATAGATTCTAGCCAACAGCGCCCTGCGCTCCCAGGCGAGGCGGCCACCCATCCAAGCCCAACGTCGGTGATCGGACGAGAACCGGCGTATTTGCACCCCTTTCTTACCCCGTTGCCGTTGGCGAGTGAATGCTGCAACGTATGCTGGCAAGTCAGCTTTCGGATCCTCACTTAACTTCCACACACAGTGAATATCTTCCTGGCCACGACAGTTTCCCGCCGCAGTTGGCGTCTACCTGCTCCAAGGAATGGCCTTGCGTCGCAGTGGTTGTGTTTCATCTGACAACTTTGCAGGCAACCTAAAATAACGCTTGGAAATGAGCAATTAAAGCACGAGGAGGACTGAAAACGGCCGCATGAAATTATTAAGCTCGGTTTCGATTGCAACAATTCCAATGAAATACTCACGTACACTAATTGCAGAGATAGGTAGGAATAAATAAATAAATTCGTTGTTGAATCACTACATTCGTTCGGAAAAAAAAAAATACACTGTATTGTTTAATATCATTTCTTTACACTTCAGAACTGTTACTACTTCAAAAACAAGCAATTTAATTTATCCTTACTTACTCCATGTCCAAGCAAAGAGGCAGAGAGGGGTGAATGTAATGCCTGCAGCAGTTTCAAATGTTTGCACATATAAAACTACTCATAGCGTCACCATAGTCATAAGATATTAATCATTTATGAAATGCCGCAAAATTAATCTGCAGCAAGCTGTGTTGCCATTAGATGGCAATGGCATTGTTTTGACAGTGCTACCTAGTAGTGGTGCAGCCTAAATGAATTAATTACTTCCCCCTAAACTTTTCCATCTAGTTTAAATAATGAAGCATTATACTTTCATATGCGTGAAGGAAATATCTCCACATTCTGAATTAAAGAGAACACAAATTTCGTCCGAGCTTTCCAGATCGTGCTCGAGATGAACAGAAAAAAGAAGTGTTACCTTACCTTCAAGTGTCTTCTGTTCCATCAGCGTCCAATGGGGTAAGTTGCAGTTTTTGCTGATTATTGCCTTTCCTTAAGAGCCTGCTGACGTGATGTTTGTCCCTCGTGTACAACACCCACGAGTGCATACAGCTTCCTTAGAACATCTGATAGTCTGAGCTTGGTCCTTCGGTTGCTCAGCGACAGACAAGGGCGATTGACAATGCTGCCGTATTTCCTAGCACTATGGGCTCCCACGGAGGGAGCAAAGGTAAGAGAAATAATTGATTTTGTGGCTTGCACTGTGGCTGGAAGAAACAGTCATTCAGCAAATCTCATTTGCCGTTTTGACACCGGCCGAGAAAGAGGGCGACTTTCAGGCGGAGAGGGTGGCTCGAAGGCGGTAACCCCGACATGGCCCGCCATCTCCCGGAGGGTGCAGTAACTTAACCCCAGCAACGGCCGGCGCCGCGAGTCGCGATGTCTTCCGCACGAAAACTGCATCGCTTTCTGCAGAAGGCCGTTATTGTGCCTGTCTGCCTGCTAACTCGACGGCCAACGGCGCGTTTCTAAGGAAGCAAGTACATTCACGGCACCATGCTCTTCGCCGAATGCGACAACGTCAAGAGTTCTCGTTCCACTACGATAGCGCGACGCATTACAAATATTCGCCTGTGGCCGAGGAGAAGCATACTTACCTGGCGTAGAGGATACCGTGATCATGAAGGCGGTTCCTCCGGGGTGAGGCTTGTCCATTGCACTTCGGTCGAGCTGACCCCCGCGATTACTCCAAATGCGAGTAACTCGGGCGCATAATTTTTGGTAGTCGGGACTGCGTTCGCGCTGTCCCGGTGCTAATCTCCATTGCAATCAAAGCCTCTCCTCGTGTTTGACGATAACTACTGTACTGTGAGTGATTTACCAGCTTCTCATAACCGAGGATGCCTCCACTAGATGCGACAAACTACGCTAGGAAACGGCGTCGAAAGCCAGAGCCAGCGCTCTGCTCTTCAACCGCGTGGCACACGCGCTCGTAATAACAGCGGCAGCCGCGAGATGGCTCAGGCCATCTAACTTGGCTACGATTTCCGTATTAACGGTCGAACGGCCCCTTTTAGCATTCTCTGTCCATAAACGGATTGCGCGCCAAACGTTATTCGGCGGCGCGGCATTCCCTGCAAGCACAGTGACTGCTGGGGCGCGAGCGGGCGTACAGGGGCCATCGGCCAGCCGAACGCTTTGGCGCCTGTGGCATGGTACATGAGGGGCCGGAAGCAAGCGTCTAGCGTAGCGTCTCGGGACTTGCAGACTTGCGGCACTTGAGGAGCTTGTGGGGATGTGAATCGAAGGAAATAACATGACGAGCTGCACCGAAAACGAGAAACATAGATTCTAGCCAACAGCGCCCTGCGCTCCCAGGCGAGGCGGCCACCCATCCAAGCCCAACGTCGGTGATCGGACGAGAACCGGCGTATTTGCACCCCTTTCTTACCCCGTTGCCGTTGGCGAGTGAATGCTGCAACGTATGCTGGCAAGTCAGCTTTCGGATCCTCACTTAACTTCCACACACAGTGAATATCTTCCTGGCCACGACAGTTTCCCGCCGCAGTTGGCGTCTACCTGCTCCAAGGAATGGCCTTGCGTCGCAGTGGTTGTGTTTCATCTGACAACTTTGCAGGCAACCTAAAATAACGCTTGGAAATGAGCAATTAAAGCACGAGGAGGACTGAAAACGGCCGCATGAAATTATTAAGCTCGGTTTCGATTGCAACAATTCCAATGAAATACTCACGTACACTAATTGCAGAGATAGGTAGGAATAAATAAATAAATTCGTTGTTGAATCACTACATTCGTTCGGAAAAAAAAAAATACACTGTATTGTTTAATATCATTTCTTTACACTTCAGAACTGTTACTACTTCAAAAACAAGCAATTTAATTTATCCTTACTTACTCCATGTCCAAGCAAAGAGGCAGAGAGGGGTGAATGTAATGCCTGCAGCAGTTTCAAATGTTTGCACATATAAAACTACTCATAGCGTCACCATAGTCATAAGATATTAATCATTTATGAAATGCCGCAAAATTAATCTGCAGCAAGCTGTGTTGCCATTAGATGGCAATGGCATTGTTTTGACAGTGCTACCTAGTAGTGGTGCAGCCTAAATGAATTAATTACTTCCCCCTAAACTTTTCCATCTAGTTTAAATAATGAAGCATTATACTTTCATATGCGTGAAGGAAATATCTCCACATTCTGAATTAAAGAGAACACAAATTTCGTCCGAGCTTTCCAGATCGTGCTCGAGATGAACAGAAAAAAGAAGTGTTACCTTACCTTCAAGTGTCTTCTGTTCCATCAGCGTCCAATGGGGTAAGTTGCAGTTTTTGCTGATTATTGCCTTTCCTTAAGAGCCTGCTGACGTGATGTTTGTCCCTCGTGTACAACACCCACGAGTGCATACAGCTTCCTTAGAACATCTGATAGTCTGAGCTTGGTCCTTCGGTTGCTCAGCGACAGACAAGGGCGATTGACAATGCTGCCGTATTTCCTAGCACTATGGGCTCCCACGGAGGGAGCAAAGGTAAGAGAAATAATTGATTTTGTGGCTTGCACTGTGGCTGGAAGAAACAGTCATTCAGCAAATCTCATTTGCCGTTTTGACACCGGCCGAGAAAGAGGGCGACTTTCAGGCGGAGAGGGTGGCTCGAAGGCGGTAACCCCGACATGGCCCGCCATCTCCCGGAGGGTGCAGTAACTTAACCCCAGCAACGGCCGGCGCCGCGAGTCGCGATGTCTTCCGCACGAAAACTGCATCGCTTTCTGCAGAAGGCCGTTATTGTGCCTGTCTGCCTGCTAACTCGACGGCCAACGGCGCGTTTCTAAGGAAGCAAGTACATTCACGGCACCATGCTCTTCGCCGAATGCGACAACGTCAAGAGTTCTCGTTCCACTACGATAGCGCGACGCATTACAAATATTCGCCTGTGGCCGAGGAGAAGCATACTTACCTGGCGTAGAGGATACCGTGATCATGAAGGCGGTTCCTCCGGGGTGAGGCTTGTCCATTGCACTTCGGTCGAGCTGACCCCCGCGATTACTCCAAATGCGAGTAACTCGGGCGCATAATTTTTGGTAGTCGGGACTGCGTTCGCGCTGTCCCGGTGCTAATCTCCATTGCAATCAAAGCCTCTCCTCGTGTTTGACGATAACTACTGTACTGTGAGTGATTTACCAGCTTCTCATAACCGAGGATGCCTCCACTAGATGCGACAAACTACGCTAGGAAACGGCGTCGAAAGCCAGAGCCAGCGCTCTGCTCTTCAACCGCGTGGCACACGCGCTCGTAATAACAGCGGCAGCCGCGAGATGGCTCAGGCCATCTAACTTGGCTACGATTTCCGTATTAACGGTCGAACGGCCCCTTTTAGCATTCTCTGTCCATAAACGGATTGCGCGCCAAACGTTATTCGGCGGCGCGGCATTCCCTGCAAGCACAGTGACTGCTGGGGCGCGAGCGGGCGTACAGGGGCCATCGGCCAGCCGAACGCTTTGGCGCCTGTGGCATGGTACATGAGGGGCCGGAAGCAAGCGTCTAGCGTAGCGTCTCGGGACTTGCAGACTTGCGGCACTTGAGGAGCTTGTGGGGATGTGAATCGAAGGAAATAACATGACGAGCTGCACCGAAAACGAGAAACATAGATTCTAGCCAACAGCGCCCTGCGCTCCCAGGCGAGGCGGCCACCCATCCAAGCCCAACGTCGGTGATCGGACGAGAACCGGCGTATTTGCACCCCTTTCTTACCCCGTTGCCGTTGGCGAGTGAATGCTGCAACGTATGCTGGCAAGTCAGCTTTCGGATCCTCACTTAACTTCCACACACAGTGAATATCTTCCTGGCCACGACAGTTTCCCGCCGCAGTTGGCGTCTACCTGCTCCAAGGAATGGCCTTGCGTCGCAGTGGTTGTGTTTCATCTGACAACTTTGCAGGCAACCTAAAATAACGCTTGGAAATGAGCAATTAAAGCACGAGGAGGACTGAAAACGGCCGCATGAAATTATTAAGCTCGGTTTCGATTGCAACAATTCCAATGAAATACTCACGTACACTAATTGCAGAGATAGGTAGGAATAAATAAATAAATTCGTTGTTGAATCACTACATTCGTTCGGAAAAAAAAAAATACACTGTATTGTTTAATATCATTTCTTTACACTTCAGAACTGTTACTACTTCAAAAACAAGCAATTTAATTTATCCTTACTTACTCCATGTCCAAGCAAAGAGGCAGAGAGGGGTGAATGTAATGCCTGCAGCAGTTTCAAATGTTTGCACATATAAAACTACTCATAGCGTCACCATAGTCATAAGATATTAATCATTTATGAAATGCCGCAAAATTAATCTGCAGCAAGCTGTGTTGCCATTAGATGGCAATGGCATTGTTTTGACAGTGCTACCTAGTAGTGGTGCAGCCTAAATGAATTAATTACTTCCCCCTAAACTTTTCCATCTAGTTTAAATAATGAAGCATTATACTTTCATATGCGTGAAGGAAATATCTCCACATTCTGAATTAAAGAGAACACAAATTTCGTCCGAGCTTTCCAGATCGTGCTCGAGATGAACAGAAAAAAGAAGTGTTACCTTACCTTCAAGTGTCTTCTGTTCCATCAGCGTCCAATGGGGTAAGTTGCAGTTTTTGCTGATTATTGCCTTTCCTTAAGAGCCTGCTGACGTGATGTTTGTCCCTCGTGTACAACACCCACGAGTGCATACAGCTTCCTTAGAACATCTGATAGTCTGAGCTTGGTCCTTCGGTTGCTCAGCGACAGACAAGGGCGATTGACAATGCTGCCGTATTTCCTAGCACTATGGGCTCCCACGGAGGGAGCAAAGGTAAGAGAAATAATTGATTTTGTGGCTTGCACTGTGGCTGGAAGAAACAGTCATTCAGCAAATCTCATTTGCCGTTTTGACACCGGCCGAGAAAGAGGGCGACTTTCAGGCGGAGAGGGTGGCTCGAAGGCGGTAACCCCGACATGGCCCGCCATCTCCCGGAGGGTGCAGTAACTTAACCCCAGCAACGGCCGGCGCCGCGAGTCGCGATGTCTTCCGCACGAAAACTGCATCGCTTTCTGCAGAAGGCCGTTATTGTGCCTGTCTGCCTGCTAACTCGACGGCCAACGGCGCGTTTCTAAGGAAGCAAGTACATTCACGGCACCATGCTCTTCGCCGAATGCGACAACGTCAAGAGTTCTCGTTCCACTACGATAGCGCGACGCATTACAAATATTCGCCTGTGGCCGAGGAGAAGCATACTTACCTGGCGTAGAGGATACCGTGATCATGAAGGCGGTTCCTCCGGGGTGAGGCTTGTCCATTGCACTTCGGTCGAGCTGACCCCCGCGATTACTCCAAATGCGAGTAACTCGGGCGCATAATTTTTGGTAGTCGGGACTGCGTTCGCGCTGTCCCGGTGCTAATCTCCATTGCAATCAAAGCCTCTCCTCGTGTTTGACGATAACTACTGTACTGTGAGTGATTTACCAGCTTCTCATAACCGAGGATGCCTCCACTAGATGCGACAAACTACGCTAGGAAACGGCGTCGAAAGCCAGAGCCAGCGCTCTGCTCTTCAACCGCGTGGCACACGCGCTCGTAATAACAGCGGCAGCCGCGAGATGGCTCAGGCCATCTAACTTGGCTACGATTTCCGTATTAACGGTCGAACGGCCCCTTTTAGCATTCTCTGTCCATAAACGGATTGCGCGCCAAACGTTATTCGGCGGCGCGGCATTCCCTGCAAGCACAGTGACTGCTGGGGCGCGAGCGGGCGTACAGGGGCCATCGGCCAGCCGAACGCTTTGGCGCCTGTGGCATGGTACATGAGGGGCCGGAAGCAAGCGTCTAGCGTAGCGTCTCGGGACTTGCAGACTTGCGGCACTTGAGGAGCTTGTGGGGATGTGAATCGAAGGAAATAACATGACGAGCTGCACCGAAAACGAGAAACATAGATTCTAGCCAACAGCGCCCTGCGCTCCCAGGCGAGGCGGCCACCCATCCAAGCCCAACGTCGGTGATCGGACGAGAACCGGCGTATTTGCACCCCTTTCTTACCCCGTTGCCGTTGGCGAGTGAATGCTGCAACGTATGCTGGCAAGTCAGCTTTCGGATCCTCACTTAACTTCCACACACAGTGAATATCTTCCTGGCCACGACAGTTTCCCGCCGCAGTTGGCGTCTACCTGCTCCAAGGAATGGCCTTGCGTCGCAGTGGTTGTGTTTCATCTGACAACTTTGCAGGCAACCTAAAATAACGCTTGGAAATGAGCAATTAAAGCACGAGGAGGACTGAAAACGGCCGCATGAAATTATTAAGCTCGGTTTCGATTGCAACAATTCCAATGAAATACTCACGTACACTAATTGCAGAGATAGGTAGGAATAAATAAATAAATTCGTTGTTGAATCACTACATTCGTTCGGAAAAAAAAAAATACACTGTATTGTTTAATATCATTTCTTTACACTTCAGAACTGTTACTACTTCAAAAACAAGCAATTTAATTTATCCTTACTTACTCCATGTCCAAGCAAAGAGGCAGAGAGGGGTGAATGTAATGCCTGCAGCAGTTTCAAATGTTTGCACATATAAAACTACTCATAGCGTCACCATAGTCATAAGATATTAATCATTTATGAAATGCCGCAAAATTAATCTGCAGCAAGCTGTGTTGCCATTAGATGGCAATGGCATTGTTTTGACAGTGCTACCTAGTAGTGGTGCAGCCTAAATGAATTAATTACTTCCCCCTAAACTTTTCCATCTAGTTTAAATAATGAAGCATTATACTTTCATATGCGTGAAGGAAATATCTCCACATTCTGAATTAAAGAGAACACAAATTTCGTCCGAGCTTTCCAGATCGTGCTCGAGATGAACAGAAAAAAGAAGTGTTACCTTACCTTCAAGTGTCTTCTGTTCCATCAGCGTCCAATGGGGTAAGTTGCAGTTTTTGCTGATTATTGCCTTTCCTTAAGAGCCTGCTGACGTGATGTTTGTCCCTCGTGTACAACACCCACGAGTGCATACAGCTTCCTTAGAACATCTGATAGTCTGAGCTTGGTCCTTCGGTTGCTCAGCGACAGACAAGGGCGATTGACAATGCTGCCGTATTTCCTAGCACTATGGGCTCCCACGGAGGGAGCAAAGGTAAGAGAAATAATTGATTTTGTGGCTTGCACTGTGGCTGGAAGAAACAGTCATTCAGCAAATCTCATTTGCCGTTTTGACACCGGCCGAGAAAGAGGGCGACTTTCAGGCGGAGAGGGTGGCTCGAAGGCGGTAACCCCGACATGGCCCGCCATCTCCCGGAGGGTGCAGTAACTTAACCCCAGCAACGGCCGGCGCCGCGAGTCGCGATGTCTTCCGCACGAAAACTGCATCGCTTTCTGCAGAAGGCCGTTATTGTGCCTGTCTGCCTGCTAACTCGACGGCCAACGGCGCGTTTCTAAGGAAGCAAGTACATTCACGGCACCATGCTCTTCGCCGAATGCGACAACGTCAAGAGTTCTCGTTCCACTACGATAGCGCGACGCATTACAAATATTCGCCTGTGGCCGAGGAGAAGCATACTTACCTGGCGTAGAGGATACCGTGATCATGAAGGCGGTTCCTCCGGGGTGAGGCTTGTCCATTGCACTTCGGTCGAGCTGACCCCCGCGATTACTCCAAATGCGAGTAACTCGGGCGCATAATTTTTGGTAGTCGGGACTGCGTTCGCGCTGTCCCGGTGCTAATCTCCATTGCAATCAAAGCCTCTCCTCGTGTTTGACGATAACTACTGTACTGTGAGTGATTTACCAGCTTCTCATAACCGAGGATGCCTCCACTAGATGCGACAAACTACGCTAGGAAACGGCGTCGAAAGCCAGAGCCAGCGCTCTGCTCTTCAACCGCGTGGCACACGCGCTCGTAATAACAGCGGCAGCCGCGAGATGGCTCAGGCCATCTAACTTGGCTACGATTTCCGTATTAACGGTCGAACGGCCCCTTTTAGCATTCTCTGTCCATAAACGGATTGCGCGCCAAACGTTATTCGGCGGCGCGGCATTCCCTGCAAGCACAGTGACTGCTGGGGCGCGAGCGGGCGTACAGGGGCCATCGGCCAGCCGAACGCTTTGGCGCCTGTGGCATGGTACATGAGGGGCCGGAAGCAAGCGTCTAGCGTAGCGTCTCGGGACTTGCAGACTTGCGGCACTTGAGGAGCTTGTGGGGATGTGAATCGAAGGAAATAACATGACGAGCTGCACCGAAAACGAGAAACATAGATTCTAGCCAACAGCGCCCTGCGCTCCCAGGCGAGGCGGCCACCCATCCAAGCCCAACGTCGGTGATCGGACGAGAACCGGCGTATTTGCACCCCTTTCTTACCCCGTTGCCGTTGGCGAGTGAATGCTGCAACGTATGCTGGCAAGTCAGCTTTCGGATCCTCACTTAACTTCCACACACAGTGAATATCTTCCTGGCCACGACAGTTTCCCGCCGCAGTTGGCGTCTACCTGCTCCAAGGAATGGCCTTGCGTCGCAGTGGTTGTGTTTCATCTGACAACTTTGCAGGCAACCTAAAATAACGCTTGGAAATGAGCAATTAAAGCACGAGGAGGACTGAAAACGGCCGCATGAAATTA
The DNA here is from genome assembly GCF_021461395.2 of Schistocerca americana. Lineage (NCBI taxonomy): Eukaryota > Metazoa > Arthropoda > Insecta > Orthoptera > Acrididae > Schistocerca > Schistocerca americana. Next base: position 872,592,144 of record NC_060119.1, on the reverse strand, counting down.
TTAAGCTCGGTTTCGATTGCAACAATTCCAATGAAATACTCACGTACACTAATTGCAGAGATAGGTAGGAATAAATAAATAAATTCGTTGTTGAATCACTACATTCGTTCGGAAAAAAAAAAATACACTGTATTGTTTAATATCATTTCTTTACACTTCAGAACTGTTACTACTTCAAAAACAAGCAATTTAATTTATCCTTACTTACTCCATGTCCAAGCAAAGAGGCAGAGAGGGGTGAATGTAATGCCTGCAGCAGTTTCAAATGTTTGCACATATAAAACTACTCATAGCGTCACCATAGTCATAAGATATTAATCATTTATGAAATGCCGCAAAATTAATCTGCAGCAAGCTGTGTTGCCATTAGATGGCAATGGCATTGTTTTGACAGTGCTACCTAGTAGTGGTGCAGCCTAAATGAATTAATTACTTCCCCCTAAACTTTTCCATCTAGTTTAAATAATGAAGCATTATACTTTCATATGCGTGAAGGAAATATCTCCACATTCTGAATTAAAGAGAACACAAATTTCGTCCGAGCTTTCCAGATCGTGCTCGAGATGAACAGAAAAAAGAAGTGTTACCTTACCTTCAAGTGTCTTCTGTTCCATCAGCGTCCAATGGGGTAAGTTGCAGTTTTTGCTGATTATTGCCTTTCCTTAAGAGCCTGCTGACGTGATGTTTGTCCCTCGTGTACAACACCCACGAGTGCATACAGCTTCCTTAGAACATCTGATAGTCTGAGCTTGGTCCTTCGGTTGCTCAGCGACAGACAAGGGCGATTGACAATGCTGCCGTATTTCCTAGCACTATGGGCTCCCACGGAGGGAGCAAAGGTAAGAGAAATAATTGATTTTGTGGCTTGCACTGTGGCTGGAAGAAACAGTCATTCAGCAAATCTCATTTGCCGTTTTGACACCGGCCGAGAAAGAGGGCGACTTTCAGGCGGAGAGGGTGGCTCGAAGGCGGTAACCCCGACATGGCCCGCCATCTCCCGGAGGGTGCAGTAACTTAACCCCAGCAACGGCCGGCGCCGCGAGTCGCGATGTCTTCCGCACGAAAACTGCATCGCTTTCTGCAGAAGGCCGTTATTGTGCCTGTCTGCCTGCTAACTCGACGGCCAACGGCGCGTTTCTAAGGAAGCAAGTACATTCACGGCACCATGCTCTTCGCCGAATGCGACAACGTCAAGAGTTCTCGTTCCACTACGATAGCGCGACGCATTACAAATATTCGCCTGTGGCCGAGGAGAAGCATACTTACCTGGCGTAGAGGATACCGTGATCATGAAGGCGGTTCCTCTGGGGTGAGGCTTGTCCATTGCACTTCGGTCGAGCTGACCCCCGCGATTACTCCAAATGCGAGTAACTCGGGCGCATAATTTTTGGTAGTCGGGACTGCGTTCGCGCTGTCCCGGTGCTAATCTCCATTGCAATCAAAGCCTCTCCTCGTGTTTGACGATAACTACTGTACTGTGAGTGATTTACCAGCTTCTCATAACCGAGGATGCCTCCACTAGATGCGACAAACTACGCTAGGAAACGGCGTCGAAAGCCAGAGCCAGCGCTCTGCTCTTCAACCGCGTGGCACACGCGCTCGTAATAACAGCGGCAGCCGCGAGATGGCTCAGGCCATCTAACTTGGCTACGATTTCCGTATTAACGGTCGAACGGCCCCTTTTAGCATTCTCTGTCCATAAACGGATTGCGCGCCAAACGTTATTCGGCGGCGCGGCATTCCCTGCAAGCACAGTGACTGCTGGGGCGCGAGCGGGCGTACAGGGGCCATCGGCCAGCCGAACGCTTTGGCGCCTGTGGCATGGTACATGAGGGGCCGGAAGCAAGCGTCTAGCGTAGCGTCTCGGGACTTGCAGACTTGCGGCACTTGAGGAGCTTGTGGGGATGTGAATCGAAGGAAATAACATGACGAGCTGCACCGAAAACGAGAAACATAGATTCTAGCCAACAGCGCCCTGCGCTCCCAGGCGAGGCGGCCACCCATCCAAGCCCAACGTCGGTGATCGGACGAGAACCGGCGTATTTGCACCCCTTTCTTACCCCGTTGCCGTTGGCGAGTGAATGCTGCAACGTATGCTGGCAAGTCAGCTTTCGGATCCTCACTTAACTTCCACACACAGTGAATATCTTCCTGGCCACGACAGTTTCCCGCCGCAGTTGGCGTCTACCTGCTCCAAGGAATGGCCTTGCGTCGCAGTGGTTGTGTTTCATCTGACAACTTTGCAGGCAACCTAAAATAACGCTTGGAAATGAGCAATTAAAGCACGAGGAGGACTGAAAACGGCCGCATGAAATTATTAAGCTCGGTTTCGATTGCAACAATTCCAATGAAATACTCACGTACACTAATTGCAGAGATAGGTAGGAATAAATAAATAAATTCGTTGTTGAATCACTACATTCGTTCGGAAAAAAAAAAATACACTGTATTGTTTAATATCATTTCTTTACACTTCAGAACTGTTACTACTTCAAAAACAAGCAATTTAATTTATCCTTACTTACTCCATGTCCAAGCAAAGAGGCAGAGAGGGGTGAATGTAATGCCTGCAGCAGTTTCAAATGTTTGCACATATAAAACTACTCATAGCGTCACCATAGTCATAAGATATTAATCATTTATGAAATGCCGCAAAATTAATCTGCAGCAAGCTGTGTTGCCATTAGATGGCAATGGCATTGTTTTGACAGTGCTACCTAGTAGTGGTGCAGCCTAAATGAATTAATTACTTCCCCCTAAACTTTTCCATCTAGTTTAAATAATGAAGCATTATACTTTCATATGCGTGAAGGAAATATCTCCACATTCTGAATTAAAGAGAACACAAATTTCGTCCGAGCTTTCCAGATCGTGCTCGAGATGAACAGAAAAAAGAAGTGTTACCTTACCTTCAAGTGTCTTCTGTTCCATCAGCGTCCAATGGGGTAAGTTGCAGTTTTTGCTGATTATTGCCTTTCCTTAAGAGCCTGCTGACGTGATGTTTGTCCCTCGTGTACAACACCCACGAGTGCATACAGCTTCCTTAGAACATCTGATAGTCTGAGCTTGGTCCTTCGGTTGCTCAGCGACAGACAAGGGCGATTGACAATGCTGCCGTATTTCCTAGCACTATGGGCTCCCACGGAGGGAGCAAAGGTAAGAGAAATAATTGATTTTGTGGCTTGCACTGTGGCTGGAAGAAACAGTCATTCAGCAAATCTCATTTGCCGTTTTGACACCGGCCGAGAAAGAGGGCGACTTTCAGGCGGAGAGGGTGGCTCGAAGGCGGTAACCCCGACATGGCCCGCCATCTCCCGGAGGGTGCAGTAACTTAACCCCAGCAACGGCCGGCGCCGCGAGTCGCGATGTCTTCCGCACGAAAACTGCATCGCTTTCTGCAGAAGGCCGTTATTGTGCCTGTCTGCCTGCTAACTCGACGGCCAACGGCGCGTTTCTAAGGAAGCAAGTACATTCACGGCACCATGCTCTTCGCCGAATGCGACAACGTCAAGAGTTCTCGTTCCACTACGATAGCGCGACGCATTACAAATATTCGCCTGTGGCCGAGGAGAAGCATACTTACCTGGCGTAGAGGATACCGTGATCATGAAGGCGGTTCCTCCGGGGTGAGGCTTGTCCATTGCACTTCGGTCGAGCTGACCCCCGCGATTACTCCAAATGCGAGTAACTCGGGCGCATAATTTTTGGTAGTCGGGACTGCGTTCGCGCTGTCCCGGTGCTAATCTCCATTGCAATCAAAGCCTCTCCTCGTGTTTGACGATAACTACTGTACTGTGAGTGATTTACCAGCTTCTCATAACCGAGGATGCCTCCACTAGATGCGACAAACTACGCTAGGAGACGGCGTCGAAAGCCAGAGCCAGCGCTCTGCTCTTCAACCGCGTGGCACACGCGCTCGTAATAACAGCGGCAGCCGCGAGATGGCTCAGGCCATCTAACTTGGCTACGATTTCCGTATTAACGGTCGAACGGCCCCTTTTAGCATTCTCTGTCCATAAACGGATTGCGCGCCAAACGTTATTCGGCGGCGCGGCATTCCCTGCAAGCACAGTGACTGCTGGGGCGCGAGCGGGCGTACAGGGGCCATCGGCCAGCCGAACGCTTTGGCGCCTGTGGCATGGTGGCCGGAAGCAAGCGTCTAGCGTAGCGTCTCGGGACTTGCAGACTTGCGGCACTTGAGGAGCTTGTGGGGATGTGAATCGAAGGAAATAACATGACGAGCTGCACCGAAAACGAGAAACATAGATTCTAGCCAACAGCGCCCTGCGCTCCCAGGCGAGGCGGCCACCCATCCAAGCCCAACGTCGGTGATCGGACGAGAACCGGCGTATTTGCACCCCTTTCTTACCCCGTTGCCGTTGGCGAGTGAATGCTGCAACGTATGCTGGCAAGTCAGCTTTCGGATCCTCACTTAACTTCCACACACAGTGAATATCTTCCTGGCCACGACAGTTTCCCGCCGCAGTTGGCGTCTACCTGCTCCAAGGAATGGCCTTGCGTCGCAGTGGTTGTGTTTCATCTGACAACTTTGCAGGCAACCTAAAATAACGCTTGGAAATGAGCAATTAAAGCACGAGGAGGACTGAAAACGGCCGCATGAAATTATTAAGCTCGGTTTCGATTGCAACAATTCCAATGAAATACTCACGTACACTAATTGCAGAGATAGGTAGGAATAAATAAATAAATTCGTTGTTGAATCACTACATTCGTTCGGAAAAAAAAAAATACACTGTATTGTTTAATATCATTTCTTTACACTTCAGAACTGTTACTACTTCAAAAACAAGCAATTTAATTTATCCTTACTTACTCCATGTCCAAGCAAAGAGGCAGAGAGGGGTGAATGTAATGCCTGCAGCAGTTTCAAATGTTTGCACATATAAAACTACTCATAGCGTCACCATAGTCATAAGATATTAATCATTTATGAAATGCCGCAAAATTAATCTGCAGCAAGCTGTGTTGCCATTAGATGGCAATGGCATTGTTTTGACAGTGCTACCTAGTAGTGGTGCAGCCTAAATGAATTAATTACTTCCCCCTAAACTTTTCCATCTAGTTTAAATAATGAAGCATTATACTTTCATATGCGTGAAGGAAATATCTCCACATTCTGAATTAAAGAGAACACAAATTTCGTCCGAGCTTTCCAGATCGTGCTCGAGATGAACAGAAAAAAGAAGTGTTACCTTACCTTCAAGTGTCTTCTGTTCCATCAGCGTCCAATGGGGTAAGTTGCAGTTTTTGCTGATTATTGCCTTTCCTTAAGAGCCTGCTGACGTGATGTTTGTCCCTCGTGTACAACACCCACGAGTGCATACAGCTTCCTTAGAACATCTGATAGTCTGAGCTTGGTCCTTCGGTTGCTCAGCGACAGACAAGGGCGATTGACAATGCTGCCGTATTTCCTAGCACTATGGGCTCCCACGGAGGGAGCAAAGGTAAGAGAAATAATTGATTTTGTGGCTTGCACTGTGGCTGGAAGAAACAGTCATTCAGCAAATCTCATTTGCCGTTTTGACACCGGCCGAGAAAGAGGGCGACTTTCAGGCGGAGAGGGTGGCTCGAAGGCGGTAACCCCGACATGGCCCGCCATCTCCCGGAGGGTGCAGTAACTTAACCCCAGCAACGGCCGGCGCCGCGAGTCGCGATGTCTTCCGCACGAAAACTGCATCGCTTTCTGCAGAAGGCCGTTATTGTGCCTGTCTGCCTGCTAACTCGACGGCCAACGGCGCGTTTCTAAGGAAGCAAGTACATTCACGGCACCATGCTCTTCGCCGAATGCGACAACGTCAAGAGTTCTCGTTCCACTACGATAGCGCGACGCATTACAAATATTCGCCTGTGGCCGAGGAGAAGCATACTTACCTGGCGTAGAGGATACCGTGATCATGAAGGCGGTTCCTCCGGGGTGAGGCTTGTCCATTGCACTTCGGTCGAGCTGACCCCCGCGATTACTCCAAATGCGAGTAACTCGGGCGCATAATTTTTGGTAGTCGGGACTGCGTTCGCGCTGTCCCGGTGCTAATCTCCATTGCAATCAAAGCCTCTCCTCGTGTTTGACGATAACTACTGTACTGTGAGTGATTTACCAGCTTCTCATAACCGAGGATGCCTCCACTAGATGCGACAAACTACGCTAGGAAACGGCGTCGAAAGCCAGAGCCAGCGCTCTGCTCTTCAACCGCGTGGCACACGCGCTCGTAATAACAGCGGCAGCCGCGAGATGGCTCAGGCCATCTAACTTGGCTACGATTTCCGTATTAACGGTCGAACGGCCCCTTTTAGCATTCTCTGTCCATAAACGGATTGCGCGCCAAACGTTATTCGGCGGCGCGGCATTCCCTGCAAGCACAGTGACTGCTGGGGCGCGAGCGGGCGTACAGGGGCCATCGGCCAGCCGAACGCTTTGGCGCCTGTGGCATGGTACATGAGGGGCCGGAAGCAAGCGTCTAGCGCCTCCATCCCCCCCTCCCCTGAGACCCTGCACCCCATACTTGCCTCTCTCCTTCCCACATCCCTCCCTACCTGGCCCTCTTCCGAGCGCCCCCCATTCCCCTCCCCCATCTCTTCCCCTCCCTCCCTTCTTCAGGTCTCCCTCATCTCCTTGAACCTGGCAGATCCTCTGTATTGATCATCATCAGTGTGCCACGTCAGTGTTGTGTTTCGTGCTGTTTCTCGTGTGCGTCCAGAGGTGTGATTTTAATTGTGTACTGCCTTGAGGTTCGCCGTCAGTGTTACGTTGTGTGCTATGCCATCCGCCAACACCTTTATGCTCCAGTCATACTGTGCCTTGTGTTCTTTTAATCGTCGCAGAGTGTGGCTTTTTGTGTGTGCTACTTTTAAACAGTTTTTTTTTATCTCCATTTTACAGTCACCCCGTTTTTTTGTATATTGCCTTCCATGATGTTCTCCCTTTTCTATATCTATGTTCGCCTTCTTCTCTCCTTTGCTGTTTTTAAATGTCTTCTATTGTTTTGTTCTATGTCTTTCGGCTGAAGAGCAGCGCATATGCTGCTGCCAGCCCGCCCCGATGGGGAATTGAAATACAATAAAGAAAAAAAAAAAAAAAAAAAAAAGCGTCTAGCGTAGCGTCTCGGGACTTGCAGACTTGCGGCACTTGAGGAGCTTGTGGGGATGTGAATCGAAGGAAATAACATGACGAGCTGCACCGAAAACGAGAAACATAGATTCTAGCCAACAGCGCCCTGCGCTCCCAGGCGAGGCGGCCACCCATCCAAGCCCAACGTCGGTGATCGGACGAGAACCGGCGTATTTGCACCCCTTTCTTACCCCGTTGCCGTTGGCGAGTGAATGCTGCAACGTATGCTGGCAAGTCAGCTTTCGGATCCTCACTTAACTTCCACACACAGTGAATATCTTCCTGGCCACGACAGTTTCCCGCCGCAGTTGGCGTCTACCTGCTCCAAGGAATGGCCTTGCGTCGCAGTGGTTGTGTTTCATCTGACAACTTTGCAGGCAACCTAAAATAACGCTTGGAAATGAGCAATTAAAGCACGAGGAGGACTGAAAACGGCCGCATGAAATTATTAAGCTCGGTTTCGATTGCAACAATTCCAATGAAATACTCACGTACACTAATTGCAGAGATAGGTAGGAATAAATAAATAAATTCGTTGTTGAATCACTACATTCGTTCGGAAAAAAAAAATACACTGTATTGTTTAATATCATTTCTTTACACTTCAGAACTGTTACTACTTCAAAAACAAGCAATTTAATTTATCCTTACTTACTCCATGTCCAAGCAAAGAGGCAGAGAGGGGTGAATGTAATGCCTGCAGCAGTTTCAAATGTTTGCACATATAAAACTACTCATAGCGTCACCATAGTCATAAGATATTAATCATTTATGAAATGCCGCAAAATTAATCTGCAGCAAGCTGTGTTGCCATTAGATGGCAATGGCATTGTTTTGACAGTGCTACCTAGTAGTGGTGCAGCCTAAATGAATTAATTACTTCCCCCTAAACTTTTCCATCTAGTTTAAATAATGAAGCATTATACTTTCATATGCGTGAAGGAAATATCTCCACATTCTGAATTAAAGAGAACACAAATTTCGTCCGAGCTTTCCAGATCGTGCTCGAGATGAACAGAAAAAAGAAGTGTTACCTTACCTTCAAGTGTCTTCTGTTCCATCAGCGTCCAATGGGGTAAGTTGCAGTTTTTGCTGATTATTGCCTTTCCTTAAGAGCCTGCTGACGTGATGTTTGTCCCTCGTGTACAACACCCACGAGTGCATACAGCTTCCTTAGAACATCTGATAGTCTGAGCTTGGTCCTTCGGTTGCTCAGCGACAGACAAGGGCGATTGACAATGCTGCCGTATTTCCTAGCACTATGGGCTCCCACGGAGGGAGCAAAGGTAAGAGAAATAATTGATTTTGTGGCTTGCACTGTGGCTGGAAGAAACAGTCATTCAGCAAATCTCATTTGCCGTTTTGACACCGGCCGAGAAAGAGGGCGACTTTCAGGCGGAGAGGGTGGCTCGAAGGCGGTAACCCCGACATGGCCCGCCATCTCCCGGAGGGTGCAGTAACTTAACCCCAGCAACGGCCGGCGCCGCGAGTCGCGATGTCTTCCGCACGAAAACTGCATCGCTTTCTGCAGAAGGCCGTTATTGTGCCTGTCTGCCTGCTAACTCGACGGCCAACGGCGCGTTTCTAAGGAAGCAAGTACATTCACGGCACCATGCTCTTCGCCGAATGCGACAACGTCAAGAGTTCTCGTTCCACTACGATAGCGCGACGCATTACAAATATTCGCCTGTGGCCGAGGAGAAGCATACTTACCTGGCGTAGAGGATACCGTGATCATGAAGGCGGTTCCTCCGGGGTGAGGCTTGTCCATTGCACTTCGGTCGAGCTGACCCCCGCGATTACTCCAAATGCGAGTAACTCGGGCGCATAATTTTTGGTAGTCGGGACTGCGTTCGCGCTGTCCCGGTGCTAATCTCCATTGCAATCAAAGCCTCTCCTCGTGTTTGACGATAACTACTGTACTGTGAGTGATTTACCAGCTTCTCATAACCGAGGATGCCTCCACTAGATGCGACAAACTACGCTAGGAAACGGCGTCGAAAGCCAGAGCCAGCGCTCTGCTCTTCAACCGCGTGGCACACGCGCTCGTAATAACAGCGGCAGCCGCGAGATGGCTCAGGCCATCTAACTTGGCTACGATTTCCGTATTAACGGTCGAACGGCCCCTTTTAGCATTCTCTGTCCATAAACGGATTGCGCGCCAAACGTTATTCGGCGGCGCGGCATTCCCTGCAAGCACAGTGACTGCTGGGGCGCGAGCGGGCGTACAGGGGCCATCGGCCAGCCGAACGCTTTGGCGCCTGTGGCATGGTACATGAGGGGCCGGAAGCAAGCGTCTAGCGCCTCCATCCCCCCCTCCCCTGAGACCCTGCACCCCATACTTGCCTCTCTCCTTCCCACATCCCTCCCTACCTGGCCCTCTTCCGAGCGCCCCCCATTCCCCTCCCCCATCTCTTCCCCTCCCTCCCTTCTTCAGGTCTCCCTCATCTCCTTGAACCTGGCAGATCCTCTGTATTGATCATCATCAGTGTGCCACGTCAGTGTTGTGTTTCGTGCTGTTTCTCGTGTGCGTCCAGAGGTGTGATTTTAATTGTGTACTGCCTTGAGGTTCGCCGTCAGTGTTACGTTGTGTGCTATGCCATCCGCCAACACCTTTATGCTCCAGTCATACTGTGCCTTGTGTTCTTTTAATCGTCGCAGAGTGTGGCTTTTTGTGTGTGCTACTTTTAAACAGTTTTTTTTTATCTCCATTTTACAGTCACCCCGTTTTTTTGTATATTGCCTTCCATGATGTTCTCCCTTTTCTATATCTATGTTCGCCTTCTTCTCTCCTTTGCTGTTTTTAAATGTCTTCTATTGTTTTGTTCTATGTCTTTCGGCTGAAGAGCAGCGCATATGCTGCTGCCAGCCCGCCCCGATGGGGAATTGAAATACAATAAAGAAAAAAAAAAAAAAAAAAAAAAGCGTCTAGCGTAGCGTCTCGGGACTTGCAGACTTGCGGCACTTGAGGAGCTTGTGGGGATGTGAATCGAAGGAAATAACATGACGAGCTGCACCGAAAACGAGAAACATAGATTCTAGCCAACAGCGCCCTGCGCTCCCAGGCGAGGCGGCCACCCATCCAAGCCCAACGTCGGTGATCGGACGAGAACCGGCGTATTTGCACCCCTTTCTTACCCCGTTGCCGTTGGCGAGTGAATGCTGCAACGTATGCTGGCAAGTCAGCTTTCGGATCCTCACTTAACTTCCACACACAGTGAATATCTTCCTGGCCACGACAGTTTCCCGCCGCAGTTGGCGTCTACCTGCTCCAAGGAATGGCCTTGCGTCGCAGTGGTTGTGTTTCATCTGACAACTTTGCAGGCAACCTAAAATAACGCTTGGAAATGAGCAATTAAAGCACGAGGAGGACTGAAAACGGCCGCATGAAATTATTAAGCTCGGTTTCGATTGCAACAATTCCAATGAAATACTCACGTACACTAATTGCAGAGATAGGTAGGAATAAATAAATAAATTCGTTGTTGAATCACTACATTCGTTCGGAAAAAAAAAAATACACTGTATTGTTTAATATCATTTCTTTACACTTCAGAACTGTTACTACTTCAAAAACAAGCAATTTAATTTATCCTTACTTACTCCATGTCCAAGCAAAGAGGCAGAGAGGGGTGAATGTAATGCCTGCAGCAGTTTCAAATGTTTGCACATATAAAACTACTCATAGCGTCACCATAGTCATAAGATATTAATCATTTATGAAATGCCGCAAAATTAATCTGCAGCAAGCTGTGTTGCCATTAGATGGCAATGGCATTGTTTTGACAGTGCTACCTAGTAGTGGTGCAGCCTAAATGAATTAATTACTTCCCCCTAAACTTTTCCATCTAGTTTAAATAATGAAGCATTATACTTTCATATGCGTGAAGGAAATATCTCCACATTCTGAATTAAAGAGAACACAAATTTCGTCCGAGCTTTCCAGATCGTGCTCGAGATGAACAGAAAAAAGAAGTGTTACCTTACCTTCAAGTGTCTTCTGTTCCATCAGCGTCCAATGGGGTAAGTTGCAGTTTTTGCTGATTATTGCCTTTCCTTAAGAGCCTGCTGACGTGATGTTTGTCCCTCGTGTACAACACCCACGAGTGCATACAGCTTCCTTAGAACATCTGATAGTCTGAGCTTGGTCCTTCGGTTGCTCAGCGACAGACAAGGGCGATTGACAATGCTGCCGTATTTCCTAGCACTATGGGCTCCCACGGAGGGAGCAAAGATAAGAGAAATAATTGATTTTGTGGCTTGCACTGTGGCTGGAAGAAACAGTCATTCAGCAAATCTCATTTGCCGTTTTGACACCGGCCGAGAAAGAGGGCGACTTTCAGGCGGAGAGGGTGGCTCGAAGGCGGTAACCCCGACATGGCCCGCCATCTCCCGGAGGGTGCAGTAACTTAACCCCAGCAACGGCCGGCGCCGCGAGTCGCGATGTCTTCCGCACGAAAACTGCATCGCTTTCTGCAGAAGGCCGTTATTGTGCCTGTCTGCCTGCTAACTCGACGGCCAACGGCGCGTTTCTAAGGAAGCAAGTACATTCACGGCACCATGCTCTTCGCCGAATGCGACAACGTCAAGAGTTCTCGTTCCACTACGATAGCGCGACGCATTACAAATATTCGCCTGTGGCCGAGGAGAAGCATACTTACCTGGCGTAGAGGATACCGTGATCATGAAGGCGGTTCCTCCGGGGTGAGGCTTGTCCATTGCACTTCGGTCGAGCTGACCCCCGCGATTACTCCAAATGCGAGTAACTCGGGCGCATAATTTTTGGTAGTCGGGACTGCGTTCGCGCTGTCCCGGTGCTAATCTCCATTGCAATCAAAGCCTCTCCTCGTGTTTGACGATAACTACTGTACTGTGAGTGATTTACCAGCTTCTCATAACCGAGGATGCCTCCACTAGATGCGACAAACTACGCTAGGAAACGGCGTCGAAAGCCAGAGCCAGCGCTCTGCTCTTCAACCGCGTGGCACACGCGCTCGTAATAACAGCGGCAGCCGCGAGATGGCTCAGGCCATCTAACTTGGCTACGATTTCCGTATTAACGGTCGAACGGCCCCTTTTAGCATTCTCTGTCCATAAACGGATTGCGCGCCAAACGTTATTCGGCGGCGCGGCATTCCCTGCAAGCACAGTGACTGCTGGGGCGCGAGCGGGCGTACAGGGGCCATCGGCCAGCCGAACGCTTTGGCGCCTGTGGCATGGTACATGAGGGGCCGGAAGCAAGCGTCTAGCGTAGCGTCTCGGGACTTGCAGACTTGCGGCACTTGAGGAGCTTGTGGGGATGTGAATCGAAGGAAATAACATGACGAGCTGCACCGAAAACGAGAAACATAGATTCTAGCCAACAGCGCCCTGCGCTCCCAGGCGAGGCGGCCACCCATCCAAGCCCAACGTCGGTGATCGGACGAGAACCGGCGTATTTGCACCCCTTTCTTACCCCGTTGCCGTTGGCGAGTGAATGCTGCAACGTATGCTGGCAAGTCAGCTTTCGGATCCTCACTTAACTTCCACACACAGTGAATATCTTCCTGGCCACGACAGTTTCCCGCCGCAGTTGGCGTCTACCTGCTCCAAGGAATGGCCTTGCGTCGCAGTGGTTGTGTTTCATCTGACAACTTTGCAGGCAACCTAAAATAACGCTTGGAAATGAGCAATTAAAGCACGAGGAGGACTGAAAACGGCCGCATGAAATTATTAAGCTCGGTTTCGATTGCAACAATTCCAATGAAATACTCACGTACACTAATTGCAGAGATAGGTAGGAATAAATAAATAAATTCGTTGTTGAATCACTACATTCGTTCGGAAAAAAAAAAATACACTGTATTGTTTAATATCATTTCTTTACACTTCAGAACTGTTACTACTTCAAAAACAAGCAATTTAATTTATCCTTACTTACTCCATGTCCAAGCAAAGAGGCAGAGAGGGGTGAATGTAATGCCTGCAGCAGTTTCAAATGTTTGCACATATAAAACTACTCATAGCGTCACCATAGTCATAAGATATTAATCATTTATGAAATGCCGCAAAATTAATCTGCAGCAAGCTGTGTTGCCATTAGATGGCAATGGCATTGTTTTGACAGTGCTACCTAGTAGTGGTGCAGCCTAAATGAATTAATTACTTCCCCCTAAACTTTTCCATCTAGTTTAAATAATGAAGCATTATACTTTCATATGCGTGAAGGAAATATCTCCACATTCTGAATTAAAGAGAACACAAATTTCGTCCGAGCTTTCCAGATCGTGCTCGAGATGAACAGAAAAAAGAAGTGTTACCTTACCTTCAAGTGTCTTCTGTTCCATCAGCGTCCAATGGGGTAAGTTGCAGTTTTTGCTGATTATTGCCTTTCCTTAAGAGCCTGCTGACGTGATGTTTGTCCCTCGTGTACAACACCCACGAGTGCATACAGCTTCCTTAGAACATCTGATAGTCTGAGCTTGGTCCTTCGGTTGCTCAGCGACAGACAAGGGCGATTGACAATGCTGCCGTATTTCCTAGCACTATGGGCTCCCACGGAGGGAGCAAAGGTAAGAGAAATAATTGATTTTGTGGCTTGCACTGTGGCTGGAAGAAACAGTCATTCAGCAAATCTCATTTGCCGTTTTGACACCGGCCGAGAAAGAGGGCGACTTTCAGGCGGAGAGGGTGGCTCGAAGGCGGTAACCCCGACATGGCCCGCCATCTCCCGGAGGGTGCAGTAACTTAACCCCAGCAACGGCCGGCGCCGCGAGTCGCGATGTCTTCCGCACGAAAACTGCATCGCTTTCTGCAGAAGGCCGTTATTGTGCCTGTCTGCCTGCTAACTCGACGGCCAACGGCGCGTTTCTAAGGAAGCAAGTACATTCACGGCACCATGCTCTTCGCCGAATGCGACAACGTCAAGAGTTCTCGTTCCACTACGATAGCGCGACGCATTACAAATATTCGCCTGTGGCCGAGGAGAAGCATACTTACCTGGCGTAGAGGATACCGTGATCATGAAGGCGGTTCCTCCGGGGTGAGGCTTGTCCATTGCACTTCGGTCGAGCTGACCCCCGCGATTACTCCAAATGCGAGTAACTCGGGCGCATAATTTTTGGTAGTCGGGACTGCGTTCGCGCTGTCCCGGTGCTAATCTCCATTGCAATCAAAGCCTCTCCTCGTGTTTGACGATAACTACTGTACTGTGAGTGATTTACCAGCTTCTCATAACCGAGGATGCCTCCACTAGATGCGACAAACTACGCTAGGAAACGGCGTCGAAAGCCAGAGCCAGCGCTCTGCTCTTCAACCGCGTGGCACACGCGCTCGTAATAACAGCGGCAGCCGCGAGATGGCTCAGGCCATCTAACTTGGCTACGATTTCCGTATTAACGGTCGAACGGCCCCTTTTAGCATTCTCTGTCCATAAACGGATTGCGCGCCAAACGTTATTCGGCGGCGCGGCATTCCCTGCAAGCACAGTGACTGCTGGGGCGCGAGCGGGCGTACAGGGGCCATCGGCCAGCCGAACGCTTTGGCGCCTGTGGCATGGTACATGAGGGGCCGGAAGCAAGCGTCTAGCGCCTCCATCCCCCCCTCCCCTGAGACCCTGCACCCCATACTTGCCTCTCTCCTTCCCACATCCCTCCCTACCTGGCCCTCTTCCGAGCGCCCCCCATTCCCCTCCCCCATCTCTTCCCCTCCCTCCCTTCTTCAGGTCTCCCTCATCTCCTTGAACCTGGCAGATCCTCTGTATTGATCATCATCAGTGTGCCACGTCAGTGTTGTGTTTCGTGCTGTTTCTCGTGTGCGTCCAGAGGTGTGATTTTAATTGTGTACTGCCTTGAGGTTCGCCGTCAGTGTTACGTTGTGTGCTATGCCATCCGCCAACACCTTTATGCTCCAGTCATACTGTGCCTTGTGTTCTTTTAATCGTCGCAGAGTGTGGCTTTTTGTGTGTGCTACTTTTAAACAGTTTTTTTTTATCTCCATTTTACAGTCACCCCGTTTTTTTGTATATTGCCTTCCATGATGTTCTCCCTTTTCTATATCTATGTTCGCCTTCTTCTCTCCTTTGCTGTTTTTAAATGTCTTCTATTGTTTTGTTCTATGTCTTTCGGCTGAAGAGCAGCGCATATGCTGCTGCCAGCCCGCCCCGATGGGGAATTGAAATACAATAAAGAAAAAAAAAAAAAAAAAAAAAAGCGTCTAGCGTAGCGTCTCGGGACTTGCAGACTTGCGGCACTTGAGGAGCTTGTGGGGATGTGAATCGAAGGAAATAACATGACGAGCTGCACCGAAAACGAGAAACATAGATTCTAGCCAACAGCGCCCTGCGCTCCCAGGCGAGGCGGCCACCCATCCAAGCCCAACGTCGGTGATCGGACGAGAACCGGCGTATTTGCACCCCTTTCTTACCCCGTTGCCGTTGGCGAGTGAATGCTGCAACGTATGCTGGCAAGTCAGCTTTCGGATCCTCACTTAACTTCCACACACAGTGAATATCTTCCTGGCCACGACAGTTTCCCGCCGCAGTTGGCGTCTACCTGCTCCAAGGAATGGCCTTGCGTCGCAGTGGTTGTGTTTCATCTGACAACTTTGCAGGCAACCTAAAATAACGCTTGGAAATGAGCAATTAAAGCACGAGGAGGACTGAAAACGGCCGCATGAAATTATTAAGCTCGGTTTCGATTGCAACAATTCCAATGAAATACTCACGTACACTAATTGCAGAGATAGGTAGGAATAAATAAATAAATTCGTTGTTGAATCACTACATTCGTTCGGAAAAAAAAAATACACTGTATTGTTTAATATCATTTCTTTACACTTCAGAACTGTTACTACTTCAAAAACAAGCAATTTAATTTATCCTTACTTACTCCATGTCCAAGCAAAGAGGCAGAGAGGGGTGAATGTAATGCCTGCAGCAGTTTCAAATGTTTGCACATATAAAACTACTCATAGCGTCACCATAGTCATAAGATATTAATCATTTATGAAATGCCGCAAAATTAATCTGCAGCAAGCTGTGTTGCCATTAGATGGCAATGGCATTGTTTTGACAGTGCTACCTAGTAGTGGTGCAGCCTAAATGAATTAATTACTTCCCCCTAAACTTTTCCATCTAGTTTAAATAATGAAGCATTATACTTTCATATGCGTGAAGGAAATATCTCCACATTCTGAATTAAAGAGAACACAAATTTCGTCCGAGCTTTCCAGATCGTGCTCGAGATGAACAGAAAAAAGAAGTGTTACCTTACCTTCAAGTGTCTTCTGTTCCATCAGCGTCCAATGGGGTAAGTTGCAGTTTTTGCTGATTATTGCCTTTCCTTAAGAGCCTGCTGACGTGATGTTTGTCCCTCGTGTACAACACCCACGAGTGCATACAGCTTCCTTAGAACATCTGATAGTCTGAGCTTGGTCCTTCGGTTGCTCAGCGACAGACAAGGGCGATTGACAATGCTGCCGTATTTCCTAGCACTATGGGCTCCCACGGAGGGAGCAAAGGTAAGAGAAATAATTGATTTTGTGGCTTGCACTGTGGCTGGAAGAAACAGTCATTCAGCAAATCTCATTTGCCGTTTTGACACCGGCCGAGAAAGAGGGCGACTTTCAGGCGGAGAGGGTGGCTCGAAGGCGGTAACCCCGACATGGCCCGCCATCTCCCGGAGGGTGCAGTAACTTAACCCCAGCAACGGCCGGCGCCGCGAGTCGCGATGTCTTCCGCACGAAAACTGCATCGCTTTCTGCAGAAGGCCGTTATTGTGCCTGTCTGCCTGCTAACTCGACGGCCAACGGCGCGTTTCTAAGGAAGCAAGTACATTCACGGCACCATGCTCTTCGCCGAATGCGACAACGTCAAGAGTTCTCGTTCCACTACGATAGCGCGACGCATTACAAATATTCGCCTGTGGCCGAGGAGAAGCATACTTACCTGGCGTAGAGGATACTGTGATCATGAAGGCGGTTCCTCCGGGGTGAGGCTTGTCCATTGCACTTCGGTCGAGCTGACCCCCGCGATTACTCCAAATGCGAGTAACTCGGGCGCATAATTTTTGGTAGTCGGGACTGCGTTCGCGCTGTCCCGGTGCTAATCTCCATTGCAATCAAAGCCTCTCCTCGTGTTTGACGATAACTACTGTACTGTGAGTGATTTACCAGCTTCTCATAACCGAGGATGCCTCCACTAGATGCGACAAACTACGCTAGGAAACGGCGTCGAAAGCCAGAGCCAGCGCTCTGCTCTTCAACCGCGTGGCACACGCGCTCGTAATAACAGCGGCAGCCGCGAGATGGCTCAGGCCATCTAACTTGGCTACGATTTCCGTATTAACGGTCGAACGGCCCCTTTTAGCATTCTCTGTCCATAAACGGATTGCGCGCCAAACGTTATTCGGCGGCGCGGCATTCCCTGCAAGCACAGTGACTGCTGGGGCGCGAGCGGGCGTACAGGGGCCATCGGCCAGCCGAACGCTTTGGCGCCTGTGGCATGGTACATGAGGGGCCGGAAGCAAGCGTCTAGCGCCTCCATCCCCCCCTCCCCTGAGACCCTGCACCCCATACTTGCCTCTCTCCTTCCCACATCCCTCCCTACCTGGCCCTCTTCCGAGCGCCCCCCATTCCCCTCCCCCATCTCTTCCCCTCCCTCCCTTCTTCAGGTCTCCCTCATCTCCTTGAACCTGGCAGATCCTCTGTATTGATCATCATCAGTGTGCCACGTCAGTGTTGTGTTTCGTGCTGTTTCTCGTGTGCGTCCAGAGGTGTGATTTTAATTGTGTACTGCCTTGAGGTTCGCCGTCAGTGTTACGTTGTGTGCTATGCCATCCGCCAACACCTTTATGCTCCAGTCATACTGTGCCTTGTGTTCTTTTAATCGTCGCAGAGTGTGGCTTTTTGTGTGTGCTACTTTTAAACAGTTTTTTTTTATCTCCATTTTACAGTCACCCCGTTTTTTTGTATATTGCCTTCCATGATGTTCTCCCTTTTCTATATCTATGTTCGCCTTCTTCTCTCCTTTGCTGTTTTTAAATGTCTTCTATTGTTTTGTTCTATGTCTTTCGGCTGAAGAGCAGCGCATATGCTGCTGCCAGCCCGCCCCGATGGGGAATTGAAATACAATAAAGAAAAAAAAAAAAAAAAAAAAAAGCGTCTAGCGTAGCGTCTCGGGACTTGCAGACTTGCGGCACTTGAGGAGCTTGTGGGGATGTGAATCGAAGGAAATAACATGACGAGCTGCACCGAAAACGAGAAACATAGATTCTAGCCAACAGCGCCCTGCGCTCCCAGGCGAGGCGGCCACCCATCCAAGCCCAACGTCGGTGATCGGACGAGAACCGGCGTATTTGCACCCCTTTCTTACCCCGTTGCCGTTGGCGAGTGAATGCTGCAACGTATGCTGGCAAGTCAGCTTTCGGATCCTCACTTAACTTCCACACACAGTGAATATCTTCCTGGCCACGACAGTTTCCCGCCGCAGTTGGCGTCTACCTGCTCCAAGGAATGGCCTTGCGTCGCAGTGGTTGTGTTTCATCTGACAACTTTGCAGGCAACCTAAAATAACGCTTGGAAATGAGCAATTAAAGCACGAGGAGGACTGAAAACGGCCGCATGAAATTATTAAGCTCGGTTTCGATTGCAACAATTCCAATGAAATACTCACGTACACTAATTGCAGAGATAGGTAGGAATAAATAAATAAATTCGTTGTTGAATCACTACATTCGTTCGGAAAAAAAAAATACACTGTATTGTTTAATATCATTTCTTTACACTTCAGAACTGTTACTACTTCAAAAACAAGCAATTTAATTTATCCTTACTTACTCCATGTCCAAGCAAAGAGGCAGAGAGGGGTGAATGTAATGCCTGCAGCAGTTTCAAATGTTTGCACATATAAAACTACTCATAGCGTCACCATAGTCATAAGATATTAATCATTTATGAAATGCCGCAAAATTAATCTGCAGCAAGCTGTGTTGCCATTAGATGGCAATGGCATTGTTTTGACAGTGCTACCTAGTAGTGGTGCAGCCTAAATGAATTAATTACTTCCCCCTAAACTTTTCCATCTAGTTTAAATAATGAAGCATTATACTTTCATATGCGTGAAGGAAATATCTCCACATTCTGAATTAAAGAGAACACAAATTTCGTCCGAGCTTTCCAGATCGTGCTCGAGATGAACAGAAAAAAGAAGTGTTACCTTACCTTCAAGTGTCTTCTGTTCCATCAGCGTCCAATGGGGTAAGTTGCAGTTTTTGCTGATTATTGCCTTTCCTTAAGAGCCTGCTGACGTGATGTTTGTCCCTCGTGTACAACACCCACGAGTGCATACAGCTTCCTTAGAACATCTGATAGTCTGAGCTTGGTCCTTCGGTTGCTCAGCGACAGACAAGGGCGATTGACAATGCTGCCGTATTTCCTAGCACTATGGGCTCCCACGGAGGGAGCAAAGGTAAGAGAAATAATTGATTTTGTGGCTTGCACTGTGGCTGGAAGAAACAGTCATTCAGCAAATCTCATTTGCCGTTTTGACACCGGCCGAGAAAGAGGGCGACTTTCAGGCGGAGAGGGTGGCTCGAAGGCGGTAACCCCGACATGGCCCGCCATCTCCCGGAGGGTGCAGTAACTTAACCCCAGCAACGGCCGGCGCCGCGAGTCGCGATGTCTTCCGCACGAAAACTGCATCGCTTTCTGCAGAAGGCCGTTATTGTGCCTGTCTGCCTGCTAACTCGACGGCCAACGGCGCGTTTCTAAGGAAGCAAGTACATTCACGGCACCATGCTCTTCGCCGAATGCGACAACGTCAAGAGTTCTCGTTCCACTACGATAGCGCGACGCATTACAAATATTCGCCTGTGGCCGAGGAGAAGCATACTTACCTGGCGTAGAGGATACTGTGATCATGAAGGCGGTTCCTCCGGGGTGAGGCTTGTCCATTGCACTTCGGTCGAGCTGACCCCCGCGATTACTCCAAATGCGAGTAACTCGGGCGCATAATTTTTGGTAGTCCGGACTGCGTTCACCGCTTTGTGTAACCAGTGGTTGCTCAAGGTCAATCCCTCCAAAACCCAGGCGATCATTGTAGGCAAAACCACCCCTTCCTTCCGCCTCCTTGATTTCTACATCACATTCTATGGCCGTTCTATCGCCCTCACTCCCACCCTTAAGTACCTTGGCGTCACCCTCGACCGTCGCCTCTCCTGGACTCCCCACCTCCGGACAATCCAAGCCAAGGTACGCTCCCGACTCAGTCTCCTCAAGCTCCGCTCTGGCCGTACGTGGGCCACCACCCTCCACACCTATAAATCCCTCATTCGCCCAATCCTTTGTTATGCCCATCCGGCTTGGATCTCCGCCCCCCCTCCCTTTTATAAATCCCTCCAAATCCTTGAACGCCATGCTCTCCGCCTCGCCTATCGCATCCGTCTCCCCTCCCCCATGCGGATCCTGTATGATCTCATCCCCTTCCCCCACCTCCTCCTTTTCCTTGAAAGGCTACGGATCCTGTACACCTCCCGTAAACTGGATCCTCCTCACCCGCTCGTCTCCCCGATCCTCACCCACCCCCGCCCGCTGTCGCGCCTGTATTCCCATGTCCTACCCGGTCTCCATCTCTCCACCCTCCTTACCCTCTCCCAAGGTGGCTTCCGCCAGCTCCCCCACCCTGATGATGTCCTCCTCCCCTGCATCTACCCCTCCTATCAACTTTGATCCTCCCCCCCACCTCCTGTGTCCTTTCCTTTAGGCACGCTCCCTCCCCCCCTTTCCCTTCCCTTCTCTTTCCTTTCCCGCCTCCCTCCTCCCTTCTCCCCCGGGCTTCCCCTCCCCCTTCCTCCCTCCCCTTCCCTCCTTTGCCCATGGCATCTCTGCTCTCCCCTCTCCCATTTCCCCTTCCGCCTCCTCCACCTCCTCTCTTGGCAGGTCCCCGGACTCGTACACGCTCAGTGAACATTCGCGCGCCGGAGATCATCGCCATCAGTGTTTAGTGTGTGTTTGCATCGTTTTGTGTTTCGTGCAGTTACAACTCAACTGTTCACATGTGCCGTCGCCGTTCTCCGTGTTTTGTGCGCCGTGTATCCAAGTGTTAGTGTTTTTTTTCGTCCAACGTGAACGGCTTCTTGTGTGTTTTTTTGTATCTCCATTTTTTCCCCGCCGTTTTTTGTATTGTATATATCACCTCTCTGTCATGTTTATTGTTCCACTTAAGGCTGAAGAGCAGCGTACTATGCTGCTGACAGCCCGCCTGTATAGGTGTTTAAAATTACAATAAAGGAGAAAAAAACCGAGGAGAAGCATACTTACCTGGCGTAGAGGATACCTCCTCCTTTTCCTTGAAAGGATACTGATCCTTTACACCTCCCGTAAACTTCATCCTCCTCACCTGCTCGTATCCCAGATCCTCTCCCATCCCCGCCCGCTGCCACGCCTGTGTTCCTATGTCCCGCGCGGTCTCCATCTCTCCACCCTCCTTACCCTCTCCCAAGGTGGCTTCCGCCAGCTCCCTCTCCCTGATGATGTCCTCGTCCCCTCCATCTACCCCTCCTATCAACTTTGACCCTGCCCCGCCCCCCACCTCCGGTGTCCTTTCCTTTCGGCACCCTCCCTCCCTTCTCTTCTCTTCCCTTCTTTTTCATTTTCGTTTAGTGTTTTTGGTGTCCGCCGTCCCACTACTACGTTCACTTGTGCCGTCGGATTCATCAGTGTTCTGTGCGCCGTGCCAACGTGTTTTCAGTGTTGTTATCATCACGTGTGAACGACTCCGTGTTTTTTGTGTCTGTGTGACCTCTCTCTTTTGCCCATCACTATGTTACTTATCATTCTCCGTTCTTATACTATTGTAAACACTACGGCTGAAGAGCGGCGTAGTGTGCTGCTGCCAGCCTACCTGATTTGTACAGGTATTAAAATAACAATAAAGTAAAAAAAAAAAAAAAACTAGGAGAAACAGGCGAACAGAGGGTTGGATCCCCTCATTCGAAGGAGCCAGATTGCAAAGCCTGGGCTACTCTCAGGTTGGAATCTCCGCTTTCGAAGATTGTGTCTGTCTGTCTGTCTATCTGTCTCTCTGCCCGTCTGCCCGCAGCTTACTGCTGTAGCTGTTCGTTCGTCCGTCCGTCCGTCCGTCCGTCCGCCTGCCTGCCTGCTCGCTGTCCGTCTCCGCTGCTACCGCTGCTGCCTGCTGTCCGTCCGTCCGTCTGTTCGCCGCCGCCGTCGCCGCCAGCCGGTGCTCGCCGCCGCCGCCGCCGCCGCCGCCGCCAGCCGGTGCTCGCCGCCGCCGCCGCCGCCGCCGCCGCCGACGTCGCCGTCCGACCCTGGTCTTCGGCCGTCCTCGTCTTCCTCCGTCTTTGTCTTCGTCTGCCCCGGTTTGTGTCCTTTCCCTTTCGTTCTGTGTGTTATTGTTTCTCCCTGTCGTCATGTCCGCCCCCGCCACCACCGCCACCACTACCGCCACCGCCATAGTTTACACTTCCCCTTCCGCCATCTCCACCACTATAACGTGGTGTGCCCTGTCCCACCCCCCTCCTTCCATCCCACCTCTTCTCACTCTCCCTTCGCCATCGCTCTTTGTCGCCCCCTCTCCAGCTTCTTCCTCCCACTCCTCTCGATCTGATCCTTTCCCCCCACTCCCCCAGCCTGTCACTGCAGCTCCAGCTAGGGTGGTGGCCCGTCGGGCCACTGTCCACGCCCAGCTCTCCCCGTCGCCTTTGCCATCACCGCCGCCACCGCCACCGTCATCGTCATAGGCGCCGTCGCCTTCGCTGTCACCGTCACCGTCACCATCTCCGGCGCCGACTCCAGCCCCGGGACCTGCCACTCCCCGCCACATTCCAGTTGTTCCCATCCCCCACACCTGCGCCGCCGCCGTCAAGCGCCCCAGTGGCACCCCTGCCTCGTCTGCTCCAAAAACGGCTCCGCCTCGTCCCCCTTCCCCCACCCCTGATGCCATGGATCTCTCCCCGCCCATCTCTGCCCCCTCCTCCTCCTCCTCCTCTACCCCCTCCTCCTACCGCTACCTTCTCTCCCGTCCGGATCCCTCCCTCCTTGAAGCCCGGAACCTCACCCTCTTCCTTCGCCGGAATTATCCTAATGCCCCCATCTCCCTCCTCACTCCTCGCCGTGATTCGGTACTCATCTCCTCCCCCAGCCCTACCCTCCACACAGACCTCCTCTCCTGCATCCCTGTCACCCGCTTTGGCTCTCATGCCTCTCTCACCCCTGCTCCCTCGCCATCTCCATCCCGCCAACCCCAACCTCCGCGTCTCCCGCCGACCCTCACTGCCGTGATCACTCGGCTCAGTCCAGTGATCACGGAGGAGGAGGTGTTGGCGGAGCTTCAGGCCCATCCCCATCTGGAGGTGCATGCGGTTCGCCGGATCCATAACGCTGCCGGCCCCACCCACCTTATGCGGGTTTTTTCTGAGCATGCTCCTTCCATAGACCGTCTCCTGAAGGAGGGTGCCCTCCTTTTTAACCAGCGTTATAAGGCTCACCCCTCCCGTTCCCCTCCTCAATCCCCGCGTTGCAAGAGGTGTCTGCACTATAACGCGCACCCCACAGCTGAGTGCTGGGAGGCCCCCACCTGCCCGCATTGTAGGCAAGTGCACTTCCTCAGGCAGTGCCCTAACCTCCAATCCCCTCCTTCCTGCAATACCTGCAATCTCCCCCATCCCACCTACTCCCAAAAGTGTAAAGCCCGACCCCCTCCGACCACTCCTGAACTCACCATCCCTGTCCATCCCCTGGACGCCCCCACCCCTCCTTGCAATTCCCTTCGGTCCCCCCCCCCCTCCGCTGAGGACATCATCAGGTTCATCACCATCGTCCTTCAAAATGTTCATCCCTTTCAGTGCCTCCACACCCTCCAGCAGATCTCCCTTGCTGCCCGTTCCATATTCCAACTCAAGATGTATGCCACCTACTCCAACAACCAGGCCCATTTCACCTTCTCCCATCTTGACACCCTCATCTAAATACCTGTCATGGCGCACCAGCAACGTATCCTTTTCAACAATATCCGCTCCCTCTCCGCCAACAAGAGCCTCTTCCTGCACACCCTTGCCACCCACCGCATGGATACTTTGCTCCTCAATGAAACCTTCCTACAACCCCACCACTCCATCCTCACCTCCATCCTCCACCGCTCCGATAACCCCCTCCCAATTGCGCGTGGCGGAGTTGCCATTGGTCACCACCACCAGATCCCCGTTCGGATCCAACCTCTCCTTCCCGACCCCACCGAACACCTGATCCTCAGTCTCTTCTTCCCCGGCCATACCGTTACCTGCGCCACCATCTATGTCCGCCCTAGCGCCCCTATTCCCTTCGACTTCCTCTCCCACATTGACCGTACCTTCTCCTCCTACATGATCGCCGCCGACCTCAACATCCATAGGCGTTCCGCCGCCCAGTTACGGCGGTGGCATCGGTTCCTCTCCTCCCTTCAAGGCGACCTCATCCCCATCCCCCAGCACACCCGTCCCGAATCCAACTCCACACCTGATGTTATCCTCTCCTCCCCCAACCTCTTTGGCCGCATAACGGTGGATGTCCTGGAGCCTATTGGTAGCGACCATCTCCCTGTCCTCACCGTTTCCGACGGTCGTCGCCCTCGCCCCGACCCCCGTACTGACCCTCCCCCTAAGTTTGTCCACGACTATTCCTGTGCCGACTGGAATGCCTACCGGGATACCCTTTCCACCCAGGTCGATAGCCACCCCTTCACCTACCACCACCCTGACGCTGTCACCCATGCCGCCTCCTTTCTCCAGCAGACCTTGTCTGAGGCCGTGGAGGCCCACGTCCCTACTGTCACCGTCCACCCCCACCATCCTACCTTACCCCCACAGGCCGTTCTCCTCCTCCGTGAATCCCGTCGTCTCTATCGTGCCTTCCTCCGCACGCATGAGCCGGACACACTACTCGCCACCGGCAACTCCAGCGACACATTCGTAATTTGCTCGCGGCTAAGAAACGCCGGGACTGGCGACAGACATGCACCCGTTTAAATGCTACCCTCCCAATCAACTCGTCCAAGTTCTGGTCGGCCTTCCGCCACCTTACCAGAACTAAACCCTCCCCCTATTATCCTCTTCTCCATGATGATCACCCTTTCCCTGACACCCTTAGTAAGGCCAATCACTTTGCCTCCTACCTCTCTGATGTCTTTTCCATCCCTGATGATCCCCAGTTCGATTACTCCCTCTTCCCGGATGTCCGCGATCGAACTGACACCTCCGTCCCTCCCCTCACTCCTGGTTTCCAGTAGTTGGACAAGATTGCACACACGGAACTCAATGCCCCTATCACTACACAGGATCTCATTGCTACACTCCGCACCAAAAGCAACACCGCTCCTGGTCACAATCGTGTCACCTACCGTCACCTTCGTGAAGCTCCTGTCTCTTTCCTCTCCACCCTGGCCAGGCTCTACAATGTAGTCCTGTCCACCGGTTACTACCACGACCTGTGGAAAACCTCCTGTATCCTCATGTTCCTTAAACCTGGCAAACCGCCATCTGCCGTCTCCTCCTACCGTCCCATCAGCCTTACCTCGGTCTTCAGCAAGGTCCTGGAATCTATCCTCACCCGACGCATCCACCAGCATCTCCGCCAGCACTGCCTCCTGCCCATTACCCGGTGTGGCTTTCGGCCGTCCTTCTCTTCTGACGACCTTCTCCTTCACCTCACTCATCTCCTTTCCGAGCAGCTTACTTCCCATCGCTCCGCCGTCTTCCTCTCCCTGGACCTCGAACGTGCATCTGACCGCATATGGCATTCCAGTCTCCTCTTCAAGCTCCAAACCTTCGCCCTTCCCATTAACTACGTCCGTCTGATCGGCTCCTTTCTCTCCCGCCGTCCTTCCTATGTCACCATCCATAATACAGATTCCTACACATTTTTCCCCTCTGCCGGTGTGCCCCTAGGCTCCGTCCTCTCCCCCCTTCTGTACCTTTTGTACACGGCGGACATGCTGCCGCCGTCAGCCCCCGTGCACCTTCTCCAGTTTGCTGATGACACCGCCTTCCTTGCCCTTGCCCCCACCCTACAGCGCTCCCAAAACCTTCTCCAATACCATCTTGACCAGTTCACCGCTTGGTGCAACCAGTGGTTGCTCAAGGTCAATCCCTCCAAAACCCAGACTATCATTGTAGGCAAAACCACCCCTTCCTTCCGCCTCCTTGATTTCTATCTCACTATCTATGTCCGTCCTATCGCCCTCACTCCCACCCTTAAGTACCTTGGTGTCACCCTCTACCGTCACCTCTCCTGGACTCTTCACCTCCAGACAATCCAAGCCAAGGCACGCTCCCACCTCAGTCTCCTCAAGCTCCTCTCTGGCCGTACATGGGGTCTGGACCCCTCCACCATCCTCCACACCTATAAGTCCCTCATCCGCCCTATCCTTTGTTATGCCCATCCGGGTTGGATCTCCGGCCCCCCTTCCTTCTATAAATCCCTCCAAATCCTTGAACGTCATGCTCTCCGCCTCGCCTATCGCATCCGTCTCCCCTCCCCCACACGGATCCTGTACAATTTCATCCCCTTCCCCCACCTCCTCCTTTTCCTTGAAAGGATACGGATCCTGTACACCTCCCATAAACTCGATCCTCCTCACCCGCTCATCTCCCCGATCCTCTCTCACCCCCACCCACTGCCGCGCCTGTATTCCCACGTCCCACCCGGTCTCCATCTCTCCACCCTCCTTACGCTCTCCCAAGGTGGCTTCCGCCAGCTCCCCCTCCCTGATGATGCCCTCCTCCCCTCCATCAACCCCTCCTATCAACTTTGACCCTGCCCCATCCCCCACTTCCGGTGTCCTTTCCTTTGGGCACCCTGCCTCCCTTCTCTTCCCTTCCATTCTCTTTCCTTTTCCCACGTCCCCTCCGTCCACCCCTCTTACCCCAGGTTTGCCCTCCCCCTTCCTCCCTCCCCCCCTTTCGCCCCTGCCCGTGGCATCTCTGCTCTCCCCTCTCGCTCTCCCAATCCCCTTCCTCCTCCTCCTCTCTTGGCAGGTCCCCAGACTCGCACACGCATTGTGAACATTCGCGCGCCGGAGATCATCGACATCAGTATCTCGTGTGTGTGCTTCGTTTTGTGTTTCGTGCAGTTACGACTCCACTGTTCACATGTGCCATCGCCGTTCTCCGTGTTCTGTGCGCCGTGTCCACAAGTGTTAGTGTTTTTATCGTCCTTCGTGAACGGCTTCATGTTTATTGTTTTTTTTTGTATCTCCATTTTTTTGCCCGCCGTTTTTTGTATTGTCTGTATCGCCTCTGTCATGTTATTGTTCCACTTAAGGCTGAAGAGCAGCGTAATGAGCTGCTGCCAGCCCGCCTATATCGGTGATTAAAATTACAATAAAGGAAAAAAAAAAGAGAAGCAGGGCCTGAGCTGGCGAGGCGAGCGCATCGCTGCCGTTGCGCGTTTCGCTTACTCGGCCGTTGAGAGCTCGTGAAGAGGTTTTCTGTGCTGTGGGCGCCGCGGAGAGCAGATTGTCGTGCGTTGTTCTTACAACACGTGCAAATTGCTGTGTTCCGCGCCTCGCAGCACGGGAAAGAAGGGTGCGCAGAGGAAACCTGCCGCTACGAAGGGTCCTTCGGTTGTGCAACTCACTGAGTCTACCGACCGTGCAAGGAACTCCCGAGAAGACGAGTCGCAGCCTGTCCCCCCTTTGTACGTCAAGTGCAAAGGCGGGTGGACAGCGCTGTTCGACACCATGACGAATTGCGCTCGGATCGAGGTGGTCTGCGAGTCTGTCGATACAGACTCGCTGATCTGCGATCGAGCCGCAAACGTGGCCGACCACAGGGCGATCAAGGTCGCAGTGGCCGACCACATCGTCGATGCGCCGCCGGCGCGTGAGAAAGCACCTTCCGTAGGAAGGATGAAGACGACTAAGGCACTCCTCAGGGGGTTGCCTTGGTACTGTGATGAGGCAGCGGTCCGGGAAGGGCTGCTACGAGCCGGGTTTGGTAATGCAGCTGCAAGGTTGCACAACCGGACCAACAGGAAGAGGGCGCCGCTCTATGCCGTGACCGCGCAAACGGTCGACGGCGGGAGCGACATCTTCGACTTGCGGAAGTTGCTGGGCTTCCCGGTTACGACGGAGGCTCTCCCGACCGGCATGGACCCTCAGCCCCAGTGCTTCAGGTGCAGGGCGATGGCCATGTTGCGAAGTATTGCCGCAACGCGGCGCGGTGCGTCAAGTGCTCAGGTGAGCACGACAGCCGCGCCTGCGACCGCGGCAGCAACGCTCTGCCGACTTGTGTCCGGTGTGGCCGCCCGCACGTCGCCAGTTGGCGCGGTTGTGCGGCTTTCTCTAGCCGCAACCGTGCCGGGGGCGGCGAAGCGGCCGCGGCTGCACCGACGCAGCAGCAGAAGAGAAGACGACGTCGGAAACTGCGTAGGGCGGAGAACAGCCCGGTGCAGCTGAGGGACGGCGCAGCAGCAGATCCACCTGCCAGGGGCGGGGACGGCCTCTCGGAAACGGGCAGCCAGGACGCAGCTCGCCCTCCCGCGAAGAGATGTGACCTCGAACTCGGCATCGCCGTGAAGTAGGCCACAGCAGCCCTCAAAGCCGTCATGGAGGCGGAGAGGGCTGCCTTCGCAGCCGCCGTGACTGCAGAGAAGGAAGAGGCCTTGAGGCAACTGCGAGCAGACTTCGCCCAAGGCCTCAGTGCAGTCGTACCTGCGAACACTCCTGCGACCTCGCAGAAGGACGTTCTCGCGCCTATCCCAGCGGTTGCCCCAGCAGCACTGCAGGTGAAAGGTGCAAAAAAGAAAACCGCCGCCCCAGCGGAACCGGTGGCAACGCCGACTGCTGCGGGACCGGGCCCCGCAAGGGACCGAGAAGCCAGTAGGGCAGTCTTCATCGCGCAAGCGTCGCCGCGCTGCCGCGCCGAACTTTTATGTTACAGGGAGTAAGCCACTGCGGCCGGTCCAGGAGACTACGAGCGAGCCCAGCCGCAGCACCGGACTGACCCAGCTAACGACCACGCAGTACATAGGTAACGTTGCAGGATACCTCACGCTAACCCCCCTCACCTTGCATGCTCTGTCGCAGCTAGCAAGCCGCTACTGCCCTTACTACCCGTCCTACTGTCGCAGAGGTTTTTTCCCCTTGGCGCTGGCCTTGGCACTTTTTTTCCTCTGCTCTTACAACCTCTACCCTTCGATCGTTTTCGACCACTTCTATCTCCTGATGGACCATGTTAATGAGTAGTCTTACCCAGACGCACGGATAACATCACAGCCTGCATCCTGTGACGCCTGATTCAAAACTAACATGCTTACGGAGGTGACAGTAGAACTTTTGTGTTGGTCACCACGTTGGTGCGGGCGTGGAGGGGCCCCATCCTTAGAGGAGAAGCATTCTCCGGCGGTACACCGCAAGGTTACCGCCCTTCGATTGTGCCATTGCAGCAGCAGCAGCAGCAGCGGTCCCGCCGGCAGCAGCCAGCCAGCCAGCCAGCCAGCCAGTCAGTCCTCCTCCTCCTCCTCCTGCGGCGGCGGCGGCGGCGGCGGCGGCGGCGGCGGCATCAGCAGCAGCAGCAGCAACAACAACAACAACAACAACAACAGCGGTCCAGGCGGCAGCGGCTTCGGCCCCGGCCCCGGCAGCTGCAGCTGCGGCGTTCCTGCCCCCCGCCATCGCCGCCTGTCGCCAGTTTGTGTCGTTCCCTTTTCGTTCTGTGCGTTATTGTTTCTCCCTGTCGTCATGTCGGCCCCACCCCCACCACCACCACCACCGCCACCACTACCACCACCGCCATAGTTTATAATTCCCCTTCTGCCACCTCCACCACTACAACATGGTGTGCCCAGTCCCACCACCCTCCTTCCATCCCACCTCTTCTCACCCTCCCTTCGCCCTCGCTCTTTGTCGCCCCCTCTCCAGCTTCTTCCTCCCGCTCCTCTCGATCTGATCCTTTCCCCCCACTCCCCCAGCCTGTCACTGCAGCTCCGGCTCGGGTGGTGGCCCGTCGGGCCACTGTCCATGCCCAGCTCTCCCCGTTGCCTTCGCCATCACCGCCGCCACCGTCGCCGCCTCCGCCGCCGTCGCCGCCGTCGCCGCCGTCGCCGCCGCCGTCGCCGTCGCCGTCGCCGTTGCCGTCGCCGTCGCCGTTGGGACCTGTCCCTTCCCACCACCTCCCTATAGCTCCCGTCCCTCATATCACCACCTTCCCTTCTGCCGCCATTAAACGCCCTAGTGGCACCACCACCTCCTCTGCTCCCAAAAAGGCCCTGCCCCGTCCTCCTTCCCCCCCCCCCAAGATGCCATAGATGTCTCCCCACCTGGCCCTGCTCCCTCCGCCTCCTCCTCCTCCTCTTCCTCCTCCCCCCCCCTCTTTATACAAATACCTCCTCTCTCATCCCAATCCTGCCCTTATCGAGGCCCAAAATCTCTCCTCCTCTGCCAACACTTCCCTGGTGCCCCCATCTCTCACCTCACTCCCAGACGGGATTCTGTTCTCATCTCCTCCCCCAGCCCCACCCTCTATACTATCCTTTCCCACCTCCCCATCACCCGTTTTGGCCCCAATACCTCCCTCGCCCCTGCTCCTTCTCCATCTCCTACCCGCCAACCCCAACCCCCGCGTCGCAAGCCAACCCTCACCGCCGTGATCACTTGGCTCAGTCCATCGATCACGGAGCAGGAGGTGTTGGCGGAGCTCAAGGCGCATCCAACGCTGGAGGTGCGGGCGGTCCACCGCATTTTCACCTCGGCCGGCCCCACTCGCCTTATGCGGGATTTCTCCGAGGACGCCCCCTCCATTGACCGTCTCCTGAAGGAGGGTGCCCTCCTCTTCCACCAGCGACAAGGTCGACCCCTCCCATTCCCCTCCTCAATCCCTGCGCTGCCAGAGGTGTCTGCGCTATAATGCACACCCAACAGCTGAGTGCTGGGAGGCCCCCACCTGCCCGCATTGTAGGCAAGCGCACTTCCTCCGACAGTGCCCTAACCTTCAAACCCCTCCCTCCTGCAATACCTGCAATCTCCCCCATCCCACCTACTCCCAAAAGTGTAAAGCCCGACCCCCTCTGACCACTCCTCAACTCACCGTACCTGTCCGTCCCCTGGACGCCCCCACCCCTCCTGGCAATTCCCTTCGTCCCCCTCCCACCGCTGAGGACATCATCAGGTTCCTCACCATCGCCCTTCAAAACGTTCATCCCTTTCAGCGCCCCCACACCCTCCAGCAGATCTCCCTCGCTGCCCGTTCCATATTCCAACTCAAGATGTACGCCACCTACTCCAACAACCGGGCCCATTTCACCTTCTCCCGTCCTGATACCCTCGTCTAAATCCCTATCATGGCGCGACAGCAACATATCCTTTTCAACAATATCCACTCCATTCCCGCCAACAAGAACCTCTTCCTGCACACCCTTGCCACCCACCGTGTGGATGCCTTCCTCCTCAATGAAACCTTCCTCCAACCTCACCCCCCATCCACACCTCACCCTACCTCCTCCACCGCTCCCATAACCCCTCCCAATTGCGCGTGGCGGCGTTGCCATTGGTCACCACCACCAGATCCCCGTTTGGCTCCAACCTCTCCTTCCCGACCCCACCGAACACCTGATCCTTAGTCTCTTCTTCCCCGGCCTTACCTTTACCTGCGCCACCATCTATGTCCGCCCTAACGCCCTATTCCCTTCGACTTCCTCTCCCACATCGATCGTACCTTCTCCTCCTACATGATCGCCGCCGACCTCAACACCCATAGTCGTTCCGCCGCCCAGTTACGGCGGTGGCATCGGTTCCTCTCCTCCCTTCAAGGCGACCTCATCCCCATCCCCCAGCACACCCGTCCCGAATCCAGCTCCACTCCTGATGTTATCCTCTCCTCCCCAAACCTCTTTGGCTCAGTCCATCGATCACGGAGGAGGAGGTGTTGGCGGAGCTCAAGGCGCATCCAACGCTGGAGGTGCGGGCGGTCCACCGCATTTTCACCTCGGCCGGCCCCACTCGCCTTATGCGGGATTTCTCCGAGGATGCCCCCTCCATTGACCGTCTCCTGAAGGAGGGTGCCCTCCTCTTCCACCAGCGACAAGGTCGACCCCTCCTGTTCCCCTCCTCAATCCCTGCGCTGCCAGAGGTGTCTGCGCTATAATGCACACCCAACAGCTGAGTGCTGGGAGGCCCCCACCTGCCCGCATTGTAGGCAAGCGCACTTCCTCCGGCAGTGCCCTAACCTTCAAACCCCTCCCTCCTGCAATACCTGCAATCTCCCCCATCCCACCTACTCCCAAAAGTGTAAAGCCCGACCCCCTCTGACCACTCCTCAACTCACCGTACCTGTCCGTCCCCTGGACGCCCCCACCCCTCCTGGCAATTCCCTTCGTCCCCCTCCCACCGCTGAGGACATCATCAGGTTCCTCACCATCGCCCTTCAAAACGTTCATCCCTTTCAGCGCCCCCACACCCTCCAGCAGATCTCCCTCGCTGCCCGTTCCATATTCCAACTCAAGATGTACGCCACCTACTCCAACAACCGGGCCCATTTCACCTTCTCCCGTCCTGATACCCTCGTCTAAATCCCTATCATGGCGCGACAGCAACATATCCTTTTCAACAATATCCACTCCATTCCCGCCAACAAGAACCTCTTCCTGCACACCCTTGCCACCCACCGTGTGGATGCCTTCCTCCTCAATGAAACCTTCCTCCAACCTCACCCCCCATCCACACCTCACCCTACCTCCTCCACCGCTCCCATAACCCCTCCCAATTGCGCGTGGCGGCGTTGCCATTGGTCACCACCACCAGATCCCCGTTTGGCTCCAACCTCTCCTTCCCGACCCCACCGAACACCTGATCCTTAGTCTCTTCTTCCCCGGCCTTACCTTTACCTGCGCCACCATCTATGTCCGCCCTAACGCCCTATTCCCTTCGACTTCCTCTCCCACATCGATCGTACCTTCTCCTCCTACATGATCGCCGCCGACCTCAACACCCATAGTCGTTCCGCCGCCCAGTTACGGCGGTGGCATCGGTTCCTCTCCTCCCTTCAAGGCGACCTCATCCCCATCCCCCAGCACACCCGTCCCGAATCCAGCTCCACTCCTGATGTTATCCTCTCCTCCCCAAACCTCTTTGGCTCAGTCCATCGATCACGGAGGAGGAGGTGTTGGCGGAGCTCAAGGCGCATCCAACGCTGGAGGTGCGGGCGGTCCACCGCATTTTCACCTCGGCCGGCCCCACTCGCCTTATGCGGGATTTCTCCGAGGATGCCCCCTCCATTGACCGTCTCCTGAAGGAGGGTGCCCTCCTCTTCCACCAGCGACAAGGTCGACCCCTCCTGTTCCCCTCCTCAATCCCTGCGCTGCCAGAGGTGTCTGCGCTATAATGCACACCCAACAGCTGAGTGCTGGGAGGCCCCCACCTGCCCGCATTGTAGGCAAGCGCACTTCCTCCGGCAGTGCCCTAACCTTCAAACCCCTCCCTCCTGCAATACCTGCAATCTCCCCCATCCCACCTACTCCCAAAAGTGTAAAGCCCGACCCCCTCTGACCACTCCTCAACTCACCGTACCTGTCCGTCCCCTGGACGCCCCCACCCCTCCTGGCAATTCCCTTCGTCCCCCTCCCACCGCTGAGGACATCATCAGGTTCCTCACCATCGCCCTTCAAAACGTTCATCCCTTTCAGCGCCCCCACACCCTCCAGCAGATCTCCCTCGCTGCCCGTTCCATATTCCAACTCAAGATGTACGCCACCTACTCCAACAACCGGGCCCATTTCACCTTCTCCCGTCCTGATACCCTCGTCTAAATCCCTATCATGGCGCGACAGCAACATATCCTTTTCAACAATATCCACTCCATTCCCGCCAACAAGAACCTCTTCCTGCACACCCTTGCCACCCACCGTGTGGATGCCTTCCTCCTCAATGAAACCTTCCTCCAACCTCACCCCCCATCCACACCTCACCCTACCTCCTCCACCGCTCCCATAACCCCTCCCAATTGCGCGTGGCGGCGTTGCCATTGGTCACCACCACCAGATCCCCGTTTGGCTCCAACCTCTCCTTCCCGACCCCACCGAACACCTGATCCTTAGTCTCTTCTTCCCCGGCCTTACCTTTACCTGCGCCACCATCTATGTCCGCCCTAACGCCCTATTCCCTTCGACTTCCTCTCCCACATCGATCGTACCTTCTCCTCCTACATGATCGCCGCCGACCTCAACACCCATAGTCGTTCCGCCGCCCAGTTACGGCGGTGGCATCGGTTCCTCTCCTCCCTTCAAGGCGACCTCATCCCCATCCCCCAGCACACCCGTCCCGAATCCAGCTCCACTCCTGATGTTATCCTCTCCTCCCCAAACCTCTTTGGCCACATAATGGTGAATGTCATGGAGCCTATTGGTAGCGACCATCTCCCTGTCCTCCTCACCATTTCAGACGGTCGTCGCCCCCGCCCCGACCCTCGTAATGACCCTCCCCCTAAGTACGTCCATGACTATTCCCATGCCGACTGGAATGCCTACCAGGATACCCTTTCCACCCAGGTCGATAGCCACCGCTTCACCTACCACCACCCTGACGATGTCACCCATGCCGCCTCCTTTTTCCAGCAGACCTTGTCTGCGGCCGTGGAGGCCCACGTCCCTACTGTCACCGTCCACCCCCACCGTCCTACCTTACCCCCACAGGCTGTTCTCCTCCTCTGTGAATCCCGTCGTCTCTACCGTGCCTTCCTCCGCACGCATGACCCGGACACACTACGATGCCACCGGCAACTCCAGCGACACATTCGTAATTTGCTCACGGCTAAGAAACGCCGGGACTGGCGACAGGCATGCACCCGTTTACATGCTACCCTACCTATCAACACGTCCAAGTTCTGGTCAGCCTTCCGTCGCTTTACCGGAACTAAACCCTCCCCCTACTATCCTCTTCTCCATGATGATCACCCTTCCCCTGACACCCTTAGTAAGGCCAATCACTTTGCCTCCTACCTCTTCGATGTATTTTCCATCCCCGATGATCCCCAGTTCGATTACTCCCTCTTCCCGGATATCCGCGATCGAACTGACACCTCTGTCCCTCCCCTCGCTCCTGGTTTTCAGTAATTTGGACAACATTGCACACACGGAACTCAATGCCCCTATCACTACACCGGATCTCATTGCTACACTCTGCACAAAATGCAACACCACTCCTGGTCACGATCGTGTCACCTACCGTCACCTTCATGAAGCTCCTGTCTCTTTCCTCTCCACCCTGGCCAGGCTCTATAATGTAGTCCTGTCCACTGGTTACTACCCCGACCTGTGGAAAACCTCCCGTATCCTCATGTTCCTTAAACCTGGCAAACCGCCATCCGCTGTCTCCTCCTACCGTCCCATCAGCCTTACCTCGGTCTTCAGCAAGGTCCTGGAATCTATCCTCACCCGACGCATCCACCAGCATCTCCGCCAGCACCGCCTCCTTCCCGTTACCCAGTGTGGCTTTCGATCGTTCTTCTCTTCCGACGACCTTCTCCATCACCTCACTCATCTCCTTTCCGAACAGCTTAATTCCAATCACTCCGCAATCTTCCTCTCCCTGGACCTCGAACGTGCATATGACCACGTATGGTATTCCGGTCTCCTCTTCAAGCTCCAAACCTTCGCCCTTCCCATTAACTACGTCCGTCTGATCGGCTCCTTTCTCTCCCACCGTCCTTCCTATGTCACCATCTATAACACAGATTCCTACACCTTTTTCCCCTTTGCCGGAGTGCCTCAAGGCTCCGTCCTCTCCCCCCTTCCGTACCTTTTGTACACGGCGGACATGCCACCACCATCAGCCCCCGTCCACCTTCTCCAGTTTGCTGATGACACCGCCTTCCTTGCCCTTGCCCCCACATTACAGCGCTCCCAACACCTCCAATCCTATCTTCACCGGTTCACCGCTTGGTGCAACCAGTGGTTGCTCAAGGTCAATCCCTCCAAAACCCAGGCGATCATTGTAGGAAAAACCACCCCTTCCTTCCGCCTCCTTGATTTCTATATCACCATCTATGGCCGTCCTATCACCCTCACTCCCACCCTTAAGTACCTTGGCGTCACCCTCGACGGCCGCCTCTCCTGGACTCCCCACCTCCGGACAATCCAAGCCAAGGCACACTCCCGACTTGGTCTCCTCAAGCTCCTCTCCGGCCGTACTTGGGGTCTGGACCCCTCCACTATCCTCCACACCTATAAATCCTTCATCCGCCTTATCCTTTGTTATGGCCATCCGGCTTGGATCTCCACCTCCCCTACCTTTTATAAATCCCTCCAAATCCTTGAACGTCATGCTCTCCGCCTCGCCTATCACATCCGTCTTCCCTCACGCGGATCCTGTACGATCTCATCCTCTTCCCCCACCTCCTCCTTTTCCTTGAAAGGATATGGATCCTGTACACCTCCCGCAAACTCGATCCTCCTCACCCGCTCGT
This sequence comes from Schistocerca americana, assembly GCF_021461395.2. NCBI lineage: Eukaryota > Metazoa > Arthropoda > Insecta > Orthoptera > Acrididae > Schistocerca > Schistocerca americana. Next base: position 872,555,592 of record NC_060119.1, on the reverse strand, counting down.
TTCCCCGATCCTCTCCCACCCCCGCCCGTTGCTGCGCCTGTATTCGCTCGTCCCACCCGGTCTCCATCTCTCCACCCTCCTTACCCTCTCCCAAGGTGGCTTCCGCCAGCTCCCCCTCCCTGATGATGCCCCCCTCCTCTCCATCTACCCCTCCTACCAACTTTGATCCTCCCACCCTCCTCCTGTGCTTGCTCCTCTGGGCACCCTCCCTCCCTTCTCTCCCTTTTCCCTCCGTCCTCCCTTTCTCCCCCCTCCTCCCCCGGGCCCCCCCTCCCCTGTTCCTCTCCTCCTGCCCCCGTCTCCTCAGCCATTTTCATCCTTTTTCTCCCCTCTCCCCCACCTCACCCCTGTCCCCCTCTTGGCAGGTCCCTGGACTCGCACACGCTAAGTGGACATTCGCGCGCCGGAGAACACCGCCACCAGTGTTTCATGTGTGCCGTCATGTTTAGTGTTCTGTGTTTCACCGTCACACTCCATCGTTCACCAGTTCCATCGTCTTCTTCAGTGTTTGTGTGTCGTATCCACAGTTTGCAGTGTGGATTATCGTCGAGTGTGAACGGCTCCGTGTTTGTCTTTATGTTAAAAAAAAATGGTTCAAATGGCTCTGAGCACTATGGGACTTAACATCTCAGGTCATCAGTCCCCTAGAACTTAGAACTACTTAAACCGAACTAACCGAAGGACATCACGCAACACCCAGCCATCACGAGGCAGAGAAAATCTCTGATCCCGCCGGGAATCGAACCCGGGAACCCGGGCGTGGGAATGTCTTTATGTGTCTACTGTTTTATTGCCCACCGTTCTGTAACTTATGTGTCTTCTCAGTGTTTCTTCTCTTTGTGTATCCTCTGGCTGAAGAGCGGCGTAGAATGCTGCTGACAGCCTTTTTATTGTACAGGTTTAAAATAACAATAAAGAAAAAAAAACGAGGAGAAGCATACTTACCTGGCGTAGAGGATACCGTGATCATGAAGGCGGTTCCTCCGGGGTGAGGCTTGTCCATTGCACTTCGGTCGAGCTGACCCCCGCGATTACTCCAAATGCGAGTAACTCGGGGGCATAATTTTTGGTAGTCGGGACTGCGTTCGCGCTGTCCCGGTGCTAATCTCCATTACAATCAAAGCTTCTCCTCGCACACGCACAGTGAACATTCGCGCGCCGGAGGTCATCGCCGTCAGTGTCTCGTGTGTGTTTGTTCGCCGTCACGCCGCCACTGTTCACGTGTACCATCGCCATCATCCATGTTTTGTGCGCCGTGTCAACTAGTGTCAGTGCTGTTTTCTCGTCAGGCGTGAACGGCTCCGTGTTTTTTGTTTTTTAGTGTCTACATTGTTTTGCCCGCCGTTTTGATTGTTTTCTCTGTGCCCCCTCTCTTTCTCACTTATTGTAAATCTCAAGGCTGAAGAGCGGCGTACTCAGCTGCTGACAGCCCGCCTTGTGTAAGGTGATAAAAATCACAGTAAAGAAAAAAAACGAGGAGAAGCATACCACCGGCGGCACCAGAGCTCGCGTGGACGCCGAGCGGAGAGGACCTCGCAGCGCAGCCGCCGACCGCCAGCAGCCGTAGCTCGCCCGCTACCCCCTCTAGAAGGCCGCGCGCCAGCCGGCCGCCCGGCAGCGCCTGGGGAGTGTGCATCAGCCGCTCCCGGCGCAGCTGCCCAGCGGCAACCGGCCGAGTGCCGAAGGGTTGAGCCTGCTCCCCTTCGACGCAAAGCCGCGCAACCAGTCGCGGACTGCCGCGAAAGAGCTTCGGCTCGCAGCTCCCGGTAGCCTCCGGTTACCCAACGCCCCCAACGTGATTCTCACGTTCTTTTAGGGACTCTGAGGCAGTACCAGGGCTCCTTCACGGGACCAAGACCGCGTGCTGCAGGCCATTCTTCTTCCGCACCTCCTTTAGGTGCCGCATTTGCACGAACAGCGCATGTTAGCGTAAAGTAGGACCACCCACTTCAATAGGGAACAAGTAACACTTCTCTCGCCTATCGAGAAAAGTAAAATTGTCGTTTCCCCCTTCCCACCCAATAAATAATCCTAAGTTCGAGATGGCGGACGCTACTAGCACTTCCCCTGCTATCACCCGCAGCAAGACTGCAACACAAGAGGCGCGAGGATCGACTACACCCGCCGAAACTCGCGCCCCGCCCGCAACCGAAGGCAAGGGAGCGGCTGGCGACGCTCGACAGCTTGGCGCGAAAGCGCAAAAGCAGCTCGAGTCGCGCCGGCTAATCACCGAACTTTTCGGGGCGGACGTCTCTCCCACCAAAACAACTACACTTAACATCACTTTACACTCACCTGTCACTGGACAGTCATGTACCATTCTCCCACCGGCGCCGTAGCCTCAAGAGACCGAGGCAGCGGCGGCGGATGTGGATACAGAAAACCACTACACAGAGCCCTGGCAGGTGGAGGGCCCAAAACGCAGATCCAAAAAAACACCAGCACAAACAAGCGAGCAACCAAACTCGCTAGGCAACCGAAAGGCGCTGTTGCCTACACCCACCAGCTCATCTCAGGATAGCAACATTAACACAAAACAAAACGCAAACACAGTTGTGGCGAACAACAACAAAGCACACAAAGCCACAGCAGTGCCCACTCAACACAAAACTGGTTTCCCCCCAGTTGTCATACAAAACTATGGGAACCTTAGTGCCCTTAACACTGCATTCGCGGCAAGGCACATAAACAGCACATTACATGCAAAGTACTCGGGGGATAGGGCCTCAACGTACGTTGCCACAGACAACGAATATAAAGATCTTCTGACCTTCCTCAAAGATCGGAAGATCGAACATTACACGTACAGAACGCTGGACGAGAGAACCCAGCAGTACGTGATCAAGGGAGTGGATCCCGGTACCCCAACGAGACAGTACATGCGGCCCTTTGTTATCTGGGATTCGACTGTAAAAGTGCCTCCCGGATGACTGGGTTCCGTACACACGCACCGTTACCACACTACATGGTTGAGTTAGCCAACTCGGCTGATTCCCGCTCCATCCTGCAGATAAAGAGCTTTCTGCGGATGGACGTACGTGTAGAACTTTACGAACCACCCAACGTCCCCCAACAATGCAACAACTGCCAGCGGTTCGGCCACTCGGCCCTCCGCTGCGGCCTGGCAACTCGCTGCCGCGGATGCGCTGGCAGCCACAGATCCAACACTTGCACACAAACACAACCAAACCAGCGACGCTGTGCCAACTGCGGTGGGCCCCATGCGGCAAACTTCAGACAGTGCAACTCATACAAACAGGCGCTGAAGCGAAAACAAGACAAAAGTAGGGTACTGTACGACATACCACGTCCAAGGCCAGCGCCGAACCCAGTAAGGAAAGGCGTAACGTTTGCCACGGTTGCACGCCCTGGCGGAACGGCACAGGCTGCGGAACCTCAGCGCCCTACACACACACGTGAAACAATCGCTGCAAGAGCCACACAACAACCACAGGCAACACCTGAAACCCAACAAGCATCGGTATCAACACCTATGCCCCCAAACAACACGACCCCACTCCCGGAAATCACGTGCTGCGAAGAAACGCACCATATACAGGAAAACACCCCCACACAAGAACCCCCCGAACCTCAAGCCCAGAGGAGGAATAGACATACACGCAAACACAGGGCGGGGAACACGAAATCACCACAACAGGCCACACAGCAACAACAGAACAGCAACACACAGGAAAACAGTCAACAAGACACTGAGACTGTAACTCACACTACCATCCCCCCCACCACAGAAGTAACACAGGCGCCACAACCTCTGTCACAAAGCACAAATGCCGCTCCTAACAACACACCAATACCCGCACAAGCGGCCGCTAACTCCACAACAGCACCTCAGGCTGCCACACCCAACACCAACACACCACCTGGGGGAATACTGGAAACACTATTCCCCCGACACACGACCGTTCAAATCCTTACCAAGGTGCTGACGGCCGTCACTATACTCATCACCCAGCTCATGAGCGCCGAACCCGGGCAATACTGGGCTGTCATACACACTGCCATCACAACACTCTTTCACACTCTTACATGAATAATATACCACACCCGACCCATAACGCAGACCCGCATACACTATCACAGATCCTGTTCTGGAATGCAGACTCGATCCACAACAAAAGGGCAGAATTTGCCGCGTTCAAGGAGCGCAAGGGAATCCTTGTCGCGCTACTGAGCGAGACTAAACTTAAACCGCACAAACAATTTAACTTTCCTGGCTATTGTGCCTATCGTACCGACCGACCGGGCGACGCTGTGGCAGGTGGAACTGCAATCGTCATACACAAAGACATTGAGCACACAAACATAGAGCTCCCTGAACTGGGAAAAATCGAGGCTACGGCCGTCACAGTCAAGTTCAACGGAGCCTACACCACACTGATATCGTTATACAACAGCCCTGTAGGCATCTCAACACGCGCTATCAGCACATTACTCAACATTTCACCGCGAGTAATAGTGGCTGGAGATCTGAACGCAAAACACCCAGAATGGAATTCACGCATACGAAATCCCAACGGCAAAAAACTGTACGAACATTCGCTAGGCAGAAACTACATTATACTAGCGCCGATTGAACCGACGCACATTCCCTATCAGAGGGGACACAGGCCAGACGTGATAGACATAGCCCTCATCAAGGGCATTACAGCGACACTCAACGTTGCCGTTGAAAACGATCTGCCCTCAAACCACCAACCTGTAATACTATACATTGAGGAAACACTGCAGCACACGGAACAACGCAAGATGTTGGACTACGGGCGTGCGAATTGGACATTGTTCAAGCAAACGCTTGATAGCCACATCCCACCTATACACGAAATTAACGAAACAGGACAAATTGACGAGGCAGTAGAAACCCTCACTAACGCCGTCCGGGACGCGATGGCAGGCACCATACCTGATCGCACCTCACGACAACGCAGTGCGGCCCTGTCCCAGGAAATCCTGGGCCTAATCTCAATGAGGAATCGCCTCAGGAGACAATGGCAGCGCACCAGGCGTCCGTACTTCAAACGGCACATTAACAGACTACAGGGCATCATACACGATAAAATACAAACATATAGAACACAACACTGGAATCAAAAACTCGAAGGGCTGGACACCGCACGACCTGGCGTGTGGCAGCTAGCCCGACACTTCACCAGGGAGAAAATATACACCCCAACGCTTCAAGGGCCTGACGGACCTGCATACTCAGCCGAGGAGAAAGCAGAACTAATGGCTCGAACACTCGCAGCGTCATTCACACCGAACCTGGTACCATCAGATCCAGTGTTCACACTTGCTACTGACCAAGAGGTGACACGCATTCTAGCCCAACCATCGCGCGACGACATTCGACATGCTAGCACAGCCGAAGTCTCCTGGGCTATAATGCATTCCGCTGCTAGGAAAGCCCCTGGTCATGATGGCATTCAAAACCGTGTCCTCCAGGAGTTCACGGGTAAAGCAACTGAGTACCTAACACACATAACGAATGCCATACTAAATTACCAACACTTCCCCGCCTTTTGGAAGACGGCCAAGGTCCTGATGTTCAGGAAGCCGGGGAAAGACCACAGCCTCCCACAAAATTACCGACCCGTCAGCCTTCTGAGCTCGCTCAGTAAGATTGTTGAGAAGGTGATTCTCAAACGCATCACTAGGCACTGCATAACAAATGACATCCTGAGACCGGAGCAATTCGGCTTCAGGAATCACCACTCCACAACACAACAACTCCTACGGGACGTTGAACATATAACACATGGCTTCAACATAAACAAAGCTACAGGGGCAGTGTTCCTGGACATCGAAAAGGCTTTCGACCGTCTATGGCACAACGGCCTCATCCGCAAACTCAGCGACGCGGGATTCCCTGACGGGCTGCTGCGTCTAATACACTCTTACCTCACAGACAGGAGTTTCAACACTGACGTGCAGGGAAAACAATCAACACGACACGGTATACACGCGGGAGTACCCCAGGGAAGCATCCTAGGGCCCCTACTGTTTAACCTCTACATAAACGATCTCCCAACCACACACAACACAATGATGGCAATCTACGCGGATGACACAGCCATCCTTGCGCAAGATTGGAAACCATCAAACATTACGTCACGCCTACAGACTGCACTCAGAGTGGCCAAGCCTTGGTTGAAGAAATGGCGTGTTAGAGTAAACGTCGACAAGTCCGAAGCCGTTCTGTTCACTAGAAGATCGAAGCAACTGCGCAAACACCGCTACTGCAGACCAATAACTCTACATGCACGTCCAATACGTTTCCGCGAGAAAGTCAAATACCTCGGTGTCTGGCTGGACCGGAAATTACTCTGGGGGGACCACATACAACACATGACCAACCGAGATAGCGCGAGGCTCAAACAGCTCTATCCTATGCTCAACAGGCGTAGCACACTGAACAGAAGGGTGTCGAGGTCCATGTACATGACCCTTATCCGACCCCTGATGACGTACGCAGCTCCTGTCTGGGGATACGCTGCGCCTACACGCCTGCGCCGTCTGCAGCTCATACAAAACAAAGTACCAAAATTCATAAGCAATGCTCCACGATACACACGCATCGCGGACCTTCACCAGGAATACCGACTTGAGACTCTCACGGAGGTAATCCACAAACTCACCACAAGACTATACAGAAACTCCAGACATTCGCAGAACCCGTTTATTCTGAATCTGGGGAACTACGACCACAACCATAGATGGAAACATAAAAGACCAAAAGACATACTTGTAAGGACATAACACCTATGGCCAAGCATTCGCAAACATAACGGCACAGGCGAGCCCCTGTTAATCAGACGCCATTACTGGATATCCAGCTGGAATACACTGCCGAATAACTGGCACCACACAGGGAAGCCGTACCGTACACTGCATGCAAACAAGCTCCACACATCCCCCACACAGTGAGATGATCTATGGCCGATCTCTCACTACTGTATAACGATCTTGATTGTTCCAGGAATGCAGCAGCAGCAGCAACTGGGACACATCGCCATCGCTTGTCACGGTAATGATGCATGATACCTACTCTAACAAATCCAACCTTGCATGAGCTATCGCAGCTAGTAAGCCACTACTGCTCTTACTACCCATCCCACTGTCGCAGAGGTTTTTTTCCCACGGCACGAGCCATGGCACTTTTTTCCCTCTGCTCTTCAAATCGTTACCCTCACTCGCGTTTCGTCCACTATCTATCACCTGATGGACCGTGTTAATGCGTAGCCTTACCCAGATGCACGGACAACATCACAGCCCAGCATCCTGTGATCCACTTACCAGACAACTAACATGTTTACGGAGGTGACAGTAGAACTTTTGGTTTGGTCACCACGTTGGTGCGGACGTGGAGGGGCCCCATCTCTTTTTTAAAGAGGAGAAGCATACTTACCTGGCGTAGAGGATACCGTGATCATGAAGGCGGTTCCTCCGGGGTGAGGCTTGTCCATTGCACTTCGGTCGAGCTGACCCCTGCGATTACTCCAAATGCGAGTAACTCAGGCGCGGTCTACCCAGCAGCAGTCCTTGCCAGCAGCCCATAGCGGTCCTCGCCCACAGCCCGCAGCGGTCGCAGCCACCAGTGATCCTAGCTGCCACCAGCAACAGCAGAAGCAACAGCAGCAGCGGCAGCGTAGGCGTCCCCACCCCCACCAGCCAGCCAACCGGGTCGCCTTCCCCCCCCCCCCCCGCCAGCAGCAGCAGAGTGAGACTTCAGCCCTGGTTTCCTTCATCATTCTCCGTCCCCTTCTACTCTGTGTCTCTCGTCGCCCTGCCTGTCCCTCATTTGCTTCTTTGTCTTGTCCTGTTTTTTTCCCCTTATCACGATGTCAACCCCCACCACCTCGTCTACAACCACCACTACCGCCATCATATACACCTCCCCCTCCGCCGCTGCCACCACTATCACGTGGTGTGCCCAGTCACCCCCCCTCAGTCCATCCCCCCACTCTTCACTCTCCCGTCTCCCTCACTATTTGATGCCCCATCCCCAGCTCCTTCCTCCCATGCCTCCTCTGATCCCTTCCCGCCACTCCCTCCCTCTGCTCCTTCCGGTTCCGCGGGACCCACTAGGGTGGTCGCCCGGAGGGCCATGGCCCACGCTCAGCCCTTCACCTTCATCATCACCATCGCCTTCGCCATCGCCATCGCCCTCACCATCTCCGGCGCCGACTCCAGCATTGGGACCTGCCACTCACCGCCACATTTCAGTTGCTCCCATCCCCCACACTTCCTAGGGCGCCGTCAAATGCCCCAGTGGCACCCCTGCTTCCTCTACTCCTAAAAAGGCTCTGCGTCATCCCCCTTCCCCGGCCCAGGATGCCATGGATGTCTCCCCGCCTGTCCCTGCCCCTCCTCCTCCTCTTCCTCCTCCACCTCCCCCTACCACTATCTCCTCTCCCGTCCTGATCCCTCCCTTCTTGAGGCCTGGAACCTCACCCTCTTCCATCGCCAGCATTTTCCCGGTGCCCCCATCTCCCTCCTCACTCCTTGCCGTGATTCAGTCATCATCTCCTCCACCAGCCCTACCCTTCACACGGATTTCCTTTCCCACATCCCTGTCACCCGCTTTGGCCCTCATGCCTCCCTCACTCCTGCCCCTTCCCCGTCTCCCTCCCGCCAACCCCAACCTCCATGGCGCCCACCGACCCTCACCGCCGTGATCACTCAGTTTGTCAGACGATCACGGAGCAGGAGGTGTTGGCGGGGGTTCAGGCACATCCCCATCTGGAAGTGCGTGCGATTCGCCGCATCCACAACTCTGCCAGCCCAACCCGCCTTAAGCGGGTCTTTTCCGAGCACGCCCCCTAAATAGACCGTCTCCTGAAGGAGGGTGCCCTTCTCTTTAACCAACGTTATAAAGTTGACCCCTCCCATTCCCCTCCTCAATCCCTCCGCTGACAGAGGTGCTTGCGGTATAATGCACACCCAACATCTGAGTGCCGCGAGGACCCCACCTGCCTGCACTGTAGGCAAGCCCACTTTTTACGGCAGTGCCCCAATCTCCAGTCCCCCCCTTCCTGTAATACCTGTAACCTCCCTCATCCTACCTACTCCCAGAAGTTTAAGGCCCACCCACCTCCTACCATTCCTGAACTCACCGTTCCTGTCCACCCTCTGGACGTCCCCACCCCTCCCGGCAATTCCCTTCGCCCACCCCCTACCGTTGAGGACATCATCAGATTCCTCACCATCGTCCTTCAGAATGTTCATCCTTGTCAGTGCCCCCACACCCTCCAACAGATATCCCTCGCCACCCGTTCTGTTTTCCACCTAAAAATGTACACTACCTACTCCAACAACCAGGCCCATTTCACCTTCTCCCGTCTTGACATCCTCGTCTAAATCCCCATCATGGCGCGACAGCACGGTATCCTTTTCAACAACATCCACTTCCTTGCCGCCAACAAGAACCTCTTCCTGCACACCCTTGCCACACACCACGTGGATGCCTTCCTCCTCAATGAAACCTTCCTCCAACCCCACCACACCGTCCACACTTCACCCTACCTCCTTCACCACTCCGATAAACCCCTCCCAATTGCACGTGGCGGAGTTGCCATTGGTCACCACCACCAGATCCCCGTTCGGCTCCAACCTCTCCTTCCCGACCCCACTGAACACCTGATCCTCAGTCTCTTCTTCCCCGGCCTTACCGTTACCTGCGCCACCATCTATGTCCGCCCTAGCGCCCCTATTCCCTTCGACTTCCTCTCCCACATTGACCGTACCTTCTCCTCCCACATGATCGCCGCCGACCTCAACATCCATAGGCGTTCCGCCGCCCAGTTATGGCGGTGGCATCGGTTCCTCTCCTCGCTTCAAGGCGACCTCACCCCCATCCCCCAGCACACCCGTCCCGATTCCATCTCCACTCCCGATGTTATCCTTGCCTCCCCTAACTTCCTGGGCCGCATAACGGTGGATGTCCTGGAGCCTATTGGTAACGACCATCTCCCTGTCCTCACCATTTCAGACCCTCCCCCAAAGTACATCCATGACTATTCCCGTGCCAACTGCAATGCCTACTGGGTTACCCTCTCCACTCAGGTCGATAGCCACCCCTTCACCCACCACCACCTTGATGATGTAACCCATGCCGCCTCCTTTCTCCAGCAGACCTTGTCTGAGGCATTCAAGGCCAATGTCCCTACTGTCGCCATCCACCCCCACCGTCCTACCTCCCCCTCAAGCCGTCCTCCTCCTCCATAAATCCCATCGTCTCTACCATGCCTTTCTCCACATGCGTGACCTGGACACACTATGACGCCACCGGCAACTCCAGTGACACATTCGTAATTTGCTCGTGGCTAAGAAACGCCGGGACTTGCGAGAGACATGCACCCGTTTAAATGCTACCCTACCTATAAACTCGTCCAAGTTCTGGACAGCCTTCCGTCGCCTAACCAGAAATAAACCCTCCCCCTACTATCTGCTTCTCCATGATGATCACCCCTTCCCTGACACCCTTAGTAAGACCAATCACTTTGCCTCCTACCTCTCCGGTGTCTTCTACATCCCCGATGATCCCCAGTTCGATTACTCCCTCTTCCCGGATGTCCGTGATCGAACTGACATCTCTGTCCCTCCCCTCGCACCTGGTTTCCAGTACTTGGACAACATTGCACACACGGAACCCAATGCCCCTATCACTACACAGGATCTCATTGTTACACTCCGCACAAAACGCAACACCGCTCCTGGTCACAATCGTGTCACCTACCGTCACCTTCATGAAGCTCCTGTCTCTTTCCTCTCCACCCTGGCCAGGCTCTACAATGTAGTCCTGTCCACCGGTTACTACACCGACCTGTGGAAAACCTCCCGTATCCTCATGTTCCTTAAAACTGGCAAACTGCTAACTGCTGTCTCCTCCTACCGTCCCATCAGCCTTCAGAAAGTTCCTGGAATCTATCCTCACCTGACGCATCCACCAGCATCTCCGCCAGCACCACCTCCTTCCCATTACACAGTGTGGCTTTCAGCCATCCTTCTCTTCCGACGACCTTCTTCTTCACCTCACTCATCTCCTTTCCGAATAGCTTAATTCCTGTCGCTCCACAACCTTCCTCTCCCTGGACCTCAAACATGCTTATGACCGCGTATGGCATTCCGGTCTCCTCTTCAAGCTCCAAACCCTCGCCCTTCCCATTCACTACGTCCGTCTGATCGGCTCCTTTCTCTCCCGCTGTCCTTCCTACGTCACGATCCATAACACGGATTCCTACACCTTTTTCCCCTCTGCCGGTGTGCCCCAAGGCCCGTCCTCTCCCCCCTTCTGTACCTTTTGTACACGGCGGACATGCCGCCGCCGTCACCCCCCCTCCACCTTCTCCAGTTTGCCAATGACACCGCCTTCCTTTCCCTTGCCCCCACCCTGCAGCGTTCCCAACACCTTCTCCAGTCCCATCTTGACTGGTTCACCGCTTGGTGCAACCAGTGGTTGCTCAAGGTCAATCCCTCCAAAACCCAGGCGATCATTGTAGGCAAAACCACCCCTTCCTTCCGCCTCCTTGATTTCTACATCACATTCTATGGCCGTTCTATCGCCCTCACTCCCACCCTTAAGCACCTTGGCGTCACCCTCGACCGTCGCCTCTCCTGGACTCCCCACCTCCGGACAATCCAAGCCAAGGCACGCTCCCGACTCAGTCTCCTCAAGCTCCGCTCTGGCCGTACGTGGGCCACCACCCTCCACACCTATAAATCCCTCATTCGCCCAATCCTTTGTTATGCCCATCCGGCTTGGATCTCCGCCCCCCCTCCCTTTTATAAATCCCTCCAAATCCTTGAACGCCATGCTCTCCGCCTCGCCTATCGCATCCGTCTCCCCTCCCCCATGCTCTCCCCTCCCCCATGCGGATCCTGTATGATCTCATCCCCTTCCCCCACCTCCTCCTTTTCCTTGAAAGGATACGGATCCTGTACACTTCCTGTAAACTCGATCCTCTTCACCCGCTTGTCTCACCCATCCTCTCCCACCCCCGGCCGCTGCCGCACCTGTATTCCCACGTTCCACCTGGTCTCCATCTCTCTACCCTCCTTACCCTCTCCGAAGGTAGCTTCCGCCAGTTCCCCCTCCCTGATGATGTCCTCCTCCCCTCCATCTACCCCTCCTATCAACTTTGATCCTCTCCTCCCACATCCTGTGTCTTATCCTTTGGGCACCCTCCCTCCCTTCTCTCTCCTTTCCCTCCCTTCCTCCACCCCTCTTCCCCTGGGCTTCCCCTCCCCCTTCCTCCCTCCCCCTATCTCCCTTGCCCGTGGCATCTCTGCTCTCCTCGCTCCCTCCCCCCCCCCCTCCTCCTCTCTTGGCAGGTCCTCAGACTCCTACACGTTTAGTGAACATTCGTGCACTGGAGATCAACGCCTCGTGTTTCTGTGTGTGCCGTCGTGTGTGCTTAAGTGGTTCAGTGTTATTCGTTTTGTGCACCTATGTTCGCATGTGACAGTTTTCGTCTATGTGTGTGTCCAAGTGTGTGAACAAATTTTAACTTGGACTCTACGCCCGTGAACGGCTCCATGTATTTTAAAAAGTGTTTGTCTCCGTTTATATGTCCACCGTAATTTTTCTCTAATTGTCTACATTTGTATCTTTTGTGTTTCTCTGTGGCCAAAGAGCAGCGTAGTATGCTGTTGCTGGTCTGCCTGTAAACAGGTTTAAAAATAACAATAAAGGAAGAAAAAGAAGACAGACTCAGTAGGAGTAGCAACGGCCGGCCAAAAAAAATGAAGTTAACGGCACTGAACCCAGTAGCCGATTCCGGACACAATTTACAGCACAAGCGAGGCCCTTACCCTCTTGTTTGTTCGACGAAGCCAGCCGCCGCAGATAGCGGTCCCAGGAGACTTGCAGGAAGCGAAATACACCAACGGCTACCCAGTTACGTGACTTCTTCCATGCCGGCGATATTTGCTACGGCGCTGTCGCCCGGGTAAACAGCCCATTTTAGATGTGCTCTTCCTGCTGCCTCGTACGGCGCCTGTACTGTCCGCCAGACTTCCCAAATGACGTTACTGCTAGGCGTCCCAAAGCAAAATCCTTGCCACTTGCTAGAGCTTACCCCTCGCTCCCTGATCAGCTCGGTAGGTGGCGCCACCGCGTGCTCTGCGCACACCACCGGAAAAATGACCCATCCGGTGGCGGGAATATGGCTGCTCTAGCCACACGACTCAATTTCTCCATACAGTTTTTCACTTGTGTTGTGGCAGTCGCAACTCCCATTCATCCCCAACTGGAGATACACAAAGTGCAGTAGTGATATCGCTGAGTTTGTTCCCACGCGAGTCACTATGTAGAAGGTAGCAGGTGTCGACGCACAGCAACAGAGGGTTGGATCCCCTCATTCGAAGGCGTCCGATTGCAAAGCCTGGGCTACTCTCAGGTTGGAATCTCCGTCTTCGAAGTTTGTGTCTGTCTGCCCGCCGCTTACTGCTGTAGCTGTTCGTTCGTCCGTCCGTCCGTCCGTCCGCCTGCCTGCCTGCCTGCCTGCCTGCCTGCCTGCCTGCTCGCTGTCCGTCGCCGCCGCTACCGCTGCTGCCTGCAGTCCGTCTGTCCGTCCGTCCGTCCGTCTGTTCGCCGCTGCCGGCGCCGCCAGCCGGTGCTCGCCGCCGCCGCCAGCCATGCTCGCCGCCGCCGTCGCCGCCAGGCGGTTCTCGCCGCCGTCGCCGCCAGCCGGTTCTCGCCGCCGCCGCCGCCGCCGCCGCCGCCGTCGTCTTCGTCTTCCTCCGTCCTCGTCTTCCTCTGTCTTTGTCTTCGTCTTCGTCTTCGTCTGTCCCCTGTTTGTGTCCTTTCCCTCTGTGCGTTATTGTTTCTCCCTGACGTCATGTCCACCCCCACCACCACCGCCACCGCTACCACCACCGCCATAGTTTACACTTCCCCTTCCGCCGCTTCCACCACTATAACGTGGTGTGCCCAGTCCCACCCCCCTCCTTCCATCCCACCTCTTCTCACTCTCCCGTCGCCCTCGCTCTTTGTCGCCCCCTCTCCAGCTTCTTCCTCCCACTCCTCTCTATCTGATCCTTTCCCCCCCACTCCCCCAGCCTGTCACTGCAGCTCCGGCTAGGGTGGTGGCCCGTTGGGCCACTGTCCATGCCCAGCTCTCCCCGTCACCTTCGCCATCACCGCCGCCACCGCCACCGTCATCGTCATCGTCACCGTCACCATCTCCGGCGCCGACTCCAGCCCCGGGACCTGCCACTCCCCGTCACATTCCTGTTGTTCCCATCCCCCACACCTCCTCCGCTGCCGTGAAGCGCCCCAGTGGCACCCCTGCCTCGTCTGCTCCAAAACAGGCTCCACCTCGTCCCCCTTCCCCCACCCCTGATGCCATGGATGTCTCCCCGCCCGTCCCTGCCCCCTCCTCCTCATCCTCTACCCCCTCCTCCTACCGCTACCTCCTCTCCCATCCGGATCCCTCCCTCCTTGAAGCCCGGAACCTGACCCTCTTCCTTCGCCAGAATTGTCCTGGTGCCCCCGTCTCCCTCCTCACTCCTTGCCGTCATTCGGTACTCATCTCCTCCCCCAGCACTACGCTCCACACAGACCTCCTTTCCCGCATCCCTGTCACCCGCTTTGGCCCTCATGCCTCTCTCACCCCTGCTCCCTCGCCACCTCTCTCCCGCCAACCCCAACCTCCGCATCGCCCGCGAACCCTCACCGCCGTGATCACTCGGCTCAGTCCAGTGGTCACAGAGGAGGAGGTGTTGGCGGAGCTTCAAGCCCATCCCCATCTGGAGGTGCGTGTGGTTCGCCGGATCCATAACGCAGCCGGCCCCACCCGCCTTATGCTGGTTTTTTCTGAGCACGCCCCCTCCATAGAATGTCTCCTGAAGGAGGGTGCCCTCCTTTTTAACCAGCGTTATCAGGTTGACCCCTCCCATTCCCCTCCTCAATCCCTGCGCTGCCAGAGGTGTCTGCGCTATAACGCGCACCCCACAGCTGAGTGCCGTGAGGCCCCCACCTGCCCGCATTGTAAGCAAGCGCACTTCCTCAGGCAGTGCCCTAACCTCCAATCCCCTCCTTCCTGCAATACCTGCAATCTCCCCCATCCCACCTACTCCCACAAGTGTAAAGCCCGACCCCCTCCGACCACTCCTGAACTCACTGTCCCTGTCCGTCCCCTGGACGCCTCCACCCCTCCTGGCAATTCCCTTCGTCCCCCTCCCCCCACAGCTGAGGACATCATCAGGTTCATCACCATCGTCCTTCAAAATGTTCATCCCTTTCAGCGCCCCCACACACTCCAGCAGATCTCCCTTGCCGCCCGTTCCATATTCCAACTCAAGATGTACGCCACCTACTCCAACAACCAGGCCCATTTCACCTTCTCCCATCTTGATACCCTCGTCTAAATCCCTGTCATGGCGCGACAGCAACGTATTCTTTTCAACAATATCCGCTCCCTCTCTGCCAACAAGAACCTCTTCCTGCAAACCCTTGCCACCCACCACGTGGATTCCTTCCTCCTCAATGAAACCTTCCTCCAACCCCACCACTCCTTCCACACCTCACCCTATCTCCTCCACCGCTCCGATAACCCCCTCCCAATTGCGCGTGGCGGAGTTGCCATTGGTCACCACCGCCAGATCCCCGTTGGGCTCCAACCTCTCCTTCCCGACCCCACCGAACACCTGATCCTTAGTCTCTTCTTCCCCGGCCTTACCGTTACCTGCGCCACCATCTATGTCCGCCCTAACGCCCCTCTTCCCTTCGACTTCCTCTCCCACATTGACCGTACCTTCTCCTCCTACGTGATCGCCGCCGACCTCAACATCCATAGTCGTTCCGCCGCCCAGTTACGGCGGTGGCATCAGTTCCTCTCCTCCCTTCAAGGCGACCTCATCCCCATCCCCCAGCACACCCATCCCGAATCCAACTCCACTCCTGATGTTATCCTCTCCTCCCCCAACCCCCTTGGCCACATAACGGTGGATGTCCTGGAGCCTATTGGTAGCGACCATCTCCCTGTCCTCCTCACCATTTCAGACGGTCGTCGCCCTCGCCCCGACCCTCGTACTGACCCTCCCCCTAAGTATGTCCACGACTATTCCCGTGCCGACTGGAATGCCTACCGGGATACCCTTTCCACCCAGGTCGATAGCCACCCCTTCACCTACCACCACCCTGACGATGTCACCCATGCCGCCTCCTTTCTCCAGCAGACCTTGTCTGAGGCCGTGGAGGCCCACGTCCCTACTGTCGCCATCCATCCCCACCGTCCTACCTTACCCCCACAGGCCGTTCTCCTCCTCCATGAATCACGTTGTCTCTACCGTGCCTTCCTCCGCACGCGTGACCCGGACACACTACGACGCCACCGGCAACTCCAGCGACACATTCGTAATTTGCTCGCGGCTAAGAAATGCCGGGACTGGCGACAGGGCCGGCCGGAGTGGCCGAGCGGTTAAAGGCGCTACAGTCTGGAACCGCACGACCGCTACGGTCGCAGGTTCGAATCCTGCCTCGGGCATGGATGTGTGTGATGTCCTTAGGTTAGTTAGGTTTAAGTAGTTCTAAGTTCTAGGGGACTTATGACCACAGCAGTTGAGTCCCATAGTGCTCAGAGCCATTTGAACCATTTTTTTTGACTGGCGACAGAAATGCACCCATTTAAA
This sequence comes from Schistocerca americana, assembly GCF_021461395.2. Lineage (NCBI taxonomy): Eukaryota > Metazoa > Arthropoda > Insecta > Orthoptera > Acrididae > Schistocerca > Schistocerca americana. The sequence goes on along the minus strand of NC_060119.1, from coordinate 872,538,942 downwards.
TGCTACCCTACCAATCAACTCGTCCAAGTTCTGGTCGGCCTTCCGTCGCCTTACCGGAACTAAATCCTCCCCCTATTATCCTCTTCTACATGATGATCACCCTTTCCCTGACACCCTTAGTAAGGCCAATCACTTTGCCTCCTATCTCTCCAATGTGTTTTCCATTCCCGATGATCCCCAGTTCGATTACTCCCTCTTCCCAGATGTCCGCGATCGAACTGACACCTCCGTCACTCCCCTCGCTCCTGGTTTCCAGTACTTGGACAACATTGCACACACGGAACTCAATGCCCCTATCACTACACAGGATCTCATTGCTACACTCCGCACAAAACGCAACACCGCTCCTGGTCACGATCGTGTCACCTACCGTCACCTTCGTGAAGCTCCTGTCTCTTTCCTCTCCACCCTGGCCAGGCTCTACAATGTAGTCCTGTCCACCGGTTACTACCCCGACCTGTGGAAAACCTCCCGTATCCTCATGTTCCTTAAAACTGGCAAACTGCTAACTGCCATCTCCTCCTATCGTCCCATCAGCCTTACCTCAGTCTTCAGCAAGGTCCTGGAATCTATCCTCACCCGATGCATCCACCAGCATCTCCGCCAGCACCGCCTCCTTCCCGTTACCCAGTGTGGCTTTTGGCCGTCCTTCTCTTCCGACGACCTTCTCCTTCACCTCACTCATCTCCTTTCCAAACAGCTTAATTCCCGTCGCTCCGCAATCTCCCTCTCCCTGGATCTCGAACGTGCATCTGACCGCGTATGGCATTCCGGTCTCCTCTTCAAGCTCCAAACCTTCGCCCTTCCCATTAACTACGTCCGTCTGATCGGCTCCTTTCTCTCCCGCCGTCCTTCCTATGTCACCATCCATAACACAGATTCCTACACCTTTTTCCCCTCTGCCGGTGTGCCCCAAGGCTCCGTCCTCTCCCCCCTTCTGTACCTTTTGTACACGGCGGACATGCCGCCGCCGTCACCCCCCGTCCACCTTCTCCAGTTCGCCGATGACACCGCCTTTCTTGCTCTTGCCCCCACCCTACAGCGCTCCCAACACCTTCTCCAATCCCATCCTGACCGGTTCACCGCTTGGTGCAACCAGTGGTTGCTCAAGGTCAATCCCTCCAAAACCCAGGCGATCATTGTAGGCAAAACCACCGCTTCCTTCCGCCTCCTTGATTTCTGCATCACCATCTATGGCCGTCTTATCGCCCTCACTCTCACCCTTAAGTACCTTGGCGTCACCCTCGACCGTCGCCTCTCCTGGACTCCCCACCTCCGGACAATCCAAGCCAAGGCACGCTCCCGACTCAGTCTCCTCAAGCTCCTCTCCAGCCGTACGTGGGGTCTGGACTCCTCCACCATCCTCCACACCTATAAATCCCTCATCCGCCCTATTCTTTGTTATGCCCATCCGGCTTGGATCTCCACCCCCCCTCCAAATCCTTGAAAGCCATGCTCTCCACCTCGCCTATCGCATCTGTCTCCCCTCCCCTATGCGGATCCTGTACGATCTCATCCCCTTCCCCCACCTCCTCCTTTTCCTTGAAAGGATACGGATCCTGTACACCTCCCACAAACTCGATCCTCCTCACCCTCTCGTCTCCCCGATCCTCTCCCACCCCCGCCCGCTGCCGTACCTGTATTCGCACGTCCCACCCGGTCTCCATCTCTCCACCCTCCTTACCCTCTCCCAAGGTGGCTTCCGCCAGCTCCCCCTCCCTGATGATGTCCTCCACCCCTCCATCTACCCCTCCTATCAACTTTGACCCTGCCCCACCCCCCACTTCCGGTGTCCTTTCCTTTGGGCACCCTCCCCCCTTCTCTTCCCTTCCCTTCTCTTTCCTTTTCTCACGTCCCCTCCCTCCACCCCTCTTCCCCCGGGTTTCCCCTCCCCCTTCCTCCCTCCCCCCTTTCTCCCCTGCCCGTGGCATCTCTGCTCTCCCCTCACGCTCTCCCACTCCCTTCCTCCTCCTCTCTTGGCAGGTCCCCGGACTCGCACACGCATAGTGAACATTCGCGCGCCGGAGATCATTGACATCAGTATCTCGTGTGTGTGCTTCGTTTTGTGTTTCGTGCAGTTACGACTCCACTGTTCACATGTGCCATCGCCGTTCTCCGTGTTTTGTGCGCCGTGTCCACAAGTGTTAGTGTTTTTATCGTCCAACGTGAACGGCTGCATGTTTATTGTTTTTTTGTACCTCCATTTTTTGCCCGCCATTTTTTGTATTGTCTGTATCACCTCTATGTCATGTTATTGTTCCACATAAGGCTGAAGAGCAGCGTAATGTGCTGCTGCCAGCCCGCCTGTATAGGTGATTAAAATTAGAATAAAGGAAAAAAAAAGTGTCGAGGTAATCTCCCCTCCCCTGCCCCCCCTCCCCTCTCCTCTGCCACTGTCATCAACACCCTCACCCTCTCCCTCCTACCCGCACCTCTTCGCTTTGGCAGGTCCCCGGCTTTGTGTGTGAACAGTGAATCTTCTTGCGCCGGCCGGAGATCGTCGCCAGAGTCTGTGTGTATCTTAGTGTTAGTGCTTTAGTGTCTCTCCGTTTGTGCTCCTCTGTTCACGTGTGTGATTTCTGTCTTCTCTGTTTGTGTACAGTGATGAACGTTTCTTATTCGGACAGTGCGCCTGTGAATGGCTACATGTATTTTAATCTGTTTGTCTACCGTTTTTATCCACCATGGTTTTTTTTTTTCTGTTTCTCTTTATACTGTTAGCTGTGGCCGAAGAGTGGTATAGATAGGCAGGCCACTGCCGGCCTACCTTCCGTGTAAAGGTGTCAAAATAACCATAAAGAAAAAAAAGTGTCGAGTTAAAACTGGCGCATGACGTTCAGCTCTTAGGGGATGTTGCTGAACTGGACTGGGGCATTCAGTGATTGTGGCCGGAATTTATTAGATACTCTTGCGGTTGGACACCAAGAACCTTTTTCAGTCACTGCTTTGCTGCATTTGATGAAAAGTGCCGCGCATTTAGCATGTAAGTGTATTATCCCCAGACCACCGTCTTCGAGACTCAGTGTGCAAGTTTACATGGAGACCTTGAGGACATGTCCCCTCCACAGCATCCTGTTTAATCGCATGTGGCAGAACTTGAGACAGACACCAAGCCTTCGCTAGAACGTAGGTGTTAATGTTCTCCTCATTTTTGTGAATTTCCGAGGCCCTGACCGAGTGTATTCTGGCCACCGCTCCGATTTTACACAAACTGGTACACCAGTAGAGCGCCTCCATTCTCTGCGGGTTATCCGTCATGACGCCTCCGAGGACTTTTTGCTGTGTCCGGACACAGAGCCAGTTCGCTGAATATTGCGCTCGCGACGTGTAAGGGGGTGTAACACTGTCTTTTAGGGTTGACAATCGCCCCTGTTGCCTTCTCAGCCTGGCGAAGTACAGTGTATAGACTTTCCACATCTGCTGACTGTTCCGTGAAAACTCCAAGATCATCGGCGTAAGTTCTGCAGATCAGTGGGTCGTTGCCCATCGTGATCCCCCGGCCTTCGTGGGGTCTATGTCGGAGGAGCGGATCTAATGCTATGGCGTACAAAGCCAGCGACATTGGGCATCCTTGCCGTACTAACCTAGTGATCGCCATTTTGCCACTCAGGCAACCAATGATGATGAGCATCGATGTGGCGTTTCCAAGCATGTTCTGAATGACTGTCGTAAGCTTGGTCCGAAATCTGATCATTACTTTCGTCAGACACGCTTGACTAATTCTGTCAATCGAATTTTGAAACTCGATAAGTAAAATCAAAGCATTTCTCATCTTTTCACTTTTGACATATGCGATATGCCATAACAGAGTCAAATATATTTCTATCCGCACTGCATACGTTTGGTGTTGGCTGACAACCTCTGGCATTACCCGCTTCAGTCTACTAGCGACACAAGCGCCATTACATTATAGTCGCTGTCGAGTAATCGTAGACTGCCAATGTTCGGTATCGCATTTGACTTTGGAATGAGCGTAATGCAGCCTTCCTCAAATGTTGGTGGTATTTCGATCTTGTTCTGGATTTCTTTGGCAATATGGATAAATGTGTCACTTAAAGTGTTAAATATTTGACATGGAATTCAACAGGGATCCCACCAAGTGCTGGAGACTTTCCCCTTTGATAGCATCCTCCAAATCGTCACTGATCTGTAATCGATCAGCCCTCGTTAAAACATGGGGAATGTTTTTCAGAATACTTGCCAACGCTTCGGAAGCTACGCCAGTGTCGCGAAAAAGAAGTTCAAAATACGTGCAGATTTCGCGCCGTCTCTCCTCCATGTCACGGTTTTTCCGACCATCCTGTTTCATCCAGTCTTTTATGTATAATTTTTCGCGACGCCTGTTCTCCCTGTGCAAATTATATATGGAGAGCGACTCCCCATGTACAGCACCTCGCATTGGCTCCTCGTGAATGTACCTTCATGTCTGAGCCTCAGGTCGTTTAAAAGCTGAGATTTAAATCTCTTACAAACCTGAAGTAGATCTGGCTGTCCCGTAACGTGCTGACCGAGATCTTGTAAACAGCTCCGATAGGACTGCGTTCGTGCCCTGCGCCAATGAGCTTTCTGACGACTGTAGCTGATCACAAACATCCCGATGGCAGGATTTGTTGTTTTGACACACCATTCAAATATACTGTTCGCAGTGTGCTGCTCCTGGAGTAATTTTTGACACATGGTGCTAAAATCTTTAGCTAAAATGACATCGTCCCAAAGACCACAGTTGAATTTCCAGATGTTTTTGCGCCGTGAAGGCAGATCATGAGGCAAAGTCATTTGGCAGAAGTAGCTGCAACGATCCGAGAAGATGGGGGGTATGACTCCAGTGCTGCTTCATGTGTGCCTTCGCCGACTAGGGCCCGTGTTGTGAAAATAGAATGCAAGACACGCCACGTGCCTGTAAGGCGGAAACTGTCGACTAGAGCGTGAAGTTTTGGAGATCTGTTTGGCCGTGGCACTTAATCGATATTACTGAGCACAGCATTAAAATCATCACCGATGACAGTCTGGTCGTCATTTCGGTGCAAAAGTTGACAAACTTCTTGACTATAAAAGTGCCTTCTTTCCGGTCTATCGCCAGAAGGAGCGTAAACGTTTACAAAGAAAATGTTTATTGTACAAGCAATTGCGTGACCTTTTGGTAAGAGTTCAACATGTTTGACATCAATTTCTGGCCGAGTTTAAATAGTTGTTCCTGTGTATATTCCTGGGACTACATTTGGAATAACATTGAAATCATTGGTAAAATCATGGGCCTCAAGAGTCATTTCTTGGAGGAATGCTGTGTGTCACTTATTGTCCCTTAAGGAGTTATTCAGTGCCAGTGCCTTATAGTCGCTACGCACTTTGTTGGCATTTACGCTGCAATTATTAAACCAACAGCTGCTAAGCGCCATAGTTTCTTTAAAAGAACGTGGTTTCGTCCCCTTATAGATCGCCCGCCCACTCCATACGTATTTTCTCAGCTGCTGCTTCAGTGTGCGGCAGCACACTGTCCTCTCGCCTTTCTTCCGTTTGTTTGTTTGTATCGTTGTAGGGCGCAAAAACATCTAGGGTCATATTCGCCCACGTCAGAACAGTTGAACGGGAAGACGAAAAAGGAGTTAAAAGCGATCACACGTTTAGCTAGGTAGACCAGATTTCCAAAATCAAATACGGGACACATATGGGTACCGAAAATGCAGTACCAAACCTCGACTTTGACCAGTGAATTCATCAACATGGCGGTCCCACCCTTAAAACCTATACAATATGGCCGATCCTGACATCACTTATTAATGCAGGTAGACACAAACAAAGGAATTAATTCATACATAGTAAGGCATGAAACTATTTTTTTGCTTTCCAAAGCTAACGTGTTATATTTAGTGGTTCTCGTACTTGCTTCTTTCGAAAACACTTCATTTTTAGTACAGTTTTCTGTGGATAGAAAATGGGGCTTTTGAGTATAAAATGATCATAACACAAAAATATTTAATTTGCAGAAAGAACATGAAGCGAATGAGACAAGCGCAGGAATTAAGAGGTTTTGGGTGGGGAGCACTAAAACAGTCGAAATAACTTGCATTACTAAACGAATAAATATTTTATTGTTTTATAGTTATCACAAGCAAATAATTAGGATATACAATGATTATTACTTACGGAGTCTACTTATGTCTCTCTCAATTATATTTTGCTATAGCATGAATGTCATTCAGGAGTTTGATATTTGCAGATAGAATTTCAGAAAAATCAACGCACAAAGTATTCTGAAAACGAATTTTTGCTATAATTATTTGCCTCACAGTTTGCATACTAAATCTATTCTTTTCATCTGCCCACAAACTATTTGCGAGAGGGAACACTCTTTCTGCAGCAGCACTGGTGCCAGGTATAGCTAGCACAAAAGAAATAATGAGCTGCATATTTAGCAGAAGATATCTTCATCTGCAGGCAAGTTGAAAATAACAGACCAGTTTTCACCAACACGCTTCACAGTTTCCAGTTCACCAATTTTCACTTCACATGTATTTTTCACGTGGTTCTCTTCCTCAAAAAGCTGATCTTCACATTTCTTTCAGAACATTTTCATCAAACTCTGCTAAATTTTTAAGGCTTTGTTGAACAGACTTCCAAAGAAGGGTATATTTGAGTTGGACCCAGTTAAATGGTTTTAGTACATGAGATCTGTAGCCCACTTCTCCATATAATCAATTGATGTTTAATAAAATAAACATGAAACGTTCAAGAAATCAGACTCTTTCAGCAAGCCATAGTCTTGCAATGTACTTATCAATGACTGAATTTTTATAGTTTGGAAGTTTTCCTCTTTCCTCGATTTATCTTTCCTTTTCAACATTTCTAACTCCTCCAAAACTTCATTTGCTGACATATACGCTGCCTCAACAGTTTTTATTATTGATGAAAGCATTTTCAACTGGCCCTGAATGAAACAGAGCCAAAGCAGTGATTGACGATTACTGAAGAAAGATTTCAAGCTAGTAGGACATGTGTCATGAGACAAAAAATAAGATTTTAGTCCATCTAAAGATCGACAATTGTGTTAACAGCCGGTTCCAAGGAGAGTCATCTGCTTTTAGCACTACCGAGCACCTGTTTATATTCCTCTTCAGAAAACTCGCAGAATTCTTTTAGTTCTTCTACACGAATGGTGTAAATGTGGAAATATTGAAAAATTTTGTTTACAATTGTTTCTATGTCCACTGGGAGAACATCAGCACTGGTTTGAACTGTATTATGCGTGCGCTGCACATTCTACACCACGAATTTTGCTCTTCAGCAAAGGTTTAAGTCCTGCAAAAACATTGTTTTATCCCTTTCGAGCTGAACCTCCAAAATTTTTGTTGCAGTTGCCACCGCAAAATGCAACAGTTTTATCCTGGAGATGGTATTTATTGAGAACTTCTGTGATAAGATTTGTTATAACATTAGCCGTTTCAACTGTTATATTCTGGAAGTCAATGATCTGTACTTAAATACCCTTACTCGGCACTAAATGTCGAACAAGCGCTGGTATCTATTTTACACTTTCGTCATTGGATATGTTCACCGTAATTGAAATATAATTCGCATCTTTCAGCTCCGCACATACCTGATGCAATGTGTGTGGAGCCAACACATTCACTATTATGGATTCACACTTTTTTCTCGAACAAGTTAACTTCTTCTCAGACAGCTTCCTGAGGATCGTAACAGTGCAGTCCATTGATCTGAAGGAATGGTTGTGTTTCATTTAACGAAAAGCTAGCAAACCTTCCTCAACAGCAAGTCGCTTTTCTTCATCATTCATAATAGCACTCTTCTCGCGTTTTGTAATTACAGACATCATACTTTGTGGCGAAGTTTTGATTGAAACAGCTAGCTTGTGTTTCTTCACATTAATGTGTCCCACAGCATCAGGTCGACCTTGGTGATCGATTGAAAAAGTACTTTTACGCAATGTGCAGAGTAATTTCTGGGCTTGCGGTTTTAATTCCAGAAAAGGAAATTCTGAGTTCATTTCGTCGCTAAATACACACTTGCTTTTTGGCATTTCTGAGACATGCAAAAGTTTGCAGTATATTACACCAGGCAACGTAATCTGCGTCTAAAATCAGTTAATTCACACTTCTAAACACAGAGACCTGAGGCAACAGACAAAGCCAAAAGAAACGTAAAGCGATGAACTACACGTGATTTTGTGTGCGGTGTAGGCATCGAAACAAATGAAGAACGAAATAGGGATTGGTCGTCTGGATTTCCCGTCATTCGTCGCACCATTACCAACTCCTGCACGACATGGGAAAGATGCCATGTGAAAGAACTACGTAATACCAACCATAGAGTACAAATATTTCTACTCTATGACACCAACCAAAGAACTTGTCATTCAGTTTAATTTAATCAGACTATTTATTCCTTCTTTGGTTATGACCACATTTCTTCTCCATTTTGCTACGCTAAACATTACTTAAAAACACGCTACTTCAAAATACACGAGACGGTTAATAAAAAACGGTAAAATATAGGTCCCGTATTTATTTGGACACTTGAAGCTAAAAAAGGGATGATCCCGTAAAATACGGGACGTTTGGTCACCCTATGTCACGCCTTATCGCCGGGAGACAAGACAGCTAAAAACAGCGATTGCGAGAAAAGTCCATAAAATACGCCATCGAGACAACCGAAGTCCTGAACTAAAGATTAAATGTCCTTCACCATATTGCAACTACGGTGCGCCCTTCGATAAAACGGTCGATAACACAAACGGCAAACATAAACGAGAACGTAAGTAGTTTTAAAAAAAGGGCGTTTCGCCAGGAAATGGAGAACCGTCAAAGGTTGAGGACAATGAGCACAAAGTGGTAGGGGACCACCCGTTAACAAATGGCTATGCCTAATACGCGACCTCGTCGCAGCGAGAGGACCGAGAGGGGGTCGACCAAACCGGTGGGAGACGTTTAATTCCCAGAGCTTGTTTCCGTGAAGGGAAGACCAGTGATGATGACAAAGTGACACCACCTGCCGAAAGACGGCAATACAAAGATCTTCACAGGGTACGAGGCTGACCAGGTGTTGCCTAGGTAGTTGTACGGGCTTCCTCGAGGACAATTTTGTCGCAGGTGTTCCCTGAAGCGAAATATTGCACATTTCTGCGGTTGTCCACTGTACGACACAAAAGCTCGATACCCTCGAATGTAAACGTAAGAAGGCATATGATTTCGAACTTCCGTTCTGACTGAACTAGCGTCACCCTTCACTGTCGCCTCTTCTGGACCACCCATCTCTGGACGATCCAAGCCAAGGCACACCCTCGTCTCCGCCTCCTCAAGCTCCTTTCTGGCCGCACATGGGGTCTGGACCCCTCCACCATCCTCCACACCTATACATCCCTCATCCGCCCTATCCTCTGCTATGCCCATCCCGCCTGGATCACCGCCCCTCCTACCTTCTACAAATCCTCGAACGCCATGCGCTCCGCCTCGCCTATCACATCCGCCTCCCCTCCCCCACGCGGATCCTCTACGACTTAATTCCGTTCCCACACCTCCTCCTTTTCCTCGAACGGATACAGATCCTTTACATCTCACGCAAACTTGATCTTATTCCCATCCTTTCCCACCCCCGTGTGCTGCCGCGCCTGTACTTCCACATCCCACCCGCTATCCACCACTCCACACTCCATACCCTTGCCCAAGGTGGCTTCCGCCAACTCCCCCCCCCCCCCCCCTGATGATGCCCTCATCCCCTCCATCTACCCCTCCTACCTACTTTGATCCTCCCCTTCCTCCCGCTGTGTTTTTCCTCCAGGACACCCTCTTTCCCTTCTCTCTCACCTCTCTTCCTCCCTCCCTCTCCTGCCCCCTCCCCCTCCTCTCCCCTCACCCTTCTCCTCTCCCACTGGCATCAACACTCTCCCCCTCTACCTCCTACCCTAACCTCTTCCCTTTGGCAGGTCCCCGGCTTTTTCGTGTGAACAATGCATCTTCGTGCACCGGAGATCGTCGCCAGTGCTCGTGTGTGTCATCGCGTTGGTGCTTCAGTGTCTCTCCGTTTGTGCTCCCCCGTTCACGTGTGTAAACTCTGTCTTCCCCGTTGTGTACAGTGATGAATGTTTTTATCCAAACAGTGCGCCCGTGAACGGCTTCATTTCTTTTACTATGTCTGTCTCCCGTTTTTATCCACCATGTTTGTTTGTTCTTCTGTCTTTCTGTTTCCTTTATGTGTTCACTGTGGCTGAAGAGCGGCGTAGTTAGGCCGCTGCCGGCCTACCTTTATTGTAAAGGTATCAAAATAACAATAAAGAAAAAAAACTGAACGAGCACCGCTGTCCACCTAGTACACATAATTCCCTTGTCACAGAATATACTTTTCCATGAATTTCTAAAGTTTTTGCAAATTCCTCGTTTGGAACTTCAAACCGCTACATTGAACACCCTCGCATTCCAAATGCCATATGCAGCACGTTGCACCAAAATATCTCTGATGGAACCACCAACAAGTTTAAATTTCCGGACACCGTTATTACAGGCCACCAACCGTTCAGCAACATTAGCGGTACAAAGTTTCACAAAACACGAGTTCAACGGAAAGTTCAGCTCAATGCCCTCTAAATCCTTATCCGCTATTTTCAAAGTGAATCGATTCCAGATGAATTTCGTAAGCCGTGGGTCACGGATAATTTCTATCGAATGCGCATTGCACAGAGTATGCCCTGTTGCAGTTCATCATTGTACTCAGCTAGCAACTCAGTAGAAAGAATTTGTCACAACACGTACACGCTGCGGAGATACCACTCGCAGCACCGGCGTTGCAGGCACCGATGTAAACACAGCGGCCGGCGAAGCGCGCTGTCGGCACGTCCGACCAGGGTGACAGCCAGCCAAGTACCGCCCGTCTCGGTCCGAGTGCTGCCTCTACGGAGTAGCGCGCTGCTCAGTCACTGCTGGAGAACTGGTTGTTCTTCGTGGTGTGCTTTTCCTGTTAATACATGTCGGTAAGACGGATATCGCACTAGGTTAATTTGCTACTGCTCTTTAGAATGAACACGTAAAATTCCGATTTAAAAATCATTTTGTTTGAAACAGGGAACAAACCGACGCATTGCGTCAACGCTGGGCGTCGTGTAAAAGACCTGATGAGTACAATTTGTTCATGCTGACACCAGCTACATGTTGCAAAAACGAAATTGCAAATGCCTGCCGAAACACCAGAGAAAATGAGCGTGACGACCCATAGGAGGGTAATTTCCAAGAATGATTGCCTATCGAAGTTGGAGGGCTCCAAATGCTACATATCGAACGTGCGATAGTAAATCGATTATGGAAGTCTCGTGGTGCGTGTTATGATAAATTATTTGTGATCGTCATTTTTATCAGTTTTGCGTCGTTTCTTCAGTTCATGTATATTACATTCCCTCCGTAATTTTTTGTGATTCCATTGGGAAATAGACACGGTTTCTCTTGATAGCGAGTGTAATGTGTGCTGCTTCTCAAGTTTCTTCTGCGGATTGCCTCACATGGAAAACTCTAATCCCATGCATTTCCAGTATAGACAAATGTTTGACGTTTTTCCGGAAATATGGACTTCTGCCGGACGAGGAAAGCAGGGACTGTGTTGACTGTGGTGCTGCGATGTCTGTGAAACTCCATAAGAGGAGTGTGGACACAGATTCCGTTTCAATTTCATTGCGGACTTTGCGGAAAGCGAACCAGCATCAGGAAAAATACGTGGTTTGTGTCCTCCAAATTATCGATTCAGACGAGCGTAATTCTTGTGTCGTGCTGGATTCGAGATTACGCGTTGTAAGCCACAGCATCATAAACTGAGTTATCGCTAAATACCGTGTGTGACTACATCGCCGGCCGCGGTGGTCTAGCGGTTCTGTCGCTGCAGTCCGGAACCGCGGGACTGCTACGGTCGCAGGTTCGAATCCTGCCTCGGGCATGGGTGTGTGTGATGTCCTTAGGTTAGTTAGGTTTAAGTAGTTCTAAGTTCTAGGGGACTGATGACCTAAGATGTTGAGTCCCATGGTGCTCAGAGCCATTTGAACCATTTTTGACTACATCGGGTTTTGTCGAGAAGTGTGCTACGTGATGATGACAAATGACAGTGTGCCAATTGGTGGACCAAATAAAATAGTAAAAGTAGGTGAATCTCATATTACTAGACGAAAGAATCAGAGAGGACGACCTTCTAAAAGTGAAGTAGATCATATTTGGGTTTTTGGTGGGATAAAAAGGGAGTCGCGTAAGTGTTTCGTTGTGAGGGTATTGTCCTGAGACAAGGTGACTTTAGTGGGTCTCATAAAACATTTCATACTGCCTGGAACAAAAGTCACCACAGACGGGTTTCGGTCGTACCAGACTGTCAAAGCTGAAGGGTTCGAGCACGAATTCGTGAACCACTCTGTGGAGTTTGTCTCTTCAGATGACGCTAGTGCCCATACCCAGAATATAGAACGGCTGTGGAAGTCTGCCAAGTCTACCATAAAAAGAGAAGGGCGTTCAGGGCAGAGGGACGAACTGTATTTGTTCCAGTGCCTATACTTTCACAACTTACGTTTGCAGGGGAAAGTCGACGCATGCGACACTCTGCCGATATTCCTGCATGATATTGGCAGTGTTTACCCTGGGTACGGGAAAAAAGGAATTGCCCCTGCAGCTTATACATCACATGGACTGTCACAAGACAAAAACACCGACGACGAGTAAGGTAAGTCGTCTCCTTTCAATTTGCAAGTGCTTCTCTAACGCATTTCTTTTGTCGTTCTGTAATGACACCTTCAAACGTACTCGTAACCAGCGCCACGAGACTTCCATAATCGATTTACTATCGTATCTTCGATATGTATCGTTTGGAGCCCCCCAACTTCGTTAGGCAATCATTCTTGGAAATTACCTATAGGAGAGACAACCAGTATACAGAGCGTAATAGAAATGCAAAAATGTACGGCACAAATTGTAGGACACATTCCTCACACATAGACGAAGAAATTATGTTATATAAAAATGGGCCTGGAAACGCTTACTTTCCATGCTGCAGCTCATTTTCTCGAACTCATTAATCATGGAAAACAGACACGAACAGAACGCACCAGCATACCACACGTAACTCTTTCCCACAGGAGATGTTCAGTATGCCCTCTGTGGGCATTAATCGAAGTATCAGCTCACCGTCGTAGTGATCTCGGATGCGCTGATGTACCACTGGAGTACTGCGTATTGTTCCGCAGCCTTCCATAATACGGGCACAGACACACTGAACATCTCATTCTGAGGCTCCATACACAAGAACTTTAAAAATGTCCCCACAAATAAAAGTCCAGTGAGCTTAGGTCCGGAGAGCGTGGAGGCCAAACAATTGGTCCATCTCTACACATCCATCTGACACCGGATCTATTATTTAGAAACCGACGGACATTAAAACTAAAATGAGGAGGTGCTCCATCGTGGATGAATTACATGTTTTGTCGCACAGATAAATGCACATCTGCTAACCGACCAAGTACAACATTCTCCGCAAAATTATGATAACTTTCTCCGTTGAACTTGGGAGGAAAACATGGCCAAAAACGCCGACACAAAAATGACAGAAAGTCTTTGTTGATACTTGCTTCAACAGCTGCGTGAGGATAGACGTTTGCCCATACATGCCTATTTTGAAAATTTACTGTCCAGTCTCGTTGGAACGACGTCTTATCTGTGGACACCATCGTTCCACTAAAATTAGGGTTGACACTTTGTTGAATAAACCACTTGTAGAAGAGTCCCGTGCAGGGAAATCACCTGTTGATAGGGCCTGCACACGCTGTCCTCGTGTAACACTCGCCAGACAGGCACGTGGTCAGCGTTCAGCTACGTGTCTTGTACTGACACAAAGGTCGTCGTCGCTGCGTGAAGAACTGCCGCCTCCAGTTGCGGTGTCCCCGTCCTTCTAGGCCTCCCCCGGTCTCGAGTATCTGGCTTAAATGCCTCATGTTCCCTAAGACGACGGTCAGTGGCTTCAAATTTTTTCCTGCGGGGCACCTTCGTCCTGGAAATCTCTCCCGGTACAAACGTTGAGCACGAGCGCCACTGACGTCAGCCAATGCGTGCGTCACATGGGTATCTGCCTCCTCTGCATTTGTGTACACTGCCACTGCACGAGTCAAATCTGCGATTAACTCTGCGTAGTAACCCGTGTGCTTACAACGGTCGTACTGATACCTGGAACAGTTGAGGTTACCCTTAAACTAGCAATGACGTACGTCTCATGGCAACAAAACATTATGGGTGCGCAACGTAAGCGGACGTCACCAAGAGTGTGTGTTCGCCATGAATCTAAGGTTCTGTTCTTGTGTGTTACCCATGATTAATGAGTTGGAGAAAATGAGTTGTAAAAAATGTGTCTTCAGACCCATGTTCATGTAATATGATTTCTTTGTCTACGTGTCAGGAACGTGTCCTGCAATTTGCGCCGTACATTTTTGTTTCACCCTCTATTGTGAAAGCTCTGATATTTTGTACGCTCGTATTTTGTTCAGTAGGTGGCAATGCAGAACTGTATCGAACTCCTTTCAGAAGGCAAATAACACGGCATCAGACAGTAAGCCGGTGTCCGTTTATTTCTGGGTCTTGTCGACGAACAGAGTGAGTTGAGTTTCACATGATGGGCGTTTTCGGAGCCAGTGTTGATTCCCACAGAGATTTTCGGTCTCGAAAAAATGGTTCAAATGGCTCTGAGCACTATGGGACTTAACAGCTATGGTCATCAGTCCCCTAGAACTTAGAACTACTTAAACCTAACTAACCTAATGACAGCACACAACACCCAGTCATCACGAGGCAGAGAAAATCCCTGACCCCGCCGGGAATCGAACCCGGGAACCCGGGCGGGGGAAGCGAGAACGCTACCGCACGACCACGAGCTGCGGACTTTCGGTCTCGAGAAATGACATAACCAGCGAGTATAAAGCGTGTTCCAAAATTCCATAAGGAACGGTGTCAGAGTTTTATGCGCCAGTTCTTGAAAACGGGAATGACTTGCGCTTTTTTCCAATCATCGGGAACGCATCGCTCCACCAGAGACTTGCGCTATATTGCAGCAAGAAGAGGGACAAGTTCTTCCTCATATTAAAAATAGAATCGTATTTGTATCTCGTCAGGTCCAGTAGCGTTTCCTCCGTTGAGCGAACCAGCTGTTTTGCTATCCCGCTGTCACTTATTTCGACATCTGTCAGTCTGACGTTCGTGCAACAATTTAAAAGGGGAAGTACAGTACAATCTTCATCATTGTTTCAGTTTTGAGAAAAGGAGTTTTGTAATTCGGCCCTCTCTCTGCCATCCTGCTTTTCGATGCCATTTTGATCACAGAGTGGACCGATGGCTTCGATCCGTTTACTCATTTAATCTGAGACCAAAACTTCCTGCCGGCCGCTCTGGCCGAGCGGTTCTGGGCGCTTCAGTCCGGAACCGCGCTGCTCCTACGGTCGCAGGTTTGAATCCTGCCTCGAGAATGCACGTGTGTGATGTTCATAGGTTAGTTAGGTTTAAGTGGTTCTACGTCTAGGGGATTGATGACCTCAGATGCTAAGTCCCATAGTACTTAGAGCCATTTGAACCATTTGAACCGAAACTTCCTAGGATTTTCTGTTAAGTTAGTAAAAAGGAATTTACTTTCGAATTCATCGATGCTTCAAGCTTAGCTCTTCTCATGTTAATTTTGGCTTCGTTTAGTTTTCATTTGTCTATGAGGCTTTGGCTACGCTTAGATTTGCCGTGAAGCTCCCTTTGCTTTCGTAGCAGCTTTCTAAAACGAATCTTTCGCATTCCTCGCAACATTGCTCGACTCAAATCTGTTGCATACTCACCCGAGGAAAGTTAGGGAGCGTATCCGGCTGGCCTTATGCGATGAACCATCCTAACATTCGTGTAGTACAACTACAGATAACAAATGTGAATATGACCATGGGAAACTTCAGCTCCAAGCATTATGACTTTTATTTTTACACAGGAGATGTTGTTTTAAGTATCCTTTCAATATTATTACGAGGGGCGTTCACTATGTAATGGGGCAGCACCTTTTTTTCTCAGATGGTTTCGGTTGAAAAAATGCGGGATTTGTTGTGAAGCATTGTGGAATATCCCCGCTTTAGCCCCTGTGGTGAAGTTCCGATAGTTGGAGGCGCTATATGTAGCCTTGTAAGTGACGTCTGCAACGGAGGAGCATTTCAAGCAGGAAGGTGTCACTGAGTTTCTTTTAGCGGAAAAACAGGCCATCTCAGGTATTCACAGACGCTTGAAGGATGCGTGCGGAGACGTGGCAGTGAAAAAAAGCACGTTGAGTCGTTGGGCAAGTCGTCTGTCATCGTCGCAACAATGTCGCGCAAACCCGTTCGATCTCACGAGTGCCGGCCGGCCGCTAACAGCTGTGATTCCTGCGATGTTGGAACGTGCGGACACTCTCATTCGACGTGATGGACGGATCACAATCAAACACCTCGCTGCACAACTGGACGTCTCTGTTGGCAGTGCTGACACACTCGTCCACCATTTGGGCTACCCAAAGGTGTGGACCCGCTGGGTTCCTCGTCGCCTAACGGAAGACCATAAAAAGCAACGTAGGATCCCCTGTGCGGAATTGCTCGCGTGCTACGAGGGTAATCGTGAAAATTTTTTGTCGAACATCGTCACTTCGAACCGGAATCAAAACGGCAGTCCACTGAGTGGCGCCGCACTACCTTTCCTCCGAAGAACAATTTCACAACCGTAGGCTCAGCGGGTAAAGTAATGGCGACGATCTTGTGCCACTTTGAAGGGGTTATCCTGTTTGATGTCCTACCTCATGCTGCTACGATCAACTCTGGAATTAAAGAAATGACATCAACGTTTTCGTTGCCACAGAAGTGCAAACGAACTTCCCCTTCTCCATGACAACGCAAGGCCCCACGCAAGTCTGCGCACCCGACAAGAGCTCGCAAAACTTGGTTGGACTGTTCTTCCTCTTCCACCCTTCAGGAAACTTGCATCTTCCGACTTCCATCTGTTTGGCCCAATGAAGGATACAACCCGCAGGAAGCAGTACGTGATTGATGGGAAGGTTACTGTTGCAGCAAGACGTTAGCTCCGACGTCAACCAGGAGAGTGGCACCATTCGGGCATATACGCCCTCCCAGTAAGGTGGCGTAAGGCCTTCACATTTAACGGAAATTATGTTGTAAAATAGGGTTTTGTAGTCAAAAAAGTGGAGAATAATATGTTGCATTGGAATACTAAATAAAAACAACCTAGTTGCTGAAAAAAAATGTATAGCATTACTTATTTCGCCCCTCGAAATACTTCCCCAAAGACTATCGTAAAATTATTATCCCTTACATTTTGTCAGTTCATCAACGGTCTTTACTGACTGGTAGAACTGGTACTATTATCGTCATTAATTTCTTTGTGTGACCGTGTATGAGGCCCATTCTAAATTGAAAAATTGACGAAGACACCTTTAACGGACATTCTTATATCCTCGATGGTTTGAAAAGTCCATTGCTACTGAAAACACTCCATCAAGACGTAGTTTCGTAGCGTGAACTACTTATTTTCCCATAACTGTTGTTGTTCTCAACCTCGTCTTAAGACAGCAGTAAAAATTTCTTATATACCATCACATGCTCCTCATGAAATGAAACCCATCTTTCTTTTACAACTGTCCTGTAACAGATGCCGGAAGAAGAACTTCCTTTTTTGAAAATCGAGATTTGGAGACCATTGTAAATGAAATTCATTTTCAGATTTCGGTAGCTAAATTTACCTAACATAACACCCATGAGTCATTCACACGATACGTGTATTTGCTCGACACAGTATACTGTAGAAAATGTAGAACCGTACTAAACTATTTCTCAAGTATACGACAAAAATACCTGATCTGGACACGACAGTCAAGTTTGAACTAATGAATAGGATCCCAAAATAAGATCTACGAACTTAGCTGAAGTGAAAAGTATCCGTGTGGAATAATTACAATTGCTTATCAACTTAATGAGGGAATAATAGAATTATTATGTAAAACATCCACTTCAAATTAAGGTCACTCAGTGATGGTATATCTCATTAATGTTATCATTTCCTTTTTGAGTGCCCTACTGATAAAATTTTACTTTCAGAAATGTAATAGGCTGTAGGCAAACAGAGATACGGACTTCAATAGCCGCCCACAAGTGGTCGTGCAGAATGCTTATATCTGTTTCTGGGCTACTGTTTCAGTTAATCGTAAGAAAGATCAAACTGGCAAGGGTATTGAGCTGTCGTTCTCTAGGAAAAGATATCCACACAACAAGCTCGTTACCTCATTACGTTTCTGCAGATGACTATATTTCACCTTGGTAATGTATTTACTTTCCCCGGACTCAAATAAAGCAACCTTTCAAGCTACATTTGAGATTTCGCTCAACAAAAAATTACAAAAATAACAATTCTCAAAGCGTTGTATACAATCAAACATAACCAAACTTCAGATCGTATGACATGCAACAAATAAAACTACCAAAAACGTCAGTGTATATTACCTCGACAAGAAGCAGAAGTATTCTCCTTGTAAAATTGCTCTCATAACAGCAAGAGTCTGCTGAGAACCTTGACCACACAGACATACATACTTAGTGACAGAATCGCAATGGCGCTCTTTGCGACACCATCCTGCGCCACATTGTATTCAACCTTCAGACACTCCATATGTCGTCAAGTATTGTTGTCTTTTGGGATGTAATTTTCATTTGCTCCACTAATATTCAACGAGCCATAGAGGATTGCAGCATCCAGTGTCGCCAGTTTGGACGTTGCAGTTTTTGACAGCACAGTGTGGGTCTGGAAGGGCGCGGGGGGCGCTCAAGCCCTCAGATGGAACCCTCTATACCAATTCTAGAGCCCTATATGCATCTGCTTCTACTGCTCGTACGATGTTTCTAATGTACAACGACTGCCAGGAAGAAAGTGAAGCACGCAGAGGGGGAGGAAGAAACGAAATGAAGCTTTATGGGTTGAAATGGTATGTGACGTTATTTCAGTAATTACAACGCAGACTAAAATTTACAAATTTACAAATAACTTCGGCCGGCCGGGGTGGCCGAGCGGTTCTAGGCGCTTCAGTCTGGAGCCGCGCGACCGCTACGGTATCAGGTTCGAATCCTGCCTCGGGCATGGATGTGTGTGTTGTCCTTAGGTTAGTTAGGTTTAAGTAGTTCTAAGTTCTATGGGACTGATGACCTCAGAAGTTAAGCCCCATAGTGCTCAGAGCCATTTGAACCATTTGAACAAATAACTTCGCAGTATAAGCCCACTTATCAGTACGACGTTTCACCCCCTCTGGAAAGGGTGTCATACCGTTGCATCCTCTCCTGACGTAAGCTGGCTTACAACTATTGTAACTGGTCCTTGGTATGCAGAATACTGGCGCTGGGGCGGAGCTGACACTCGATCTGGTCTTCAATAAGGGACAGATCTGAAAATCTTGCTGGCTACGAGAGTACCTCAACATCAAAAAGACAGTTCATAGAGAAGTGTACCACGTGTGGACGAGCTTTGTTGTGTTGAAAAATGGCACCACGACACTGTCGCACGACAGAACGCAGGATGTCCGTGATGTACGGTTGTGTCCTCAGAGTTCCCTGAAGTGACCTGAAGTCATACCCAATGGCTCCCCAAACCGTGGCGCCAAAACCAACCTTTCCACGTCTCCATAAAACATTGGAAGAATGAGACCTTTCCTCATTTTCACCATCATACATGTCGACGATGGTCATCCAGGGCAGTGCAGAACTGTAGTACATTGCTGAAATCCAAGCCATGCCTTTCATCAGCAGTCATTCCTTCCCAGTTACGACATCACACCAAATGCAGCTGTTCGTGTTGTGGCGTTAACGGCACCCTACCCATGGGACGGTAATTCCTTAGTCCATCTGCAGTTAGGCTCCGGTTCCACTCTGATTACGTCAGGCTGCGCCACGTCCAGTCGTGCAGGACATGGAAGTCCGTCGTTGATACCCCGACACGGGAGGGGACAGCTGGATCCCCCATATCGTAGTTCAGTGGAGGTGGCAGAATGCTGAACTGTCCCTTCATCCAAATGCTCAGCCACTGGACAGAGTTTCGAATCCCAGTGATGGTAGAGATGGCCACGTCATCGATGCGATGTTGAACAATGCAGGCTTCAAGTCACATTGCTGCCTATCTGCTCGACAATGACTGATCTGGGGAAAGGTTTAAATACATTTCCTTGATGCTGACTTCACTTGAGGACCATGTTTCTGTGCCACTACGGAAATGTTCTGAAATAGAGGCAGTGACCCAGCGGCTGATGGCATGTGGCAGTCCGTACACTCATAGATACTTGCTGAGGGCTGACCCCAGGGAACTGATACGCAGAAGTCTGGCGATAAGGGAGCAGCGACTTCTCTTGGGCTGTTGAACACACAGTCGGCGACCAGTGGTCGTCATTGTCTATTTCCTGGTATGCTGTTCTTGGATCCAAGGTCTTCTACAGTCCATCACGTTACACAAATAAACATAATGAAAATGACCCCTTCCCGTATTGGCTGCATTCTGACCCTACAAAAATTCTAGTTAATAAATTACAGCGAATATTAACGATAACACAAAGTGATGGCATCACGCATAACTCGTAAAACAACAAAAAACAAACTAATATTTATATAGGTACAAGTGCAACATATCAGATCAGCGCGCAGATACCTTCCCTTCTATGTGGCGCACTTGGTTTTTTTCTGGTTCCCACTAAATCTGAACTATGATCTCTTTAATTGGTGGCCTATTTCAGTCGAATAACATAATGTTTATTTTGGTACATAAACGCAAATACACTGCCTGGCAAGAAAAGAAGCACCAAGAAGATATGAATGTAACTTCGTACATCAGCACACCACTGGCGGATAGGCAAATGATTATAGTTGCAACACTCTGTGACAGATATAACAGCCAGCGGGATGCATTACTGTCAGGCCCGGATGTAGGACGCAGGGGTTGGGAGGGGCAGGGGACAAACCGGGCTATCTGCCCCAGGCGGCAGTTTCAGGGGAGCCAAATTCATATTCTCGAAGAAAAAACCATGTTTCACAAAGCGCCTAGCATCCAGCACACGATGGTCTATCGATTATTCATACAATTTTGAAACGCATTCCTGTGGGTTTTTTGAACATTTTTGAACAAATTCTAAGTAGATTTCTGAACTACTCATAAGTTTATTTTGAATGCGTGCATAGCGTACTTGACGTCTCTGCCAGGGGAATCCCCGTCGTATAGAGAAATAAAAAACTTCCTGTAGGCGAAAGGGGACGACACTATACGAGCTCAGCCGCATAAATCCGGAAGGGTGACTGCCAGTCTCTGTTTATGTGACTTATTGCGTACACGAATGATAAGCGTTGTCATAATTACTAGCGAAATCCATAGATTCAGAGTACCAGAGTGGAAACAAAGAACGAACAGGAAGAATGATAGAATACTATCTTCCCCGTGCATTCAAGAAAACGAAATTTTCACAGAAAAGTATTGCCAGAACGCTACAGTACTAAGGGCCAGAAGTTGTACAGTCTCCAGTTAGGTGCCGCTTAAGTTCTGTTCACGGAATAGCGCGGAGAACGCGTTGTACGAACACGCAATAACGCCTAAACGGAGAATAAATGCGGGATAACTGAACCGGTGATTCTGGTAGGGCTAGCGAAGTTAACCGGAGAATACGTTTTCACAATGGTAGGAATAATTACAGAGTTAGTGATGACAAATTATTTATTAGAACAAGGATGGAAGAATATGAAGATTCCAAATTTATATAAAAATTTCGTACTACTATTACTTTTTGATCTCATAGTTGAGAAACTGGAGCGTGTGAGTGAAATATGAAACTATTTCCTAACATAAAACGTTTTGCTTGTAGTAGGCCTAATAGGCATTTGATATTGATACTTCGTGAGTTATATTCTGTCGTGTTAGTTTTGTGAATGAGGTAGATAAAAATGATCATTTGTGCCAAAACAGTCTCGCTTATTTGGCGTGTGTTACAATTGCTGCGATATTAGAAAGGACTATTTCGTTTTATCTAGCAGACAGTGACAAAATCAACGTAATCAAATCGAGAAACCACACCAATCTTGCGTACTATTCGTATTAACAGCTTCTTCAGTATTAGATAATGACATTCTGATTTTTCATGTAGCAAAAAGCATGACGAACTTTGATGAGATAATAGATTCATAGAGAGGAAAGCACGCCGCGTAAATCAGTAGCAAGATTAGAGAGAAAAAAAATGCTGGGACCTAAGTATTGAAGAAATGTGTGCTGTCTTGCTTGTCTCTTGTCTTTACTGGTTTTATGTTTCCTATAATTAATTTTATGTCACACAAAAGGGAAAGTTATTAGGTAATAGGTAATGAAGAGTGCAAATTTTCTAAAGCGTTCTTATTCTTCCGATCACAAATAATCCCACCCAGTATTCATTGAGAGTAAGGGGGTTAGGACTTCAAACAGGCCGACTGGAAGAAGGTGAGGCACCACAGGACACTTTAATTTCCAGTGTCGTGAATATAGGTTCGATGGCTTCCATTACAAAATATACACGTTTTAAATCCACAGAGCGGAATACAGTGACGCGCGATAAAAGAACGCCGTGTGAAGAGCCGTGGCACCATACCTTGGCACAATTAAGACCAAACAACATGTCTTACATTTCATCGAACGTGTATTTTTTATATGTCAAACTCTTCAGACGGATGTGCGCAACAAAATAAACATAGTTTTGAAAGTCGATTTTTTGATTTTTGACGGTCTACCTCAAACGCTCGAGGGGGAGGGCGGGCCGCCACTATCACGTTTTTGCCTCGGTTCGGAAATATCGTAGATCCGGGGCTGATTACTGTCGTTCATATTGAGTGTTTTTAGCAGGTCTGGTAGGGTATAAAAGGGGGGTTGAACAGCGTCAAATGCTGACTGATCACTGAAAAGATCACAGAGGCGGTGCCTACTCGTGTGAGACAGCATTATCAGCACCTGACGGACTTTGAAAAGATCTCCATTGGGTTAGCTTGTAGAATTGTGCAATATCCAGATTTGTTGGGATTCAGATGTGACAGTGGCCCAGTGCTGGACTGCTTGCAAACGTGAGAGCGCTCATACTGCTCGTCGAGTTTCTAGTCGATCTGACTATCAGAAAGGAGAACCTGTGCATTGTGCATCAAGCACTTTGTAACGCACACCTTTAGTCATAGACTAGCAGCAGCCAGACCAGGGAATTACCATGTGATGCGTAGGATGTCATTTACATAACAACACAAACGGCCGTGTTTGGAGCGGTGTTGCGACTGGGGTGAATGAACTGCTGATGAAAGGCGTCGCATTGTGTTCAGTGATGAATAGCGGTTCTTTACTACCCATGGATGACCATGATCGGCAAGTACGTCGGCCACCCAGGGAGAGGAACCATTCTTCCATTTTTTTTGGAGAGCTGCAGTGGCGTTACTCTTGGCGACATTGTGTGGGGAACCATCGGTACGTCTGTAGGTCACGACTAGTAGTGACTGAGGGAATTTTGATGGCACAACAGCATGTCACCGACATCCTGTACTTTCATACGTTACGTTCCATGTGACAGCATCGTAGCGTCATTTTTCAACAGGACAATGCTCAGCACACATGACACTTGTCTCTATGAACTGTCTACTTGATGTGGCACTCCTGAGCCCAGCAAGAACCCCAGATCTGTCATCGATAGAACAAGCACGGATGTCAACCTCACTCAGTACCAGCATCCAGGATGTAAAGAACCAGTTACAAGAGTTGTTGGTCCGCTTGCTTCAGGACAGGATACAACGGCTTTAAGACCCCTTCATAACTGAACTACTGTATGCATCCAAGCAAGAAGTTGTGTAACGTTGTACTGATAAGTGGGCTCATATTCCCATGTTCTTTGTAAATATGACTTGATTTTGTAATCACTGAAACAACACCACACTTCCTGTCAATCTGTGACGTTTCATTGCTTTTCCTCCTCCCCTTCTGCATGCTTTACTTTTCTTGTCAGGCAGTGATATCCTGGGGATAGGGTAAATGCATAAGCTTACACATACTGACGTTACCATAAACATCATTGTGGAATACATTGTGCTATGGTCAACTTAATTGATTAGTGATAATTAGAACTGTCAGTACTCAGGATCCAGTCAAGTTCCACATAAACTAGATTGGTATGTGTTTACTGTATAGTTCGGCTCCCGATTGACATGTCATTGATGAGTCTGACCACATGCATTTGCCACATGTATAATTTCAAGTATTTGTTGCATTATTGTTCATAAAAAACAGTCATCATGTAGCCCTAGAGTTCGCACTGTGTCGTGAAATGCTCCATTGAACTCGTGACGTCAAGAAGCACAATTTCATATCGTCATTTATTTCGTAAGTCCATTGGATGCAATTTCAATTTTTTTTCCCTGTAATATTTATGAGTAATAATCAGTAGCCGAAAAGCGACATTTTTGGCAGTTCGACCACAAGTCCGCCGCAGCTAGTACGTTCGAGCAGCTTCCGAGTTTTCTCTTCCTTTATCTGCTGCACCATGTTTGTGTTCAGCGTTGAGGTATCCATTCACAGCTCCACTGGTCTGGTGAACCTCGCGACGATCCACGCCCTCCACAGCTGTGAGCCGTCCGCTGTGTGTGGAAGCTGGCGACCGCTCGGTGTGTACTCCGCTTGCTATGCGCCTAATAGCATGGCAGTGTTCATCATCAAAACAAAAGAGAAATATTGCTGTGGCTCTTTGGATGAAGACAAGGACAAAAATGTTTATCAACGAAAAAATGCTTGAAAGATAAATCTAATATTTCTCACATAAATCGGTTGCCAAACCTTCAAGTTCAAGAGCCTATAAACTAAAAAACTTCTTGTGTATGAACGATAATTTTGTGATTTGTGGGAATTGATACTATGCAAAAACGATTAGAAAAAAAAATCTGTTTGAGAGCTACCATCAGTGTTGAAGAGAGGCTAGTCGCAACCTTGCGATTTCTGGCTACAGGCAGATGTTATGAAGACCTAAAATACAGCTGTTCCTTTTCACCTCAACTGCTTGGAAAAGTCATCTTTGAAATGTTCTAGGGCATCTTCGACACCCTGCAGCCATTATACTAGCGAGTAAGCGGATCACTTTATATTCTGTGATAGTAACTTTGGCTTACATCTCAGTGGTGCCAGCTGGGTCTATCAGAAGATTGGGATTCACTAGGCGTGGCCTACACCTAAATAGATATGGGAAGGGGATGCTGACAAAGCTTATAGGCGACAGTGTAGAGGGTGGTGGTGGTGGGTAGTAATTGATGTTAGAGCAGCCCCTATTTTAGATTGAAGTCAGCTGATAGGTACACCTGCTTAAATGAAGTCCCTGTAACTAAGGGCTCACCTTCAGAGGATATAATGTTTCTAAGTAGAGAAGGAATTAGCATATTTCATCAAAATATAAGAGATATTAGTGATAAAGTTAGTGAACTGCTTATAGATGTTGACTCTGAAATTATTAGTACATCAGTACATCGACAGTTTAGAGGCTTCCTTTACCAGGATACAGATTAGCTGGCTGTTTTTCAAGAAGTTCCTTGCGGGATGTGGGAGTGGCTATGTATGTAAAAAACGGTATTCCATTTGAGTCCATAGACTTCTCACGGCACTGCAGTGAACAGATATTTGAATGTTGTGCATGTGCAGTTAAATTTATTGAAACTAAACTTCTAATTGTTGTTGTTTATAGGTCCCCTAACTCTGACTTGAGAGCATTTCTTCTCAAGCTAGAGAAGGTTCTTGATTCACTTTGTAGGAAATACCAGAAATTAGTTACATGTGGTGACTTCAATATAAATTTCGTATATGATGGTGCTAGAAAAAGGATGTTGGCAGATCTCCTAAATTCATATGATCTGATGCAGACTTTGTTTTTTCCAACTAGGGTGAGGGGAACTGTAACACAGCCATAGACAATATTTTTATTCATTCTTCATTACTAGGTGGGCGTTCTATTCGTAAAAGGGTGAATGGTTTTTCAGACCATGATGCACAAATTTTAACACTAAAAGGCTTTTGTACTCAAAAAATGCCACATATAATTACAAACTATATAGGAAAATTAATCCAATTGCAATTTAGGGTTTTTTAAACCTTGTCAAGGAACAATAGTAGCAGGCTGTTTATACTGCCAATAATATAGATGATAAATAAACGCTTTTCTTAATACATTTCTCATGCTCTTTGAGAGTTGTTTTCCATTAGAACGTTCTAATCGGTGTACTAGCAGTAATAGGCAGCCCAGGTGGCTGACTAGTGGGATAAGGATATCATGTAGACCAAAGTGGGAATTATATCAAAATGTTAGAAATAGTCATAATCAAGCTACAGTAGACCACTATGAACAGTATTGTAAGGCGCTTAAAAATGTTATTAGGAAGGCAAAGAGCATGTGGTATGCAAATAGAATAGCTAATGCCCAGGATAAAATTACAACCATATGGTCAGCTGTGAAGGGAGTGTCTGGTCAGCAGCCCAAGGTCGACAATATAAACTCAGTTCACAGTAAAAATATTTCTGTTACTGATAAATCAGATATATGTACAGTTTGTAAAAATCATTTTCTGAGCATTGCTGGTGAATTACATAAAAATTTAGTTTCTACATGGAATCATATAACTTTCTCGGCAAATGCCTTTCCGAGATTGATGTCTGAAATACTCTTCTGTGATATAGACAAGAGGGAGATTGAGTCAATAATTAAATCACGGAAGACTAAGGCCTCTCATGTATGATGCAGTGCCTAGCAGAAGATTAAGGTACTGTGCTGTACATGTTAGCCCTGTATTTAGCCATATTTGTAATTTTTCAGTTTCCTGAACGATTAAAGTACTCAGTAGTAAAACAGCTTTATAAAAAGGGAGAAAGGGATAATGTAGATAATTTTAGACCTATTTCTATGTCATCAGTGTTTGCTGAAGTTATTGAAACGGCTGTGTACGAGTATGTAAGGATAAGTGATCATTTTATATCATACGATTTGCTATCAGATGTACAACTCGGCTTTAGAAGTCGTTTAACAACTGAAAATGCAATATTCTCTTTTCCTCTGTGAGGTACTGGATGGATTAAACAAAGGTCTCAAACGCTAGGCATATTTTTTTATTTAACTAAGGCGTTTCATTGTGTTGAACACAAAATATTGTTCCAGAACCTGGACCATTACAGAATACGGGGAATAGCTCACAACTGGTGCACCTCTTACTTTAGCAACTGACAGCAATAGGTCATTATTCACAATGTTGAGAATGGCTGTGATGTGGGGTCTGAGTGGGGTACTGTCAAGTGGGGGGTTCCCCAGGGATCAGTGTTGGGGCCAATCCTGGTCCTTATCTATATAAATGATATGCCCTCTAGTATTACGAGTAACTCTAAGATATTTGTTTGCTGATGACACTAGCTTGGTAGTGTGCAACATTGGCTCGGTTTCAAATAGTGCAGTTCATGACCCAAGTTCATGGCTTGTAGAAAATAAAGTAATACTAAATCGCAGTAAGACTCAGTTTTTACAGTTTCTAACACACAGTTCAAGAAAACCTGATGTTTTAATTTCACAGAATGGGCATATGATTAGTGAAACTGAATAGTTCAAATTTCTAGGCGTTCAGATAGATAGTAAGCTATCGTGGAAAGCCTACGTTCAGGGTCTTGTTCAAAGACTTAATGCTGCAATTTTTACTATTCGAACGGTATCTGAAGTGAGTGATCGTTTGACACGAAAATTAGTCTACTTTCCTTATTTTCATTCGCTTATGTCGTATGGTATTATATTTTGGGATAACTCTTCCCGTTCTAAAAGGATATTTTTGGTGGTTCGCGCAACAAGTATTGTAAGTTCACGCACCTCTTGTCGATCCCTGTACACGAGTCTGGGTATTTCGATATTGGTCCCTATATATATATTCCTTATTGTTATTTCTTGTTAACAATATTAGGTTATTCCCAAGAATAAGCAGCTTTCACTCAGCAGGATTTTCTTGGAAAATTAAGCTGATTCTTGTTGTATTGTTGATTTTGTTTACTTAAACTTATTGACTGACTTTTTTCATGTTCATAAACAATTATTTTTATCTGTTATTACTTTTATGTTGTAATTTCATGTACTGACACGTTCCATGACCTTGGAGATTTGCTCCTCAGTTTGGTCCTACAGACTTGGCGTTTAAATAAATAAAATAAAATAACCGTTAATACTTGTACCCCACTGTGAGGCAAGATGCCCAGTGCCTTGATGGAAAAATGTTTGCGATTACCTACAGAATCATGACTGTACCTAGACGTGCACCTCTACTTGCGAAGCAAATTGACAGTCACAAGATGTCTTTCTTCAGGGCTCTAAAAATATCGAACTCGCATGGGGAACTATCGGGACTGCATGGGGGACATGTGAGGGCTTCGGAACCATGACTGTACCTAGGCGTGCACCTATACGTGCGAAGAAAATCGACAGTCACGGATGTCTTTCTTCAGGGCTCTAAAAATATCGAAATCGCATGGGGAACTATCGAGACCGCATGGGGAATGTGTGAGGGCTTCCCAGCGAAACTTCTGTACTGTAGTCGAAACAACCTTGGCAACGTGTGGCAGGCTTTACCCTACAACAGAATGATGCCGTCCATAACACTCATGGGCGTTTGGTCGTGATGGCGCTCTTTCATTTTTGCAAAGCATCCATATGAAGCGTGCCATAAAGTCCAAACGCCCATGAACGTCGATGGACGGCATCTTTCTGTTGCACGGTAAAGCCTGCCCACACGTTGCCAAGGTTGTTTCGACTACAGTTCAGAAAGTTTCACTGGGAAGCCCTTACATAACCCCCATGCAGTCTCGATAGTACCCCAGGCGATTTCCATATTTTTAGAGTCCTGAAGATGTGCACCTCTGGGTATGATCATGGTTCCGAAGGCAATCGCAAACATTTTACTATGAAAGCAGTAGCCGTCTTGCTCAAAGTGGAATAAATGTATAACGGTTATGGTGATTACTTTTGAAACAACATCCGGTTTACTTACTTTTTATCTATCTGTATCGTTTTCATTTCCCTTGTAGCTAATAATGAGACTCCTGCAGACTGTATTTTTGCTCAGGAGAAAAAAATATTTAGACACTTCATGTCTTATACTTTTAGCAATTGCTAAACGTGTCACAGCAACACAAATAAAGTGAATAAAACGAGAGAGAGAAAGAGAAATAAACGCATAAAAATATACTTGCACTTCAGAAAAACTTCGAGAGGTTCTCGTCATATTGCAACAACGTCCCCATTTTTTGAATGAAATATGACGGCCCAGATATATACGAGTTAAGAGTTGGTTTCACTTGACAGACTTAACAACATGCTTGACATTCGGAAGCAGAAAATGGTTAACAGTGTGGTGCGTCACAGCTAAGGTAGCGATGAACAATAAAATGTGAAAGGTGTTGCCATGCCCTTATTAACGTGTTATAGGAAAAGTAGAGAAAATTCAAATGACGATGGCCGTTGAGGGGTTGAGCAATGGTCCTCTCTAATATTGGTCACACATTAAAAGTTGAGCAATCTCACTCTGTCAGCGCACACGTCAGGTGATTGCTTGCAGGGGCGAGGGGGCAAGGGGGTGCGGATGGCGTAGGGGAATCACCCCGTGATGCAAACGTCATACTCATAAAACAGATAAGGCACAATATGCCCGCTCTCCCAATTATAATTAGAGAACAACTTGTGGAACACTTGAGTGAAAAGTGATGTGATGATGAGAACGGCCACTGATGATAGTGCCAGAAGTGTCTTGTGAAATCCCGCAATCCAAGTGGAGCACCCACTTGACTGTTTCGCTTGTGTGTGCGACGACTTTATACTGGCTACGTATTCCACGTGCTCCGGTCATTAATTGTTTGTACACTTTATCAGGTACAAAGTGACCAGCAATAAGAGATGAGGAAACTACTCTGAATAAAATCGGGTAACACACAGCACAGCCTGTTAGTGTTTGGTCCCACATCCTCTGGAACGCCACACAGCAGGCCCTATCACAAGGTAAGCTCCACAACGTTACAAAGCAGTAGAAACATGTTATGATGTCTTTGGTATGCACCGAAAAATAAATGTCGTATGGCGTGAGTGACTGAGGTTCAACATCAACATCCACGAAAAGCACCAGTGATTTCCTGGTTGTCGTTTTACACCATGAGACACCATCAACCACAAGCTTCTCTAAAAAGAGTGGCACCCAGAGGAGACAAAACCGCGTCACTTTCATGATTAAGTATAACATAATAACAATAAAGTATATGACGACCCAATGCTGAAAATTTGTTGCATTCAAAACGTCTTTTATTGCAATTTTTTCCTTTGTTCTGAGACTGATTTTGACCTATCTGCCACTGACGTCTTTTTCGAAAATGTCCCACAATATCCAACACAACCCTGTATGGCAGTTCCACCGACAAATTCAGCAAGGCTCTAGAAAGCACGAAACCGAGAAAGGCACCAGGATCTGACGGCATCCCCCTGCACGTCATTCAAAGTGGTGGCTTGCCTTTAAAAAACAGACTCTTCTCCCTCTTTCTTCTAATGTGAGACGCCTGTAACGTATTTGTTGAAATGAAGAACTGCACAGATGGCACCATCTTTAAAAAAATGTGACCGAAGCATACGTGGTAACTACCGTGACATGTCCTCGCTCTCCGTGGCCGGTAAAATCTTTGCTAGAATTCCGCCGAAGCGCCTTCAAACTCTTTCCGAGACTGCACTTCCTGCCGGCCGTGGTGGCCGGGCGGTTCTAGGCGCTTCAGTCTGAAACCGCGCGACCGCTACGGTCGCAGGTTCGAATCCTGCCTCGGGCATGGATGTGTGTGGTGTCCTTAGGTTAGTTAGGTTTAAGTAGTTCTAATTTCTGGGGTACTGATGACCTCAGATGTTAAGTCAAATAGTGCTCAGAGCCATTTGAACCATTTGAGCAAACTGCACTTCGTGAATCTCAGTGCGGATTTCAGCCCTCCAGAGGAATTGTTGATATGATCTTCTGTTAACGACAACTGCAGGAGAATTGTGCAGGGTACAAGATAAGCCTTTGCTCCTTGTGTTCTATGACCTAAAAAAGGCCTTTGACACAGTGCACAGAGAATCTGTGTGGAAGGTCTTAAAACGTTTTGGCTGCCCCGAATACTTCGTTAAACTGATTCAGGCTTCCCACGATGACATGTATGGGCAAGTGCTATATCAGACTGAAACGTCTGATATATTCCCTATTACTAATGAACCGATACAAGGATGTGACCTCACGCCAACGTTGTTTGCTGTTTACCTATCAGCCAAGCTTTACGAGACATCGTCTGTAAACAGCACAGGAACAGAGCTTAAATACAAATTAGACGGAGTGCGATTTAATCAGTCTAGACTGCACTCTAAAAGGTTCATAAGTCTCGCTCTGGTAACTGAACTGCAGTACGTTGACGACAATGCTTCTCCAGCTCACCCCCTCCCCCCCCCCCCCCCCCCCCCAGAGCTGCAACTGTCTGTAACAGCTCCTGTAACTGCCTTTCCAGATTTCAAAATCTCTGTTTCCAGCACACCTTTGGAACAAGTGGATCACTTCCTCTGTCTAGGAAGTATATTATCAACTAATTGCTCACCAGAAAAGGACGTGGAGAACAGGATGCATGCTGCACATGTTGCTTTTGCACGTCTCCTACACAGGGTCTTCCTGAATAAAGATCTGACACGATGCAACAGACTGATGGTGTAACGAGCAATTGTTGTTTCTATCCTGCTCCAGGGTATCGAAATCTAGACACTACATCGTATATCGCCGTGGTCTTAAGAAACTAGAACTGTTAAACCAATACAAGCTTAGATACATTATGAACATCAAACGGGATGACTTCGTATCAAACACTACGCTTCCTGAGAAGGGAAAGATATATAGTACAGAGGCCACTGTAATTAGTCGCCAACTCAAAAGGATTGGGCCCGTCCAGCAGATGAGGAACAACAGATTCCTCGACAAATTGTACAGTGAAGTGAGCACAGCTAGAAGGCCTCGTAGTGCTTCTCTGAAGCGCAATAAAGACCAGTCCAAGAAGCACCTAAAGAGTCTACACATTGATCCAAGTAATAGGTGCGCCGCAACAGAAGATAGTAATCAATAGCGCACAACTACTTCACCTCAGCTCCTGTCTTACGTTTTGAGCAGGAACATCGGAGGCAGGAAAATGAAAAATGTCGGAGATGCGCCGGCCGGAGTGGCCTAGCGGTTCTAGGCGCTACAGTCTGGAACCGCGCGACCGCTACGGTCGCAGGTTCGAATCCTGCCTCGGGCATGGATGTGTGTGATTTCCTTAGGTTAGTTAGCTTTAAGTAGTTCTAAGTTCTAGGGGACTGATGACCTCAGAAGTTAAGTCCCATAGTGTTCAGAGCCATTTGAGCCATTCTGTCCTTAGCGGTTTCATTCCTGGGCGATGATGAATCAGTGAATCAATCTGACCCTATTTCACCCCCTCAGGGGTTGAATTTCCAAAAACAGTGAAACACGTTTTTTTCCTCTAACCGAGACTGTTCAATTTCATTCACTATTTCACCCCCAAAATGTTAAATTTCCAAAATCGCTGAAACACATATTTTTTTTACTTCTGTCAGAGAAACAAGCTTTGAAAATGCTTTCGCAATGAAATATTTTCATAAAACGTTTCACCCCCTATTTCAACCCCTTACGGGTCGAATTTAAAAAAAAAAAACATTGCCACGCTTTTTGTTATTTCTAACAGAGAAGCTAAGTACAAATTTTCATAGATTTACCTTCAAAAATGCTTCGTTAGGTTGTTTTAGGTTAGGTCAGGTAAGGTTAGGTTATATTTATACTATTAAACATTTCCATGAAAACTTTCATCCCCCATTCCACCCCCATAGGGTTGCATTTCCAAAAAGAGTAGGGCATGTACTTTTTTTATTTACAACTGAGAAGCCAAATTTAAACTTTCGTAGATTTGTCTTTAAAATGCTTTCATAATAAAATATTTTCGTAAGAAATCTCATGCCCTATTTCACTCCCTTAGGGGTTCAATTTCAAGAAACACTGAAACCCGTATTTTTTTAGTTGTAACCGAGAAGTCAAATACCAATGCTCATGAGTATAGCTTTAAAGTACTTTAGTAGTTGCTTGGTAATGATATAGTTCCAAAAAATTTTCATCCACTATTTCACCCCCAAAATGTTAAATTTCCAAAATCGCTGAAACACACATTTTTTTACTTCTGTCAGAGAAACAAAATATCGATTTTCGAGATGTAGATTCAAAATTGTCTTAATAGCGACATTTTTTTTTAAAAAAAATCCCTTCATCGTCTATTTCACCCCCTTAGGATTGGAATTTCTAAAAATTCCTTCTTAGACGACGCCTACAGTATAAGATCCACACCTTCTCCTAAATTTAACTTTCTGGGTGGTGATGAGTCAGCCATTCAGCCAACCAGTCAAGACATTGCCTTATGTACAGTACACACGAATATTCACTAGAGCGTTGTCTAAAAATTTTGAAATAAATCGGTCAAGAACTTTAACGAGACTTTTGGTAACAACCTTTTCCTTTTATATGTTACATGTGTAATAAAAGAAACAGATTTATGAAAGCAAGCAAGTATTCGCATGCAACGTTGTGTCAAAATTTCAAAGCAACCGGTGAAGAACATCCGGAAAGTTAAGATTTTCAGCTAACGAACATTTACATATTTATTCATATAGGTATCGTAGTAATATGGACTCTTGCGTGCCATGACCGCTTCTGTGGCCAAATGGTGAGCGTGTCTGACTGCTCGGTGGAGAAACTGGGTTCGATTCTCAGTACTGCTAGAGATTTTTCCTTGCTGGGAGGCTGGAAAGTGATGCACTCAGCCTCGTGATGACAATTGGCAGATACTTGAGTGAGAAGAAAGCCGACAACAATCGAGAGAGCGGTGTGGTGATCAAATGCCCCTCCATAGCGCACCAAAATATGCGATTTGTAGAGGATAACACGGCGGTCGGTCAGTGCCGATCTACCCACGTAGGCCAGAGCACCGAACTTTGCTTTGCTTCAAAGTCATATTGCCACCGTATTTTACGGACTATAAGATGCACCTTAATTTTTAAGCAGTGTCTTAAAAAAATAACATTTTTATTATTAAACTGCAAAGCCATAATAAGAAAATTCTTAATTTGTAACACCGAACTGACCTTTCAAATCCCTGAAAATCGTTATCTGAACTTTCTTCTTCTTCTTCCTCTTCATCGTCATCGGAAGCGTCGCTTATGCCGCACTTCTTGAAAGGTTTAACAATAATGTCTTCTCTCACTATAGACCATGACTGTTTTCCACAGCATCGAATGTGTGGCCATTTTTAAGACTGGCGGGAATTTTAAATCAGACGCTGACATTTTTATACGAGGTTAATCCCAAAAGGAAGGTCTGCTATTTTTTTTATAAGTACATAGACCTGTTTATTTCTACAGTGGTTTACATCAGTTTACAGCTTGAATATTTAGATATTTTTCGACATAATAGCCATTTCTGCAGACGCATTTTTGTAGACGTTGTGGCAGTTTTTGTACGCCCATGTCATAGCAGCTCTCCGCCATGCTGTTCAGAAAGTTATGAACCTCTTCTTTCACCTCGTCGTCGGAGCTGAATCGCTTTCCGGCCAAATGTTCGTTTAACTTAGGGAACAGGTGATAGTCACTGGGCGCCAAGTCAGGACTATGGGGTGGGTGGGTGATTATGTTCCACTGAAATTGTTGCAGGAGAGCAACGGTTTGCCGAACGATGTGTGGGCCAGTGTTGTCATGGAGAATGTGTACGACCTGGCTCAACATTCCTCTTCTCCGGTTCTGAATTGCTTTTTTGAGTTTTTTCAGAGTCTCACAGTACCTATCAGCGTTAATTGTGGTCCCAATGGGCGTAAAGTCGACCAACAATACCTCTTTACGATCCCAAAAAACGGTTGTCATGACTTTACCGACAGACTGTGTTTGTTTGAATTTCCGCGGCTTTGGCGAAAAGGATGCCGTCACTGGCATGGTTGTTGCTTGGTCTCAGGTGTAAAGTGGTATGCCCAGGTTTCGTCACCCGTGGCAATTGAGTCCAGAAAGCTCTCCTGTTCGGCTGCAAGGCGGTGAAGAAATGCACGGAAGCATCAACTCGTTGCCGCATGTGGTCCTCAGTCAGCATGAGTGGCACCCATCTTGAGCACACCTTCCGGTAGTTCAATGTTTCCGTTAAAATTCTGTGAGCAGTGCTTTGGAAACCACAGGAACCAACGTGCATAGATCATCCAAGCTGATCCGCCGATCTTCACGCATGCTTTGCACAACCTTCAACACTGTCTCCTCAGAAATTGACTGTCTCCCGCTCATTTTTCGTCGTGAATTTCGCTTCGACCAGCTGCAAACTCTCTACGAACATTTTTGACATCCATGCACGACTCACCATACACTTCCGCCAATTGGCGATGGATTTCAATCGGCGCAGTGCCCTTTGCGTTCAAAAACCGAATAACTGCGCGCAATTCGCACTTGGTGGTAACATCCAACGGGAGCTCCATTCTCAGCTGCAAGCCAAGACTGAGCGCCTCAGCGCGGCGTGCGCATGTTTACACACAGCGCGTGAAACACTCTTCATAACAGTGTGACCAACTGCCACACAAACAGAGTTAGGCACTTATAAATAAAATCGGAGACCTTAGTTTTAGGATTACTCTTGTATTAATTTCGAGTATACGACGCACCTGAATCTTGGAGGCATTTTTTTGAAGAAAAAAATACTTCTTATAGTCCATAAAATTCTGTAAATTAGCTTGAGGAATGCTCCTTCTGTAATCGCGTCGACCATCTAGTTGACAGACTGCCATGATGAGGTTGTGGAGGTTCTGCGTGCTGCTGTCGGCTGCAGTGGCAGCGGTGCCGCTCGTGGACGCCGGTATCCTGTATCCCAGGGAATCCGAGTCCAGGGAGGTGAGGTCTCTGGACGGCCTCTGGAACTTCAAGCTGGACCCGGGCGACGAGGGCCACGCTCAACAGTGGTACGCCGATGACCTCGCCAGGGTAAGTAGCCTTCCATACTGCTACTGGAACTCGAACTCACTCTGTGACAGCCAAGAGCTACTTAAGTGCACTCTCTGTCGTTCTTTATTTCTGTCGTCTGCATCCCACAGTGTACGTCTTCCTAACCCTCTAATTTTCTTCCCTTTGCTATATTTGCTGCGTGTTCTTTTAACAGCGATTGGGCACCGTGCGTAAATCTGCCACAGGTTACGTATGTCATTTTTAAACAGTTATTGCTTACAGACTGGATTATGCTCATATAGCGCATTCACAAACCTGTTCATTGTGATGCAGACATCAGCACGGCTTCATTGTTTCACTGAAAGTTATGAACACGTCTGTTATTGGACTGAGGTTATGCAATCACGTTTAATTTTGGGTACGTAATATGTTTACTACAAACCGAGAGCGAAATACATCGGAATAGAGAAAAAGACTGTCGAGCCTGTCAAACCCAGTCTTTCTTTCATTCAGAAGGAAAATCAGTATAGACATTAGAAAGGTAGCGACAGTTGCGTTTTCTCAACTCAGTTCATTCATAGGGCTCTGTTTACTGATAATTCGTTATTATTTGGAGTGGTGATGATCATGAATTCCTAAAGATATAATTTCTTCATGTCAGCTGTTCTCGCTGATTTCTAGTAGGTTGTCCTCCAGTTAGCTATAAACATCAAGAGCTTCAAAATTCCAAAGTTTAATTGGTTTCTTTACACTACGCGTCAATGTTATTAATGATAGTAGAGTCCTAACATCCTTACATATCCTTAAGGCTGAATGTAAAGATCTTGGGTTGGGTTGATTTGAGGGAGGAGACCCGACAGCAAGGTCATCGGTCTCATTGGATTAGGGAAGGACGGGGAAGGAAGTCGGCCGTGCCCTTTCAAAGGAACCATCCCGTCATTTGCCTGAAGCGATTTAGGGAAATCACGGAAAACCTAAATCAGGAGGGCCGGACGCGGGATTGAACCGTCCTCCTCCAGAATGCGCGTCCAGTGTGTTAACCACTGCGCCACCTCACTCGGTTGCAAAGATCTTGAAGTCGGCTTATGTACACAGGATGTCCCAGAAACGTTGGGGCAATTATGAAGCGGCTGTAGAGCGTGTGTTGAAGAACAAGTCGACGATAGGAACCCATGTCCGGAAACGTCATCTAACGACGCTACAGAGTGGTGAAGTTATATGCGCCGACGTCTGCCACTAGAGCGACCCTTCGGCAGCAAACGCGAACTTGTACGCTGGCGGACCGTAGGTGGAACGTCTAAAAAAGAAAATGGTTCAAATGGCTCTGAGCACTATGGGACTTAACTTCTGAGGTCATCAGTCCCCTAGAACTTAGAACTACTTAAACCTAACTAACCTAAGGACATCACACACATCCATGCCCGAGGCAGGATTCGAACCTGCGACCGTAGCGGTCGCGCGGCTGCAGACTGTAGCGCCTAGAACCGCTCGGCCACTCCGGCCGGCGGAACGTCTCACAATGTTGTTTTTGTCATTGAATGATCGCGATGGATTGCCACGTTCGCTAGTGGAGAAGTTGGAGGTAGCTGCTGCTTACGTAGGCTTCGTCTCCTGTGTATGTGATCCTCTGTTATCTTGGTGGATGAAGGTTACGGACACAGATTTGCTTTGCATTTTATTTTTCTCCTGTAAACCTAAAAACACTGGAGATTTTAGAGGGTTCCAGGAGAACAATAAACAGCAGATGGAAATCCGTACCCAAAACCGTCTTCCACCGAGGCAACAGAAACGTCGCATTCATAGGAGACAACGCCTTTCTAAGCAGCACCAACCCTCCACCTTCTCCACTGGCGATCGTGGCAATCAGTCAAGTTCCGAAAAGTTCCGCCTACGGTCCGTCAACGTACACAGTCACGTATACTGCCGAAGTGGTGGCCCAGTAGCATGCGCCGCGCCGATAATTTCAACGCTCTGTACCGTAGTTGGATGACATTTCCAGATACAGGTTCCCATCCTCTATGTGTTCATCGAGACACCCTCTACCACCCTCGAAGTTTGCCGCAGCATTTCTGGGACACCCTTTATGTACACTACCGGCCAATAGCATTGCAACACCATGAAGGCGGCTTGGAATAATCATAAAACTTGGCATGAGGCGTGCTACTGTGCTTTGCTATGCAAATGACTAGCGTTTCAGTGCAACAGCACAAAGTGGATAGGGTTAATGGCATCTACATTCTGTGTATAAGGGAGGTTTACGAAACGGATTTATTGTTCAGAAACCGCATTTTAATGTTGTTTTGAAAAGACAGTGTCATGCCTCATGTAAGAAGGATAACGTCCATCAGCATGTTTCGGAATTCGTGGCCTACCAAGATTGCAGTTCATAATTCCACAATGTTGCTGCTCGTGATGGTCAGGATTCCGTGACTTACATGTGACTATAGAACTGATGGTTTCAACAAGACCATGCTCTACTCAATACAGGATCTTAACGGTAGGATCTCATTGCCCCCACTAAACTAGCGCCCGAGAGGACAGACACCCAATTTGTCTGGCGGTGGGGGGTGGGGGGTCGTACAGATATGTCAAACGCCTTGAGTTAGGAAATTGGCTTACGTGCTGGAAGACCAGTATCCACGCGGGCAGTGGGACGACTGTCAGCACAGTAATCACTGCTGCGGGTTCCCTTGATGTGGCTGCACGGGGAAGCTCGCCGACAGTGTTGAGCCCAACGACAACTATCACGTCGTCGTTTCAGACGAATCTCAGCCCTGCGAACAGCGTTGCTGTGGACATATTCGTACAGTGACATGAAGTGATCGTAAAACATGTTGTTGGGTACATTTATGACGTGTTAAGCTTAGTAGCTGTACCCACCTTCGATGTCTCCTTAGCGTTTTCTTCTGCAGTAAACTCAATGCAACTCAATCATCTTTGCAAGAAAATTTCAATGACGTTTGTGAAAAATATCTATGTGGTTTGAAAATTGTGTCGTGTAAGCTGTAAGGAACAATCATACACGAAAAACATCGAAGTAATCGTTTTGTTAAATTCGTGCAGGTGAATACTGAAATGGTTTATTCATCAGATCCTGGCAGATCACAGCTGCCGCTCTTCTGCACTGAGCTAGTACTGGACACATAAGAGCCTCACGATGAAGAAGCATAAAATGTAACATTTGTGTATCGCCACTTATATTTCTCTTTTTAGGAAACGTATTCGCAAATTGCGAATACGGGATCACCATAGCTACACATTTCACTGGGAACAGGCGAAAATTTGTGCCGGATCGGGACTCGAACCTGTTCATGTTTTAGGCCAGTGACTTTGACTATCCGAGCACACTTCACAGACAGATCCAAACTTCCATGTGTCTGCTGCCCATAGTACTCACACAATGGTGTGATTCACACACAGAGAGAGACTTACTTAGTTTTCTCGTTAGGTTGCCTTGGCTTTGACTTAGGCTTTGGCATAAATCGGAAAATCCGGGTTCGAGTACCGCTGTAGCACAAATTTTCATAGGTTTCCTGTAAATTGTATAGCTTTGGCAGTTCCGTACTTTCAGTTTTTGGGTACTTTTCCTGATGTAATACATCTACAAATCGGTGGCAGTGTCAGTTCCTTTAAACGTGTATGCATGTCCGAAGGAACATAGTATCGAACTTTACAGACACTATCCAATACTGACACTGTACATATATCTTCTCCTTTCACTTTATTTCTTCTTTACGCGATTTAGTATTTTCCACGGTACTTGTCTAACAAATACAGGTTGATAATAAATAAACTTTCCCTACATGAGCCAGTGTAGATGGAAAACTATTTACGGTATGGGTACACAACTTCATAAGGATGATGTTCATACTACGCACTTCAGTATTTGCTTTGTTCGTAGTGTTAATTTGAAACACAAGTATCAATGTGAATTACAGTTGCGGACAGTCAACATGGGTGAGAACCATGAGAGCAGGGCTTTATCCTTAAACCTGTTTTTCAAAATAACAACAATAGTGCGACTGCTCTTCACGAGAATCAACGCATTGTAGGATACGGAGCGGTCCTCTTTCCGCACCGAGGTTGAAGAACATAATTCGCAAGTTCGATTTAGCTGGTTATTTAGTAATTGCTCCTGGGAGAGGCCGATGGCCAGTTGCGCCACATATTGTTGAAGAAAATGTTGTCACTGATGAAAATGCTGGACGCAATGTGGCATCTTCAAGCAGTGCGGGAGCTGTGTCACGACAGCTGAGTATTCGAAACGTGCTGCTAACAATTGTGAAATCATATCCGTAGTGCTGTTCCAGGCTGTCGTGGATGCAAATGGCCGCCACAACGTTTGTAGCCTGCAACGTAAATATTGTACACAATTAACAAACGTTACACTCTCATGTGGAAATTAAAATGTGTTTCCTTCAATGGTTTATTTATTACTCCTCTTCCGCAAGTCCTTACAAAGGTTTGCAGAAAATTTCATTGTGCTACAATCACTCGTTTCTTATTGAGGACGCTCCCAGGTAGCGAAAGTTTAATTATAGCCACCCTGTACATCCACAAGCTTTCGGCCGAGTGCTCCTGGACCGTTATCAGGAGGCAACTGACAGCCGTGCGATTGCAGTCCTCGTCCTTAAATAGCCGTGTTGCTGATTCTGACGTCACTGGTGCTCAGTTCTTCGTCATATACGGAAATGTTTTTGTTCCGTGTCTGCCACGTCTGCTTTAACCTTGTGATAACTAGATTCCCTGCTGTGCTCAACTGCAAGCTGAAGAGATTACAGGTGGTGTCATAAGACATTTTGATCTCTATAGATTCTTTAATTACGTTAACCCAGAAACCGTTAGTCTTCGTGATGGACAGAAGTGTCGTTGACTGTAATTTTATGTCCGTCATCCAATGTCACATCAACATTTACACTTATGGTGTGTAGCGGAGGACACTTATGGTACCATAACTAATCCTCCCTTTCCTATTCCATTAGTGAATGGTGTGAGAGAAGAATGATTCTCGGTAAACCTCCGTATGAGCTCTAATTTCTCTGATTTTCTAATTGTAGTCGTTTCGCGATATGTACGAGGGTGTGTTGGAAAGTGATGCACGCGAAGTTTGTATGTGAAAACTCTTAAACCTTTTTTAAATAAACCAACTTTATTAACATTCTACACTTTTATTCTTCATGTCTACATAATTATTTTTCAACATAGTCACCCTTGCGACGAAAACATTTCTCCCAACGAGAGACCAGTTTGTTGACATCTTCATTGTTTGACTTTGTTGACAGATGCACAATTTCGCCTATGCTTTCCAAGTCTTCATCACTATCAAAAGTGAAGTCCTCGAAGGTATTCTTTAAGTATTGGGAACAGATGAAAATCAGATGGGGCCAAGTCGGGACTGCATGGAGGATAATCGACGACAGTGAACCCAAGGCGTCGAACGGTAGCAGATATCGCAGCGCTCGTGTATGGTCTGGGACTGTTATAATGAAGGAAAGAGTACCCCATGTGTGGACGAGCACTTCTGCAGTTAGAAACTCGATTACAGACCGCTGTTTCTGACGTGCCGACGTACACTGAAGCGGCAGAGAAACCAGAGAAACTGATACAGGCATGCGTATTCAAATATAGATATGTGTAAACAGTCAGAATATGGCGCTGCGGTCGGCAACGCCTATATAAGACAACAAGTGTCTGGTGCAATTGTTAGAACGGTTACTGCTGCTACAATGGCAGGTTATCAAGATTTAAGTGAGTTTGAACGTGGTGTTATAGTCGGCGTACGAGTGATGAGACACAGCATCTCCGAGATAGCGATGACTTGGGGCTTTTCCTGTACGACCATTTCACGAGTGTACCGTGAATATCAGGAATCCGGTAAAACATCAAATCTCCGACGTCACTGAGGTCGGAGAAAAGATCCTACAAAACGGGACCAACGACAATTGAAGAGAATCGTTCAACGAGACTGAAGTGCAACAACCCTTCCGCAAATTGCTGCAGATTTCAATGCTGGGTCATTAACACGTGTCAGCGTGCAAACCATTCAACAAAACATCATCGATATGCGCTTTCGGAGCCGAAGGCCCACTCGTGTACCCTTGACGACTGCGCGACCAATGCTTTACGTCTCGCCTGGACCCGTCAACACCGACAATGGACTGTTGATAACTGGAAACATGTTGGCTGGTCGGACGAGTCTCGTTTCAAATTGTATCGAGAGGATGGACGTGTACGGGTATGAGACAACCTCATGAATCCATGCCCTGCATGTCAGCAGTGGACTGTCCAAGCTAGTGCAGTCTCTGTAATGGTGTGGGGCGTGTGCAGCTGGAGAGATATGGGATCCCTGAAACTTCTAGATACCTTTCTGACAGGTGACACGTGAGTAAGCATCCTGTCTCTTCACCTGCATCCATTCATGTCCATTGTGTATTCCGTCGGACTTGGGTAATTCCAGCAGGACAATGCGACATCCCTCACGTCCAGAATTGCTACAGATTGGCTTCAGGAACACTCTTCTGAGTTTAAACACTTCAGCTGGCTACCAAACTCCCAGACATGAACATTATTAAGCATATGTGGGATGCCTCGCAACGTGTTGTTGAGAAAGTATCACCACCTGCCTCGTACTCTTATGGATTTATGGACAGCCCTGCAGTATTCATGGCGTCAGTTCCCTCCAGCACTACTTCAGACATTAGTCGAATCCATGCTATGTCGTGTTGCGGCACTTCTGCGTGGTCGCGGGGCTCCACGCGGTATTAGGCAGATGTACCAGTTTCTTTGGGTCTTCAGTGTAATTACGTTACACAATGCCATGTTACACGATACAATTCGGAACCTTCTGTAAGATGGCGCAAATTTGTAGACGTCAAGAATAAAGATGTAGAATGTCAATAACATTTGTTTTATTTACAAAGCTTTAAGAATGGAAAAGAAAATTGAGGATGTGCTAGATGACGATCAGTTTGGCTATAGAAAAGGTAAAGGCACCAGAGAGGCAATTATGACGTTGCATTTGATAAAGGAAGCAAGACTGTGGAAAAATCAAGTCACGGTCATAGGATTTGTCGACCTGGAAAAAGCGGTCGACAACGTAAAATAATGAAAGATGTTCGAAATTCTGAGAAAAATTGGGGTGAGCTATAGGGTGAGATGGGTAATATAAAATATGTATAAAAGCCAAGAGGGAATAATAAGAGTGGACGACCAAGAATGAAGTGCTCGGAATAAAAAGGGTGTAAGACTGGGATGTAGTCTTTCACCCCTACTGTTCAATCTACACATCGAAGAAGCAATTATGGAAATAAAACAAAGCTTCAGGAGTGGAACTAAAATCCAAGGTGAAAGGATGTCAATGATACGAATCGCTGATGACATTACTATCCTGAGTGAAAGTGAAGAAGAATTACAGGATATGCTGAATGGAATGAACAATCTAATGAATACAGAATATGGACTGAGAGTAAATCGAAGAAACACGAAAGTAATGAGAAGTAGCAGAAATGAGAACAGTGAGAAACTGCTCCGTATGGTAGTGAAACATGGACTGTGGGAAAACCGGAACAGAAAAGAATCGAAGCATTTTCGATGTGGTGCTACAGGCGATTATTGAAAATTACGTGGACTGATAAGGTAAGGAATGAGGAGGTTATGCTCAGAATCGGTGAGGAGAGGAATACGTGGAAAACACTGACAAGGAGAAGAGACAGGAT
Source organism: Schistocerca americana (assembly GCF_021461395.2). Taxonomy (NCBI): domain Eukaryota; kingdom Metazoa; phylum Arthropoda; class Insecta; order Orthoptera; family Acrididae; genus Schistocerca; species Schistocerca americana. Next base: position 872,495,143 of record NC_060119.1, on the reverse strand, counting down.
GATAGGACATCTGTTAAGACATGAGGGAATGACTTCCGTGGTACTACAGGGAGCTGTAGAGGGCAAAAACTGTAGAAGAAGACAGATATTGGAATACATCGAGCAAATAATTAAGGACGTAGGTTGAAAGTGCTACTCTGCGATGAAGAGGTTGGCACAAGAGAGAAATGCCTGGCGATGTCGCATCAAACCAGTCCGAAGACTGATAGACTGATGGCCCAAAAAAAAATGAATTTTCACATAAAAAGCCGAAGGCATCATTTCGAACACGTCCTCGTAAGTGGGAGGAAGTGATGTATTACTCAACTTTACACGAAACGTACTCTCTCGGTGTTTCAACAGTAAATCTCTCGATGACAACGGCCCTCTTATAGCGCCTCTCACTGGAGTGTATTGAGTAACTCCGTAACACTCTCGCTTCGAATAAATGACCCCGTGAGGCAACGCGACCCTCTTTCTTGAATCTTTTCTCTCTCTCTCTGTCTGTCTCTCTCTCTCTCTCTCTCTCTCTCTCTCTCTCCCTCTCTCCCCTATGAATCCAAACTGGCAAGGACGCCACACTGATGAGCAGTAGTCCAGAATCTGTCGAAAAACTGTTTCATACCAACTTCCTTCGTAGATGAATCACATTTCCTTCAAATTCTTCCAGTGAATCTCAGCATGGCATCATGTCGTCATTCCACTTTCAGTCGCTCTGGATAGTTACTTCCTTATAGTGGGTTATATAGGCTAAAGACTAATCGCCAATAATTTAATGTAACATTACGGACCTCATGGCGTCATTCCACTTTCAGTCGCTCTGGATAGCTACTCTCTTCATAGTGGGTTACATATGCTAGTGACTAGTCGCCAATAATTTAATACAACATTACGGACCTCTTCGCCCACTTATGAACAATACGTTACCATTATTTACGTTCTGTGTCAACTGACAGGTCCTGCACCGACATCGATCCCCTGCAGGTCTTTTTGCAATCTCCTACAGTCTTCTGGCGTTGCTACCTTCCTATTGACAACTGCATCGTCTGCAGACAGCCTCATGAAGCTTCTAGTACCCCAGCTTTGGCGTACTAGCGAAACCACATTTACGTCTCTCGACTGTGATCCGTTAAGGGTGGTGTGTTGAGCTCTGTTCGTTTACAGAGGAAATTTTCGTGCTCAAAATATTCATTATACAAGAAACTGACATCAGCGATATAGTTCTATAATTATGCGCATCTGTTCTACGACACTTCTTGAAAACAGGAATTATCTGCCATTTTTGCTGTCGGTGGGTGAAGCCCAGATAACAGGTTCAGGATAGGAAAGGATCAAACATCAACACGCGGAAGCGAGACCAATCAGATAGTTCGTCGTTTTCACCAAATTAACATTTATTTAAGAAAAACATACTTATCAATTAAATCCCGGCGGCTCGGGATTAGCAGAGCGGTCTAAGTCGCTGCAGTCATGGACTGTGCGGCTGCTCCCGGCGGAGGTTCGAGTCCTCCCTCGGGCATGGGTGTGTGTGTTTGTCCTTGGGATAATTTAGGTTAAGTAGTGTATAAGCTTAGGGACTGATGACCTTAGCAGTTAAGTCCCATAAAACTTCACAAACATTTGAACATTTTTGAATTAAATTCCGGATTAATAGATACATGAAAACCATCAGAATTATAGTGATACAAAAGTGACCAACTAGTTAACTTTAGCAATGTAATCAAAAGGAAACAGTATTCAATAAACACAAAGCATCTGAGTTTATGGACAGTAAGAATGAAACTTTAATCGTCCACTAAAGGGAAACTACATTTACCAAGCACAGAGCACAGCCGATTTTATGTTGAACAGTTAGTAGAGAATTTGAAAACTTTTCTTTTATGAACAGTAAGAGGGTTAACAGCTTGGTTATCATTTACAAAAGTTCATGAGTTAATCCCTAAACTCCACAGCCTACAACCCTGGCGGCAGTCGCTCAACCCAGGTATAGCTCCAAGGAACAAGACCAGTACACAACTTTTGCTAGGTATGACAGACGACGTGGCAAAGCGCTCCCGCAGCAATAACTTAGACCAAGGTCGCGGCCCAGAAGTAAACGGGATAAACTAGCAGCGCCAGTAGCCAGACCAAAGAGAACCCGGTTGTACTCAAAGAGTTCCAATCGGTGCAAAAGGCTATCACGGGCTTGGGTCGTTCCGCTGGGGAAATCTGGTGATACGCCTGATAGAGATTCAGAACCGTAAAATATGTTGCACTGTAAAGCCAAGTGAAACAGTTATGGAGCTCATGTAATGGGACTGATTCCATAATAACCTTCATATAGAGAAGGCGATAGTCAATTACCGTTCGAAAATCCTACCCCTGATCCTTAGGAACGAGAAATATGGGATAAGCATAGGGGGAAGTAGACGGCCTGATCATCCCGTCCTGTAACATACCTTTAGCCTTTTCCCTCAGGATCCTCATCTTAGGAGGCGACAGTCTGTTAGGAGACTGATGGACTAGTACATCGTCGACTAAGCGGATGGTGTTTATCGGATATGTCAGAATATTCTCGTAACAGCTCAACAAACTGCCTTGCCTGATCAAGCGGTAGATGATTCAACTCAAACCCAGTGATGTCGCTACTAACTAAATTAATCCACGAGGGGTGATGACAAGAACAAAGGGAGATCTTTTGAGCTGGCGAAAATTTAAAGAAAATAGCACCACTCCCATAGTCAGGGACCAGACCAGAGCGCTGTATGAAATCACAACCTAATAATAAAAGTAATTTAAGATACTTTACTAAAACCAGAGCAACCAACCAAGAAAAATTCCCGACAGACAAGCTGCCCCGCACCTTGTCCACTAGAGGCAACTCCCTCCCATCGGCTACACGACGTCACTGAATGGGAGGACGCGGGGAAGAGAATTTACACAAATGGCGGAATTACAAATAACACTGGTAGTCTAACAATGGTACCGAACTGCCCGAATCAAGGAGTGCACACACAGGTTCTTGTCCGACTCTGGCACATACATACAGAAGTCGCATACTTAGGAACATTTATAGTCTTACATCAAGGCCAGGTACCCAGGCGCTTGTGACCCTGCCTCTTCTGGCGTCAGCTGGCAGGTCTAGGACTTCTCTTAACAGGCATTCGCGCGCAAAATGATCTGGTGCTCCACAACGATAACACCGTCTGTAATCAGAAACACGATTTATCACTCGCGCCACAGGGGGTTCATTTCTCAAGGGCAACATCCGCGTTCCAACCTCCCTCTCGCGTTGTTCGTCTAAAACCGAAAATGCTTCTATAGAGTTTATCAACTCTCGAAACTGATCAAAAGTCCTAGGCTGGTGGGAAAAGTTCAAGCGAGAGTGATCCTGAGGCCGCATCCCATCTAATATATGGGAAACGCTCTCCGCCTGTCACGCGCACATCGAGAGCTGACACTGCCGTACGCACACGTTCAAAGTAACGTTTCTCTGGAACCCTGCATCATCCAATAAAACTCGCGCTCCTTAGGTGCAGATAATTTTCTATTTAGAATCTGCTTCCTTAATTGCTGTAAGGTGCCCTGTTACTGCAAGACATCAGAGGCTGCAATACTAAAAAAAAAAAAAAAAACCCTCGTTAAAGGATATAAAAGGGACAAAATCACAGAATGAGGCATGCGTAATGCATCAGCATGAACCTTAAAACGTACCAGCAACCAAATGACGTGCTGGATCTGAAGTAATCTCTCGACTGCCAATTCCCAAATCCCACTAACAAGACACATTATGGGTTTTTGAAGTTTACCAAAATAACTCAAGAAACTACTGCTTCCCCGATCTTCAGAATCTCCATCACTGACCGGCTAATCATTCAGTGAAGATTCCTGCTCAGGATATGAACCGCCCCCCTCTAAGCTTGAGGACACTACCCTGAATTGCAACGCACTGACTTTGTCAGATAACTGCTGCCGAAGCTGTCTATCGGAATCTTTAAGATCTATGAATCCAAGATCGGTTAGACGGTTCCCCAAGTGAGCTAAATGTGCTTGCAGCCGACACACTTGTTTTGAGGTGGGCTGACTCGCCTCAAGAAATGAAATATTACGGCACAGTTCCTCCAACGCAGCGGAAATATTGGAGAGAAAGTCACCTACTTCGCCAAAGGTGTCTGCTGAGAGAGAAAGGGGGCAACCAACCGCTGCACGCAGCCGGATTGCTAACTTGGGTACACTTCCATTTACGGGAAGCCCACGAATTCGCAGTTCGTAGAGAAGATATCCGCGTTTGAGGTTGGAAATCCCGGGACAAGCTCTGGATCTCATGGCGCAGGCGAACTTCCTGAAAATAAAGAAAAATCAGTGCACTGGTAAGAGTACTGTATTCTAACAACTACTTAAGGTGAACTAAGTATGCTGAAAACGACAAACGCGGCAGGAGTAAAATATGAAAATCCAAACCCCTTTAAGCTAGCAGATAGTTCTGCTACCCCGCCGCCAGGCACTGGTGCTCCAGCCCTCCTCCTCCCGTCACGTGACGTTCACAGCTTACTGCCACCTCCACACCTCAACCAGGAAAACCAAAGATACGTCACAAGGGAGGTGACTATCGATCCTGGTGCCAGAGGTAGTTAGGCCAGCAAACCGAGCCTCCACGGTTCAGTGGGAATCTTGCTTTTCTTCAGCAACCTGCGCTAAAGTACGGTTAGACAGCGAAGATTATTTCGTGTACCCTGTAAGGAACACTATAAGCCACGTTCTAATCGTATGCCGTATGGCATTATTTGAGCGTTTAAAGGCAACTAAGCATATCATTTAGAAGAATGTCAGGGTAGCTTGAGAGACATTCGTAACCCAGATAAAGACTCACTGTTGAATGTCCTACAGACAAGAAAAGAATCCCGCAAAATTTATGAGTTTCGTACACTAAGTTCAATTTGAAAGAATTTTTATGCTTGTTTGATGAGGTGGGACTCTGTTACCAGTTATCTGATTCTGCAGTTTTGAGGTCCTGGATTTGGTCTTCTCTGTATGAGACTTGTGTTTAAGTTTTCTTTGTTTTTTTTTCTTTATTGTTATTTTTAAACCTGTTTACAGGCAGGCCTGCAGCAGCGTACTACGCCGCTCTTTGGCCGCAGAGAAACACAAAAGAGGCAAGTGGAGACAATTAGAGAAAAAAATATGGGGGACATATAAACGGAGACAAACACTTTTTAAAATACATGGAGCCGTTCACGGGTGTAGAGTCCAAGATAAAATTTGTTCAGACACTTGGACACATACATAGACGAAAATTGTCACACTTGAACGTAGGTGCACAAAACGAGTAACACTGAACCACTCAAGCACAAAACGACGGCACACACAGAAACACGAGGCGTTGATCTCTGGCGCGCGAATGTTCACTAACCATGTACGAATCCGGGGACCTGCCTGTATTTAAGTTTTTTTTTTCTCCTTTATTGAGTTTCGATTCCCCCTAAAGGGGGCAGGCTGGCAGCAGCTTATTACGCTGCTCTTCAGCCTACAGAATTTGGTTTAAAAAAATGAAGATAATAAAAAATAATAACAGTTGGCGATAAAATCGGTGACTTAAAGGTAAAATGGCAGAAAATTCTGGAGCTTAAAACATAAAAAACAGGGTTGATGATGCTAATAAAAAACACAGGAAGCAGAAAAATAATAGACAGACAATTAAAAAACACGGCGACAGTCTGGGTTCTGTTCGCAAGAGGTATAAAATGCACACCCAGCGACAGCATGATTTCTGTTCGCAACACTGTGGAAAGATGCACAACACTGAATACTCACTTAAACACTGCACTAAAAAGTTGGCACAAATATGACATACCACACCCGAGAGCAGGTGGGGGGAAACTGGTCAGATGATGGGAAAAAAAGGGGGTGAAGGAGAGGAAAAGTGAAGGGGGAGGGGGGAAAGGAGCCAATGGAAGATGAGGATCCGTAAGAGGGGTGGGGGGTGCTGAGCAGACATGCCAGGGAGTGGGGAAGGCAGAGGAGGGGAGTACATAAGGACTCTGGGGGGGGGGGGGGGAGAAAGGAGATAGGGAGAGGGTAGGCGGGGAGAAAACACAGGATGGAAGGGGGAGGAAGAGGGAGCCCAGGGAAGGATGGAGGAAAGGAGGGGGGTGAGGATCAGAGTTGATAGGAGGGATAAATGGAGGGAGAGAGGGCACCATCCGGGAGGGGGAGTTGATGGAAGCCACCTTGGGAAAGGAGATGTAGGGTGTAGAGATGGAGGGTAGGGGGGATACAACAGTGAAGATGTGGCAGGGGGCGGGGGTGGAAGAGGAGAGGAGCAACCAGGGGGTGAGGGGGTTCAAGGTGGCGGGAGGTGTAGAGGTGCGGATATGTTCGAGGAAGAGGAGCATATGGGGGAAAGGAATGAGATCATACAGGATCCGTGTGGGGGACGGGAGGCATATACGGAAGGCAAGGCGGAGTGCATGACTCTCAAGGATCTGGAGGGACTTATAGAATTGGGGGGGGGGGGGGGCAGATACCCAGGCAGGACTGGCATAACAGAGGATGGGACGGATTAAGTATTTGTAGGTGTGGAGGATGGTAGAGGGGTGCAACCCCCATGTCCGGCCAGAGAGGAGTTTGAGGAGTCGGAGGCGGTTGTGGGCTTTGGATTGGATGGAGCGGAGATGAGGGATTCAGGTGAGGTGACGGTCAATGGTGAGGCCAAGGTAGGTGAGGGTGGGGGTGAGGCGGACAGGACGGGCGCAGACAGTAACGGAGAAATCCAGGAGCCGGAAGGAGTGAGTGGTACGACCTACTATGGTTGCCTGTGTATTTAAGTTTATGGGTAGCTGTATTCTTAAACGCCACATGCAATCCCTCGTGCAAATACATTGCCTGACGAAAGAAAGGTATGACTTTGTGAACTACATACCATCGGAAGTTGTGTAAATAATCTGAGTTCGAGTTTTCTATGACAACTAAATGGACACAAAAGTGCGACAGGGTTGTTTGTGTTTGCTGTTGTTACCACATCTGATAGAGTATACACGAGGCGACAGAAATGATAGGATAGCGATGTGCACATATACAGATGGCGGTAGTACCGCATACAAACGGTATAAATTGGCGGTACGTTGGCGAAGCTGTAATTAGCCGGCCGCGGAGGCCGTGCGGTTCTAAGCGCTTCAGTCCGGAACCGCGAGACTGCTACGGTCGCAGGTTCGAATCCTGCCTCAGGCATGGATGTGTGTGATGTCCTCAGGTTAGGTAGTTTTAAGTAGTTCTAGGGGACTGATGACCTCAGACCTCCCACAGTGCTCAGAGCCATTTGAACCATTTTTTTGTAATTTGTACTCAGGCGATTCACGTGAAATGGTTGCCGACATGAGTAGAGCTACACGCATGGGTCATTCCGCTTCGGAAATCGTTAGGAAATTCAATATTCCGAGGTCGACAGCGCCAAGAGTGAGCCGAGAATACCAAACTAAAGCGAATTTAACTATGTACATATAAAAATTTAGGAAGATATTAATTATTACGAGTCCGAGAAAACGGCCATTTACATGCTGCTGCCTGTGCTTAAGGCTGTTGACAGCGGATGTTCCATTTGGTAGTCCGATGTACCCATATATCTGTGTAGTACTGCCAGAGACACAGCTGGAAGAGACACTTCGCATCGAGATACCAATCTGTTCGTCAGTGAAGTGCCTGCGTGTGTAATGCCTCGGATGACGTCAGAGCTGAACAGACCTGAATGCGTTTTCGGTAAAAGTAGGAAGTGAACTCACGAGGAACGTATACCGTCCGGGATCGCTTAGATTTCACGGAAGTAACTGTCTGTGTGTCGCCCGTAATGTTGGTAAAACCGCGTGGCAAGTGGCGAAATTAATTTGCCACTTTTAAGGCGAGCAATAAACTTTTGGTGAGTAGAAGTCACAGCGATAGATCATTTTACTTGGAACTTCCAGTAGAGGTCGCTGTTTCCGATAGGGACATTAGTTAGAATGAAGACTTATATTTTGTATGTGTGAACTTTTACTGTATATTTCAGTCAGTTAAATTCAAACTTTAATTCATAGTCATAGTTCCTGACCCCGCCGAGTAAATAGGAAGTAGGACCATTTTCTTTCTGCGTAATGTAGATCTGCAGACTGGAAATTATGGTCAGTATGTTCTCCATATCTTTCTAGCTGATCGTAAAAATATTTTTCAGGCTCTTTTAAACGGCGAAAGTAGGTGTAAAGCATGCATAGACAACTGAAGTGTCTTTGCATAACAACACAACAACCGTTTGGATTATTTAGCCGCCGCCCTAGAGAGCCAGCACGAAATTATCCTCAAAGCATGCAACTCTATAGAAATCGTACTATGAGGCTACCCAGTATCAACCAATAAATGATTAATAATTCGATAACCCCCACTAAAAAATGTGATCAGATGTGAGCCAAACATGAAATATAAATAGTCAAAATTATTCACGTATGATGGCAAAATTTGCCACAAGGGGACTGAAAGACTAGTAATAAACTGATTTGAAAAGTAGTCAGGAAGACAGTTATGAGGAGCCCGAGACCACTGGAACTGGATGACAGGTCAACTATGATCTACACAGCATGGTAGAAAACTGGTGTGACTTGACAAACTCAGATTCATATGCCACTCAATAATGAATTACTGTAAAATGTTTGTACGCTCCATTTCATTTTATGTTTTAATTTGTTTTTATTTACTGTCACTTCACTTTAAAACAAACGGCTAAGTATTATACTTATTTGTACATTGACGAAATATCTTATGCCAATAACGTCGCGATATGGCGTTCTGTCACCATGCGCTCTCTGGTGTGCCCACACATTAAAGGCTACTTGTTTATGACACTGTCAAAGGCGCTTTGCAAACCTCTCATTTAAGAGGTGTTTGGATCATAGCCTAAAGTCTAGTCGCCACGTAAAATTATATTCATTTGCCAAGGTTGTCAAATCTGTGAGATGTTGCCGCATAGTTGATCTGAGGCAAAATTCCAACGAGAGCCAGAGTGTTGAATGACCTTTCTGCTTCGGCCACAGCCACTAGAAGAGCCACTAGAAGAGCATAGCTATACGTACGTTTGGAAAAAAAAGCTGAAATTATTAAGCTCGTGCATCTTGTTCAAGAGTTCTAATGGTTGCAAAGTAATGAATTCAAAGTTAGAAGCATAAATTGTTTTCAGATATTTAATTTCTTCTTCTAAATCCGTTGTGATATCATTATGGTGTCCATTGATATACAACTTACATGCTTCAGTGACCTGGTTGCCAGTCATCTTCGACTATTTTCATAAAACTCAAATGTTTTATCAAAAATCATCACTGTTCATATTGGGTTTTCAAGTTACACAATAAACTGGCAATAACGATACAAAATACATTTATCATGAATAAACCTCATGAATTCACATGTTACTTTACTCCTGATTTCATCATGAAATGACCAGCCCGTCTTAGTGTGCACCTATATTAACTGCATCTGCAAGAACTATAGACCACGGAGGACGGCGTCTCAATTTTCGCGAAGATATTTTAAATTATTTAATAAGTCCCAAAGTGGCTTACTCAGCATTAAGGGTTGTACTTCGAGCTTGTAGCAATTTGCTTCTATAGGCAGTTGATACCAATAACTATAGCTAAATTGGTACCATGATTAAACACTTGAATGTCATCACGTAATCGAAAATACACCGTGTGACAAACTTCATTTAATGAGAATTTCAACAGCAGTGGCAATCTTATCCAGCTGAGCTGTAATTGGTATTGCAGCGTCAGCCAGAGTACTCCAGCAGTTATCAGGCGTAGAATATAAAGAACTTCCAACACATTCTTTCAGAATTTCCCATCGTTGTAGACTGCTACTAAGCAGGTTATAAAAAAGCTGAATTATTCTGAAATAAGTACCTGCTTCGTGACAGCTCTCAGCTGCATGTACATAGGCCTACTCCACATAAGGCTTTGACAAGCACAGAGGGAATGTTTTGCAAGAGGATTTCACTAAAGAAAACGTGTCTGAGCTCCTTTGTAAGACCCTCTAGTATTACTTCCGTTATCATAACCTTGTCCGTGGCATTCACTGATAGGATTTGAGTGTTTTGTTTCACAAGTGTTGATCGATTTAAGTGTTCAATAGCAACTCCCGTTTTCCTATTACAATCTACGATTTCAAAAAACGGTTCATTTACTTCACATTTATCAATTTCGTTCTTGAACGCAAAATGAATGTTGTTTGTTCACTATGATTTGAATCAGGAGTTACATCAATAATAATTCAGTAATACTTCTCACTTTCTCTCGGTTCCAAGATGGCACCCCTGACGTGATGGACACAACTAGAAATAAATTCATTCTGAGTATCACTTGACGGATAATGCGCTTACAAACGCTTTCCAGCTTGTCGGTCTCTGACCTCGCTAATGTGGTTTGCAAGAACCGGAGCATAGTGACTCAAGACCTTTGGCATTGCGAGGAAATTTCCACTATTTGGAAATCTAATTTTCTCAGCTGAACCTCTGAAGCCTCTTTGACCAAATAATGTCACATTAAGTAACGTGAAAGCTTCCATGCAAGTTGGCTATTCTACGGATGTACAAAAGAACAACATTACCTCTTTAATTCCGCGCATCAGCTTGGCCAACGTATTGGTACCTATTTCATGTCATTTCATTTCTTCAGTTTTACGATTCTTCCAGGACATCTATATACAAGTAGAAATATTTTATTTCATGTTTAATCTTGAAGGCAAAATATTTTCTGTATACCGGTACACGTTTTTCAGTAAAATCACCTTGTGATGGAGTCGGAAATGCCTTGTCTTTGAAAGTTGTTGGCAAACTTACCAAATTATAAACACGTTTCGCAGTTGTTGCCTTGTACATTTCTTGGGGAAATGTTTTGTTAGGATTTAAAGAAAGTGCGATTTCGACTCCATCACAAGGCGGTTTTAGTTCACAATGTCTAAAGAAAATACTGTGCATTCAAGATTAAACGCGAAATACAACTGTATGCAATTGGCCTGTAAGACTCATAAAACTGACGAAATGAAATAGAAAAAAGAGCTAGATTGGTGCTAGGGTAAGTTCTTTTCTTTGTTATGAAGTACAAAATTTATTTTACCATGGCAGTCTGAGATAAGCCAACTTATCGCCTCGGAGTATTCGAACCCTTGAGAGGCTTGGGACCCGGGGATTTTACCTCCCCATCTCTTGTTCATCGTGTGCATGGAAGGCCCCATCCAAGTTTATTACGTCGAGGACATCAGTACGCACTAAAGGCAAGTATTTACGCTGCTTAACTCCGTTCTTTTGCGAAGGATAACCCACGAATATTTCCCCAATTCTTGTATCACTGATATGTGGATAAAACAGATTTTAGTGTCATCAGTGGTGAGAAACAGCTGAAATCACTAAAATTAAACAAAGCTCCAGTGCCCGATGGAATTCCAATCACATTCCACAGTGAAATTGTGGCTGAGTTAGCCACTCTTTTAAACACAACCTACCATAGATTCCTCGAACAAAAACCGTACCCAGTAGTAGGAAGGAAGCACAGGTCACGTCCGTCTAGAAGAAGGGTAGCAGAAGTGATCCACAAAACTACTCTCCTATAACCATGGCATCCATTTGCGTAAAATCTTAGAACATATTCAGAGATCAAATACAATGAAGGATCTCTAAGAGAATGGCCTTGCCAATGCCAACCAGTACGAATTCCGAAAACATCCATCATGTGAAACCCAACTCGCACGTTCGTCACATGACATACTGAGAGGCATGGATAAAGGCACGCAGGTACACGCAGAATTTCTCGATTTCCGGAAAGCATATCACTCAACACCTTATCAACGTTTATAGCCTACCTAAAATTAGATTATGTGGAGTATTGCGATTGGGTTGAGAACTTTTTTGGTAGGGAGGTCGCTGCATGCTATCTTGGATGGAGAGTCATCAACAGATGTAGAAGCACCTTCAGGTGTGTGTCAGGGAAGCGTTTTGGAACCCTTGCTGCTCATGTTGTATATGCATTACCTTACGGACAATATTAATACTAACCTCAAACTTTTCGCAGAAGCAACAGCTATGCATAATAAAGGACTGTCTAAAGAAAGCTGCACAAATATTCAGTCACATCTTGATGACCCCGTTTTGCCTGGCGTAGTCGCCTGCGGAAATATTGAGCCATTGTGCCTCTATAATCGGCCATAATTGTTAAAGAGTTGCCTATGTGGGCTTTTGTACACGAACTGACCTCTCGAGTATGTCCTATAAATATTTAATGGGTGGTCAAATCATTCACTCGAACTGTCCAGAATGTTCAAGTCATTCGCGAACTTTGTGGCCTGGTGACAGGTTGCATTGCCATCCATAAAAATTCAATCGTTGTTTGGGAACCTGAAGTCCATTAATGGCTGGAGATGGTCTCCAAGTAGCCGACACAGCCATTTCCAGTAAATGATATGTTCAGTTGGGCCTAAAGAGACAGTCCATTCCATGTAAAAACAGCCAACAACATTATTGAGCCACCACCAACTTGCACAGTGCCTTGTTGAAAACTTGAAGCCACGGATTCGTGGGGTCTACGCCTCACTAGAACCCTCTAATCAGCTCTTACCAACCGAAAGCGGGACGCATTTGACCAAGCCTCGGTTTTCCAGTAGTCTACGGCCAACGGATATGATCACGAGTCCAGGAAAGGGGCTGCAGGCGTTGTTGTGATATTAGCAAAAGCACTCAGGTCTATCATCTGCTGCCATTGCTCATTAACGCCCGATTCCGCCGCGCTGTCCTAACGCAAACGTTCGTCGTACCTCCCACATCGATTTCTGCGGTTGTTTCACACATTGTTGCTTGTCTGTTAACACTGACAACTCTATGCAAACGCCACTGCTATCCAGCCTTAAATGAAGGCCGTCGGCCACCAAGTTGTCCGTGATGAGAGGTAATGCCTGACATTTAGTATTCTCGTCACACTCTTGACGCATTCGGGAAGACGACGGTTCAATCCCGTGTCCGACCATCCTGATTTACGCTTCCCGTGATTTTCCTAAATCCCTCCAGGCAAACGCCGGGATGGTTCCTTCGAAAGGGCACGGCCGACTTCCTCCCCCATCCTTTCCTAATCGATGCGACCGATGACCTCGCTGTCTGGTCTCCTCCTCCAAAACAACCCAACCCCAACACTCTTGACACTGTGAATCTCGGATACTGCATTCCCTAAAGATTTATGAACTGGAGCGTCCCATCCGTCCAGCTCCAGCTATCATTGCGCGTTCAAAGTCTTGTTAATTCCCGTCGTGCGGTCATAATAACTTCGGAAGCCCTTCCACATTAATCATCTGAGTACAGATGACAGCTCCGCCAATGCATTCCGCGTTTATACCTCGTGCACGCGATACTACCGCCATCTGTATATGGGCATGTCGCTATCCCAAGACTTCTATCACCTCTGTGTTTAAGTACATATATACCTGCCTTTCACGGGCAAGTGCTCTACCAACTGAGCTACTCAAGCACGACTCATGCCCCGTCCTCACAGCTTTACTTCCGCCAGTACCTCGTCTCCTACTTTCCAAACTTCACAGAAGCTCTCCTGTGAACCTTGCAGAACTATCACTCCTGGAAGAAAGGAAATTGCGGAGACATGGCTTAGCCACAGCCTGGGGGATGTTCCCAGAATGAGATTTTCACTCTGGTATGAAACTTCCTGGCAGATTAAAACTGTGTGCCGGACCGAGACTCGAACTCGGGACCTTCGCCTTTCGCGGGCAAGTGCTCTACCAACTGAGCTACCCAAGCACGACTCTCGCCCCGTCCTCACAGCTTTACTTCCGCCAGTACCTCATCTCCTACTTTCCAAACTTCAATGAAGCTCTCATGCGAATAAAGATGGTATCTTACGACGACAATATGAATGAGTCGCTGTTGGAATCGCTCAAGTCATAAAAATACTGTTTGTAAGGATTTGAAATTGAAGGATCACAGAGGCTCAGTCGTAGGTAATGAAGATGGAGACAGCGGCTCAGTGGTAGAATACTAGGGAAGTGTCATCAGTTTACAATGACAACTGCAGACAAGACACTCGTACGACCCATGTTAGAATATTGCTCAGGTGTGAGGGATCCGTATCAAGTAGTACTGACAGCGGATATTGAATGGATACAAAGATGGGCAGCACGGATGGTCACAGGCTTGACACAAGAGAGAGTGTCACGAAAATGCTGAAAGAACTAAACTGGCAGACGCTTGAAGACAGGAGCGAACTGTTCCGTAAAACTCTAAGTAGATAGTTTCTAGAATCAACTTTAAGTGATGAATCTAGGAATATACTACTACCGCTACGTATTGCTCCCATAGTGATCGCGAAGACAAGGTTAAACTACGTACAGCACACACAAAGGCATTTAAGAAATCATTCTTCCCGCGCTCCACTCGTGAATTGAACGAAGAAAAAGCCCTAATAACCGGTGTAATGGGACGTAATCTCTGCCATGCACTTCACAGTGGTTTGTATAGTAGATGTAGATGTAGATTTGGGATGAACGTAGACTAGATAGGCATAATTAACTTGACTTACGTGAATACTTCTCGTGCTACCACTTACTGATGCATGTCTTTCAACTTTGTGAAGTTTACCCATAAATGTGTACATAATATTGGTCCACGCACTGTATTCCAAAAACTGCTCACGAAAATGTAATCATTCAGGGGGTCATATCTCGGGTTCTACTGATCACAGAGATACGGGGTCAAGTGTATTGCATAGCCCTTGGCCTAGCGATCTTTCGTATACAGATCGGAAGAACGGTCATGCTATAACTATCCTACAGTACAAGGTCAAAATTTAAACATTACACACTTCCTCCAGCCCAGGATAATGAGAAAACCAGTTGGTTCTTTTGTATTACATGTGGTGTAGGGCGGGTCTTAGGTGGCGTGTAAAAGCACCGATTGTTCGTGGGCGGTTCCTGAGAAAACCCCAGAAAAGCATGATTGTTGGGCACACAGAGTACCAATTGTCAGGATTGGCCACTTCTATAATTTCTGTTTATGGCAAATCGTCGAAATTTTTACCATATGTTCTTAAGATTATTTTCTCGGGCAACTAGGAATTTTTTTTCCATATAATTATTTCTTACCGAGATCCAGAGGTTCCAAGTTACAGTACTTACGCGCGTAATATACGGTTTCAGACGTAAATGTGGTTTTAACTGACGTAGTGAACACATGGCAAGCTTTCTAGGGTCATCACAATTTGTTTGATGTCGCCAAATTGTATTTTTAGTCAGCATTTTTCATCAAGGTAACTTTATGATGGTCTGTCACTGTATAATGGGCAATTTACATCTCGTATGTAAATGTTCCCAAAGTGGTACCATACAGCAGTGACAAACATCGGCCTACATAGGGTCTTAACATGGCTGAAAAGAACTTAAAATGACTGCCAAAAATTATGTAAAACTGGAAAGATTGCAAATTCTGTAAAATATTTCTCATAAAAATTTACTATTTAATGACACAAATCATAAGCCGGGTGTTTTCAGTGAGCTGCGATCAATAAGCAAAGTATCCAGAAAGAATGTAAAGGAAACAATTTTGTGTTAACCTTAAATTATGCCTATTTATTCGTTATCTATATGCCTCAAGATAAATAACTTTAATTAATTGTATGAACTCTATAAGTAAATTGTCAAGACTTTACTGACTATTGTATACGTTTTATGTAAGCAACACAATGGGTAAAAGAAGGGAACCAGCAGGAAAATGCTTCTTTTAGAGCATAAAAAGGCAAATATGTTTCTCTTTAAACGACTAAGACAGAGAAGTGGGGAACCAGCTGCTTCAGTTCTCATCTGCCTTCCTCACCAAAAATTTTGGCATGCGAACATACGCTCATGCTCATAAATTAAGGATAACGCTGATACATGATGAAAAAACGTTCTGGTTGGCGGTTTGCGGGTTTAAATCACCTCGGGGTATGACCATGCGGTGCATTTGACCTGCGGTCGTCGCACGGTGACGCTGGCAGCAGTTCACACACGCATTGGTGTGTTGATGCATGTCAGAGTTCGGTGCATCGAGTAAGTGTGCAGACGTTTTCAGACGTGCTAATGGTGACTGTGTGTTGAAAATGGCTCAAAGAACACATATTTATGACGTTATGAGGGTTAGAATACTTGGGCGACTGGAGGCTGGTCAGACACAGTAGGTCGTAGCACGGGCCCTCCGTGTGCCACAGAGTGTGATCTCAAGATTATGGCAACGATTCCAGCAGACAGGAAACGTGTCCAGGCCCTACAGTACGCGACGTCCACAGTGTACAAGATCACCATCAGTGCCCGCAGACGGCCACGGAGTACTGCAGGTAGCTTCACTCGGGACATTACCGCAACCGCTGGAACAGTTGTCTCCAGACACACAGTCTACAGACGACTGAACAGACATGATTTATTCGCCCAGAGACCTGCAAGGTGCATTCCACTGACCCCTGGTCACAGGAGAGTCCGTAAAGCCTTGTGTTAGGAACACAGTAGAAGGTCATTGGAACAGTGGTCCCAGGTTATGTTCACGGACGAGTCCAGGTATAGTCTGAACAGTGATTCTCGCCGATTTTCATCTGGCGTGAACTAGGAACCAGATACCAACCCCTTAATGCCGTTGAAAGGGGCCTGTATGGAGGTCGTAGTTTGATGGTGTGAGGTGGGATTATGACTGGTGCACGTACACCCCTGCATGTCTTTTACAGAGGAACTGTAACAGGTCAGGTGTATCGGGACGTCATTTTTCACCAGCATGTCCGCTTTTTCAGGGGTGCAGTGGGTCCCACCTTCCACCTGATGGATGATAATGCACGGCCCCACCGAGCTGCCATCGTGGAGGAGTATCTTGAAACAGAAGATATAAGGTGAATGGAGTGGCCTGCCTGTTCTTCAGACCTAAACCCCTTCGATAACGTCTGGGATTCTCTCGGTCGATGTATCGCTGCACGTCTTTAAACCCCTAGGACACTTCAGGAGCTCCGACATGCACTGGTGAAAGAATGGGAGGCTATATCCCAGCAGCTGCTCGACCACCTGATCCAGAGTATACCAACCCGTTGTGCGGCCTGTGTATGTGTGCGTGGTGATAATATCCCATATTGATGTCGGGGTACATGCGCAGGAAACAGTTGCGTCTTGTAGCACATGTGTTTCGGGACGGTTGTCTCAACTTACCACCAATACCGTGGACTTACAGATCTGTGTCGTGTGTGTTCCCTATGTGCCTATGCTATTAGCGCCAGTTTCGTGTAGTGTCACGTTGTGTGGCACCACATTCTGCAGTTGTCCTTAATTTATGAGCAGGACTGTATTTGTGCTCTTTTGTGCTGAAAAAGAGTAGCAGAGAGACAGTGTCAGGGGACGAGAGAGGAGACAATGCCTGTGGGAGTGAGAAGACAGAGACGCTGAGAGATAGAAAGTGGCAGTGAAAAAGAAAGAGAGATGAATGAAGGCAATGACAGTGGGAGCAAAGAGAGGTGATAGTGACGGTCAGTGAGAGATAGTGGCAGTGAAAGAAGAAGAGAGATGGACGAAGATAGCAATCGTGTAAGCAAAAGAGAGGGAGACAGTGGAAATGAAAAATACAGGTGAGTGGAGACTATACATAGGCGTGGGGGTTCAGACACTCGAAGGCCAGTGAAGTTGAACAGTAGATATAGGGAAGGACGCATTTTGGACCGAAATTTTAAACATGTGGGTATAGGGGGAAAGTAAGTTGGACCACCAGAATTTTTTAGTTGCTTACGTATGGTGGAGACTGTGGCAGTGGGAAGGAAAGAAAGGCGAAAGAAGACAGCTTAAGCGAGAGAGGAGACAGTAGCAGTAGGGCATACTGTAAATTAACGGGAGAAATAGTAGACAGTGGGAGCGACGTACACAGACAGTGACAGTGAGATGCTGAATTTTAAGGCTTAACTACAAAGAGAGACCGTGTAAAACGATTTAGAATGTTCTGTATTAAAAGAGCGTGATTGTGTTCGCATGCCAAAACCTTTGGTGAGGAATTCAGAATGAAGATTGAGCCAGCTGATTCCGCGCTTTTCTGTCACAGTCACTTAGAGAGAAACATATTTGCCTTTTATGTGCTCTGACAGGGACTATTCTCCGCTCGTGTATCTCAACTCGATATTTAGTAACACCCACAAGCTAGAAGTCTCTACTGTTGGTGCGGCTAGACAGTAAAAAGTACACATTTTAAAAAATGCTTGTGCTCGCTTCTGATGGGACCTATTAGTCAAACAAATCAAATAATACGCAACCTGAGACGGTTTATATGTACAGTAATTACAATGGTTGCTCTGTGCCCTGCAGGTGAAATCTGCCTTTGCTAATAACTATTAATCTGAGTATAATGCAATTGATCGTTTTAATTTCATCCATTTTAATAGTCGACTCGTTCATTTGTGAAGGTATACTGGAAAAAACTTATTTATTCGTTCCTCCCAAAAACATACAGTTTTGTTATTTTCCATTCTCGTAGTACCATATTCATTTAATTTGTCTTCGTAACTCAAAACAGCACTCTGCCGTCAATGTTAGCTCCACAGTGACAGACGGGATTGCTTTTAATCAATGCCAACATCTAACAACTCTACAGTCGAAGAGGCAATGTTGGCATTGCTGGAGGCTGCGCGGGTTGTCTCTCTCAACAAATCTGTCCTGGGGATAGGGACTTCTTCAATGTCCTAATCTTTGGTGCTGTCAGATATCCTCTAAAAAGCAGCTGGTATGTGCCCATGTAACACCATCACAGAATGAGACTGCTGTGCTTCGTTTCCCTAAATGCATTTACTCTTGAATCTTCATGGCAAAATAAAACTGTGTGCCGAACCAAAACTTGAACTCGGGACTTCGCCTTTTGCAGGAAAGTGTTCTACACCGAGCAACCCAAGTACGATTTACAACCCGTCCTCACAGCTTTCGTCTCCTAACTTCCAAACTTCACAAAAGCTCTCCAGCGAAACTTGTTGGACTAGCACTCCTAGAGGAAAGAATATTGCAGAGATGTGACTTAGCCACAGCCTGGAGATGTTTCCAGATAGAGTAAAACTGTGTGTGGGACTGAGACTCGATCTCGGGACTTAGGCCTTACACAAGCAAGTGATCTGCCACTGAGCTACCCAAGCAATGGTCCTGAGTTCGAGTCTGGGTCAGGCACACAGTTTTAATCTACCAGGAAGTTTGACATCTGCGCACACTCCACTGCAGAGTGAAGATTTCATTCTGGAGTAATATTTTCTTATTCAGCAAGAGTGCTGATAACCATGCCACTGCACATCACATACTCACCACTCCATAGACCGATCAGAGACCTGAAGCTTGACGGGAAGCTTTTTGGAACATGTAGGCTATACCTTGGCATCATATTGTACCTTTCTTCTTCTACTGTTTCCGTCATTTAAGTAATTATAGACACCATACAATATTTTGCATTGTTCGAATCTTTATGGGCAATGTTAAATCCAGTCAAGTAACAACAGTCTTTCAAAGCCTTTAATCAGCATGATCTGCAACATTCTTTTCGCTCAATTCTGAGAAAAAATTGAAAAGTATACTGTTATAATTGCAAGGAGTGTAGTCCTGAGTGCAGTGTGATACCCCCAATAATAACTTCGGCAGTATTACAGCTGCCATTTTAAACTTCTTGCTCAGTACTATCGGTGTAGCTGACCAATTTTGAATGTCTGCAGGTAGGAGAGGTGCTGGCGATGCCGGTACCGGCCAGCTACAACGACGTGACGCAGCTGAAGGAGGTGCGCGACCACGTGGGGCTGGTCTGGTACGACCGGCGCTTCTTCGTGCCGCGCTCCTGGCAGTCGCCCAACATCCGCGTGTGGCTGCGCTTCGGCAGTGCAACCTATGCCGCTGAAGTGGTGCGTAGCTCGCAGACATTTCATGTACTAGTTTCACAGACACAGCTTTAGTGGAGCCTATCGAAGAACTGTCATCTCTTTATGTGGGAAGTGGAGTAACTGAATTTCACAAGAGGGAAACAACGTACAAGACGACTCAGTTTCCTCGTTCAAAAACAATCCCTCCACAATTTTATTGTGGGAGGATAGAAAGTATATTCTTGAGTAAGCTTCTTTAGGTATGATTTTACTCTTTTTTTGTCGTTACGTAGGTATTTACCTGGCGCCGGCCGGCGCTTCAGTCTGGAACCACGCGACCGCTACGGTCGCAGGCTCGAATCGTGCCCCGGGCAAGGATGTGTGCGATGTCCTTAGGTTAGTTAGGTTTAAGTAGTTCTAAGTTCTAGGGGACTGATGACCTCAGATGTTAAGTCCCATAGTGCTCAGAGCCATTTGAACCATTTTTATTTACTTAGCACAGTTTCATAGATTTTACAATAAATGTTTGTATTATCTGTTGACTGTCGGAAGCTGACAACTGCCTGGTCGAAACCAGTTACACCACTGTGAAACGTTCATGTAATTCAGTCGGAAAAAAAAACAAAAAACAAAAAAAAACGTTGCATTTCATGAAGCCATTCAAAGACTCAGCAGACAAACTCAACGTCCCTCCATGGGAATGTAAACACAAGTGGTGTAATTCAGAACGTGATAGAACACTGGAATTCTGCTTCAGAGTCTGGAAACATTGGAATGGCCACCAAAGTCCAGAGAACTGGTGAAACTTCTTAGAAATGCAGAAGAAGACATCCATAGAACACAGAGGAGTTAGGCGCGCGTCCCACTTCAACAGATTGGACGAAATTGGTAATGACTTCAAACAGAACACACGAAATTTCTACAGGACTTTTAGGGAAGACCTAGCTAACTATATAACCTCCCCCCCTCCCCCCAGATATTTGTTTCCGTCGTCCAGATGGAACGCTCGATTCATTCACAAATTCTAATTCTGATATGTTGAATCGTTAGGTCTATTTTACAGGAAACATGCAACTGTGAATCTGCTACATAAAAACTAAAGTTGGACAGATTTTCCTCAAACAAAGTTTTATTTCCACTGTCATGGTGAGACACTTTATCAAAATGTTACGCCTCAAAAGCAGCAAAGCGCCAGGAAAATGGTAACTGCTGAATTACTCAACATCGGAGACAAACTCCTCTTAACAGACTACAAGCCATCATTGTGAGTATATGAGAGATTCAAAAACTGCGTTCACTCACAAGGAGACAGGACAAATCCAAAAAATTAACGAGGCATTTCTGCTCTGCCAATCACCTGCAAAGTATTCCATCATGCCCCCTTACCAGATTACAGTAACAGATGGAATGGAAGATGGGTGAATACTGAGCGGGTTTCCAAGAATGCAAATCTTGAGCAGAACAGAATTGCAATCTCATAAAGATAGTGAGGCACCACCACGAGATTCACACAGTCACCACTTTTGTAGATGTAAAGATCCTCTAATTCTGCTGATGGCACCGCTCTTGGTTCAAATGGCTCTAAGCATTATGGCACTTAACATCTGAGGTCATCAGTCCCCTGGGCGTATTACTACTTAAACATAACTAACATAAGGACATCAAATACATCCATGCCCCAGGCAGGATTCGAACCTGCGACCGTAGCAGCAGCGCGGTTCCGGACTGAAGCGCCTAGAACCCGGCCGACTGGCACCGCTCTGATTAATACAATAACAATATAACTAGCTTAATCAAACAGACGTCAACAAATACAACCTTAATTGTAAATTTCGTGGGCGAAACCTCTACATCTTATGATAGAAAAACTGACATAAGGCAACATGACTAGTTATCTCCATTCATTTTCAATATGGCGCTAAATAAGAGCATCAAAATATGGCAGAACGAAATACTTGGAATATAAATATGGGAACAAGACTAAAACAGTTAGCATCAAACGTCTTGGATTTGTCCATGACCTAGCAATAATTACCACTGGAGCCTGATAGACCCTAGAAAAGTTTTATGAGATCACCGTCAAAGCTGGCCTTCAAATTTCTTAGGAGAAGCTATAGTACATGGATTCCAAATCCACAGATGTGGGAACACTCACAAGCTGGGGTAACATCATTCGGGTTCAGAACTTCAACTTTGTCTCTACTTCTTCTACTTCTGCAGCTCATTCACAGAGCATCATGCACGTCAGACGAGACGGGTATTAGCATGAAGTGGGAAATACTTGCATGTGCGACGTAGGCCTACAGTGGAGAAGCTGTGTTGACCAAATTAATTTGCACATTTTCACTCATTGTTGTCTTACAGAGTTTCTTTCTGGGGCAATGCACCTGAAGTAAATAAAGTGTTTAGTCAGCGGAACTAGTGGGTAAGTTATTGAGTAAAGTACCATACGTCTTGCAAAATCCTTTTTAAGGATTTTGAATTCTTACACTCACTCCGTATACATTTACTCTTTAATGGCTTTTACTGCTGATAGTAAAAACCAGTTCCTGCTAAACTATGATGTACATAATCACAATACAACACACGAATTTAATTTTCATGTAGATTTTGCCTTCTTGTCTAGTGTTTACCTAACATAAAACAATGAACTGGGATTCTTTACGAGCTCAAAAAATTAAAAACTTATCTCACTAGCCAACCAATTCCCCTACAAATTATCTACAATATCTAGATTCAAGGAATGGAAATTTTTGTTAACTACATGGCAAGAAGTAATGTTTGTTGTAAAGATGTGTGATGAGTCGCATTGCTAATAGAACCCAGTATGTACAGCAACATTAGGATGTCCACTAGTCCAGTTTTTCCATGATGGTCCCGTTTTTCTCCAAAATGTCCCGCCGCTCCGAAAGTTTTTTGGAGACTCTCAAATGTCCCGTTTTTCTGTGATTCTGACTGGTAAAGTACTTTACGCTAGCAATTTACTGTGTAAATACACTCTACGACAAAAAAGTAAGCGAGACATCATGAAAAAATTATCCGCATTGAATGGAAATCGGTACATGTGATACACATGTACAGACACCCAAATCATTACAATTTCAGAAAAAAACCTAAGTTTTACCCAAGAGAAAGAGCTTCACAAATTGAGCAAGCAATAACGCATTAGCCGGCCGGTGTGGCCGAGCGGTTCTAGGCACTTCAGTCTGGAACCGCGCGACCGCTATGGTCACAGGTTCGAATCCTGCCTCGGGCATGGATGTGTGTGATGTCCTTAGGTTAGTTAGGTTTAAGTAGTTCTAAGATCTAGGGGACTGATGACCTCAGAAGTTAAGTCTCATAGTGCTCAGAGCCATTTGGACCAGAGCCAATAACGCATTAGTCCATCTCTGGCCCACATGCACATAATTCAACGTGTTGATACACCTCTGGCCCACGTGCACACAATTATTCAGTTGGGTATTGCTTGACAGAGTTTTTTGACGTCCTCCTGAGGGATATCGTGCCAAATTCTGTCCAACTGGTACGTTAGATTGTCAAAATCGCGGGATGGTTGGTAGGCCCAGCCCATAATACTCCAATCATTCTCAACTGGGAAGAGATCTGGTGACCTTGCTGACCAAGGTTGGATTTGGTTGGCCTGGAATCTTGTTGACTGGAGTAGAATTGTCTTCAGTGATGAGTCTCTGATGACCAGTGAAGACATGTCTGGAGGTGCCCCAGACGGCGGTGGGATACCAACATGACTGTCGCCTATCATATGGCCCAAAAACCAGGAGTTATGGTCTAGGGTGCCATTTCTTTCCATGGCTTGACCCCTTTGGTTGCCATCTGCAGCATCCTTACAGCACAGTGGTACTTCAACGATTTTCTGTGTCCCATTTAGTTGCCTTTCATGACAAGTCATCCTGGGCTTATATTTCAGCAATATGACACCTGCCCACATTCGGCAAAACTTTCTACTGCTTGTCTTCAAGCTTTCCATACGCTATCTTGGCCTGCAAGATCATCGGATCTCGTTCAAATTGGGAACGTTTGGTGCATTATGGACAGGATCCTCCTGGCAGATTGGAATGTTGACAATCTAGCACTCCAATCTGACAACATTTGGCATGATATCCCTCATGAGGACATCAAACTACACTATCAATCAATGCCCAGCTCAATAGTTGCTTGCATATGGGCCAGAGATGGACCAACACATTACTGATTGCTCAATTTGTGACGCTCTTTCTCTTGAGCAAAACGTACCTATTTTCTGAAATTCTAATAATCTGTGTGTCTGCACATGTACATCACATCTACCAGTTTCCATCCCATTCAGATAATTTCTTGGTGGTGCACTTTTCCCTTAATAGTCTATATACATTAGCATGTACCACTCGTACAACTTGCTCTATAATCTTTGTTTAGTGACTGCTAACGTTTTGCACTGTTGGTAGTAACGATTCATGTTAAATTGCATTTGGTTGGTTTAGATAGCGAGAATTTCCATCTCCATTCTTGTAAGCAGCCTGAAGATATTATTGTGGACGTGGAACAATTTTAAATCTGTGTAGTCACTGTCATATCATGACAAATAAAAAATGTAATTTTAACAGAAATATAAAAAAGGAAACTTCCTTCTATCAGTGGTAACAGAGAAACTGTAGAATTATGTGTGTTTTACTTTCTGAACTACTTGTGATTAAGATGAAAAAAAAGAAACACCAGAATGGAAGTTGAAACAGTCAAGGCCTTGCTGATTGTCAAAACACACTTGACTGAGTTATCATAAGCTCACTTCTGTTACAAACTGTCAAAAGGAAAACACACTTGGTGATAAAATACATAAAAGTGGAAAGTACATCAACAGTACAGTAGAATAAATGTTAAAAGTCATTTGTGATCACCTGAGTGCATGGTAGTAAGGTAAACATTCATGTCCATTGTTGCTTTTGTTGCGGTCTTCAGTCCAGTGACTAATTTCCAACAGCTCTCCATGCTACTCTATCCTGTGCAAGCATCTTCATCTCCGAATAACTACCGTATTCATCCCTTGGTCTCCCTGTATCATTTCAGCCACCACACTTTCCTCCGATACTAAATTAGTGATACAGTGATGTCACAGAACGTGTCCCATCAAACAATCCCTTTTTTACTCAAGTTGTGCCACAGATATCTTCCCTCCCAACTCTGTTCAGTACCTCCTCATTAGTTACATGGTCCAGCGATTTGACCTTCGGCATTCTTCTGTAGCACCATCCTTCAAAAGTCTCTAATGTCTTCTAGGTTTTCCAGAAATACTTTATTTTATGTCCTTTGTATCTCGGCCATCGTCAGTTATTTTACTGCCCAAATAGCAAACTCATCTGCTACTTTCAGTGCCTCATTTCCTAATCTAATTTCCTCACCATCACCCATTTTAACTTCATTTCTTTGAAGATGCTGTCTATTCCATTCAATTCCTCTTCCTAGTTATCTGCTGTCTCTGACAAAATTACATTGCATTGGCAAACCTCAAAGCTTTTATTTCTTCTCTCTGAAATTTGATTCTTGCACCAAATTTTTCTTTGGTTTCCTTTATTGGTTGCTCAAGGTATAGATTGAATAACAGTGGGGATATGCTACAATCCTGTCTCTCTCCATTCTCAACCAGTTCTTCCCTTTCATGCCCCTCCACTCTTACAATTGCTGTCTGCTTTCTGTACAACCTGTAAATAGCCTTTCGCTCCCTGTATTTTAACTCTGCTAACTTCACAATTTCAAAGAGAGTATTCCAGTCAACATTGTCAAAAGCTTTCTCTAAGTCTACAAATGCTATGAATGTAGGTTTTATTTTTCTTAACCCATCTTCTAAAATAAGTTGTATAGTCAGTATTTCCTCACATGTTCATACATTTCTCACAGACCCAATGCAGTCTTCCCCACAGTCAGCTTCTGCCAGTTTTTCCATGCTTTTGTAAAGAATGCATATCAGTATTTTGCCTTTTACCAAAGAGGATACCATCAGCGTTTAAACATACAGTAGTGATTCATGCCCTTGTGAAAAATTACGGTTTTAATTTCACCTTGCTTTCAGTACAAGTACAGCTAGGCCATTTTGGTAGATGTTACAAGGCCAGATCAGTCAATTATATAGATTGCAATTATTGAAAAGGCTGCAGCCCCTCTTGAGGAATCACACATTTGTCTCGCCTCTCAACAGATACCACTATGTTATGGTTGTACCCATGGTATGGCTGTCTGTATCACTGAGGTATGCAAGCCACATCACCATAGTGAGGCCCATGGTTCATGGGGGAGGGGTCTATGTCCATTACATTTTGGGAATAAAATTTATGTCGTGTTTCTTTCCTGAATTGTCCCAGGTCTTTTTCTAATTTTTTTAAAATTCCCAATTACTAATAAAAATGAAATGGATGCCCTAAGCAATGTAATTCACTAAGTACTAAGCTATCAAAGCAGTGGAACAAACACTGAGGTGACAAAAGTCATGGGACAGTAATACGCACTCACACAGCTGGCAGTAGTATTGTGTACACAAGGTATAAAATGACAGGGCCTTGATGGAACTGTTATTTGTACTCAGGTGATTCAAATCAAAATGTGTCCAATGTAATTATAACCACATGACAGGAATTAACATACTCTAAATGTGGTATGGTAGTAGGAGCTAGACACATGCGACATTCAGTTTCAGACATCTTACAGAATTCAGTTTTCTGAGATCCACAGTGTAAAGATTGTGCCAAGACTACCAAATTTCAGGCATTACCTCTCACCACAGACAATGCAGAGGCTGACAGTCTTCACTTAAGGGCAGAGAGCAGCAGTGCTTGAATAGAGCTGGCAGTGCTGATAGACAAGCAACACTCTGAAATAAATGCAGAAATCAATATGGGATCTATGACGAGCTTATTCATTAGGACAGTGTGGCGAAATTTGGTATTAATGGGCTATTGCAGCAGGCGATCAATGTGAGGGCTCTTGCTAACAAAACAACATTGCCTCCAGCACCTCTTCTGAGCTCGTGACCATATCAGTCAAACCCTAGATGACTGGAAAACCATAGCCTGGTTAGATGAGTCCCAATTTCAGTCAATAAGAGCTGATGGTAGGGTTCAAGTGTGTCACAGACCCAATGAAGTCATGGACCCAAGTTGTCAACAAGGAATTTTTATGGATGACAATGTACCAAGTCATCAAGTCTCAATTGTTCACAACTGAAGAACATTCTGGACAATTCAAGTGAATGATTTGGTCACCCTGATCATCTGACAGGAATCTCATCGAATATTTATGGGACATGACTGAGAGATCAGTTTGTGCACAAAATTCTGCACTGGCAAGACTTTTGCAATTATGGATGGCTATAGAGACAGCATGGTTCAATATTTCTGCAAGGTATTTCCAATGACTTGTTGAGTCCATAGCACGTCAATTTTCTGCACTATGCCAGACAAAAGGAGGTCCAACATGATATTAGGAGGTATCCCATGACTCTTGTCATTATAGCCCAGTCAGCAAAGACCAAAAAATGTCATCTGGGGAATATATTGATGTACTCACAAACTTTTGTACAGGAGTAGGTGGGAGTGTCACAAACAACATACTAAAAATTCTGACCAGTGGGTTGTGAGCATGGATAGATGGTGTGTGCAAATGTCACTTTTTTGTGTTTTTCTTGACTGTCTCAAAAACTGTAGCTTCTAGCAAAATGAATTCTTAGTACAAAATTAAACTACATTAAATTTCCTACAAAAACAGGTCCCATCCATTTTCCCTGTAAGACTAATAGTTTCTGCATTGCAGTGATGGCAAAATTGCAGATTATTAAAAACAGTATTTAAATGGTATAAAATTAACATTTATTGTTAAGTGTAGCGAGCTAAGAACAAATATTATATATGTATACCACATCTAAATACAGCACAATGGTACTAGGGGGTAAACTGTGGTCTGGGATTGTAACAGGGTGGAAAGTTGGGGATAGATGTTAGAAGTGTGAGGGAAGGTAGATCACCAAATTGTGGTTGCATACTTCCCTCCTTCATAGATGTGGAAAATAAAGAGTGAGCAGGTGATTCCCAATGCTCTGTACAGCACTATGTCACAAAAAGCAGCTACAGGTTTCTCACGAGTGTTTTAACAATACATTTAATACAGATGTGAGTTGCTAACAATACAAACACAAGATAAGCATATGGACAGATTCTATGTAAATCTGTGTACACTGTTCGGCACTGCTACAGGGGAAATTGATTCTTAGTCATCGTCTATGGCAGTCATAGCTTTCTTCTGGGACAGGTGACTTCTTCCACCATGACACTGCTTGCTTTTCTGTTTATAGACAGATTATATTTCCTCAATATTTCCTGTCCAGTTCTCCTATGTAAGTAGACAAAATAACTTCACTGAGATTGTGTTTATAGTGGAGTTATTTTCAATTTATTAAGTGAGTACTTATTTGCAGTTGTTAAGTGAGCTTTTATGTCAAATACATTGCTATAAAGAATGGTTGAGAAGTGCCTAATTAGTAAGTGTGATGTTGTTCAGTGACACATGTAACACTGGCAGGAAAGGGATCAGATTGTTAAAAGTGGCATATTGCTCCTGTCTGTCATTGACAGCATATTGTAAAGTCACGTAACAATGTTGTAGTCACTTGGTGGTGAATTAATTAATGACCAGAAACTTACTGTACTTCTCTCCCATTAATAGTGTTACCAGTAGACTTCATAAACCTTTCCATTCAGGAACTGCTGGCACTCGCAGAGTAGACTGCACTGAGTAGAACTACTTACCATTGTCTTCAACATTTCACTAACCCAAGCTAGTGTATTCAGGTTATGAAAAAACATTGCACCCCTTCTTTCAGAAGTACCAACAGTTGACTAAATTTCTTCAAAGACTCTTTCCAGTAACATAAATGATTGTATTTACCAACGAGACCACATCTCATATGAAAATTTCTTCATTGATGTTTTTGTATCTTATTTAGATGGAATTATATTCACATTTCTGCTGCATTTATATATGATATCCATTTAGTCTGCCTAGTTGAGAAGGGGCTGTCTTTTAATTTTACAGTAAATTGTCTTCAGCATGTAAGGGTTTTTTTTCCTAATGCAAATAGCTCACCAACTTGATAAAATTTAGTCAACCACAGATATTCTTTAACAGTTATGTTGTGTAACATTAAGATATATCACTTTCAACTACTTTATATTATATGTCAATCAATAACTGGCAAGAAATTGCAAGAATTATTACAGTTCTAAATTTCCACATTCACTTTAACATCAAACTTCTCTTCAATCTAAAATGATAATTGGGAAGTCTCACAGATATGTATGCAAGGTGAAGTCTGTGTGAAGATATCAGTTACTTGAATGACAGCCAAGATCAGATCTGAAGTCAAGTAATCAAACAAAACTATTCTCATCATTGTTCAGAATTCATCACTTTAGAAAAAGTTACTCCTTTCAGTGACATAACAGTACCCAAACCTAATTTAGGCACTTTTCACAATTTGGAAACAACTTTTTCAGTGTTCAATTGCGCATGAATTCACAAAATTGTCTTGTCCATTAATAACTTCAAAATTGGTCGCAGTAGTCACCACCAGATTATAGTAGATACATCCTTCCAGTATAGCATCAGTCAGATCCTTTTAAAGATT
The DNA here is from genome assembly GCF_021461395.2 of Schistocerca americana. Lineage (NCBI taxonomy): Eukaryota > Metazoa > Arthropoda > Insecta > Orthoptera > Acrididae > Schistocerca > Schistocerca americana. The sequence goes on along the minus strand of NC_060119.1, from coordinate 872,465,641 downwards.
ACCTTACAAGAAGTCCAAATTCAGTAACTTCATTATAGTTCAGCATTACAATTACTATGCTAATCATTAGATGTAGTTGACCCACGTATAGTTAACATTCAGTTTATTTTACAAACATTGATGACTTACAATGGTCACACAAGCCCAAGACGTTACATAGAACTGATACAGTTTCATACATTCATTTCAAACATTAATTTTTAACATTGTACAAAGGTGATGCTGACAATGCCAATCTGATGTTCTCACCACCGTGGACCATCAGCACTCTCATTATTAGTGACCTGCACTGCCGATTTGCTGTATTGGTGGAACACCAATGGAACATCTGCCAGGATCTCCTCCATGCAACATGAAACAGGCACAAAACACTAACATTTCAGTATACTCCTCAGTCTTTGGGAGAGCTATTGTTGGGGTGGTGCATTTGATACCCTCAAGTTGTGAAAACTATTCCAGATATTGATAGTGGAGACAATGAAATCAACACTGTAAAATATATATTCACAGTATGTTACACTTGTGGAAGGCTCTTCAGTGTGGTAGACAGCTGCAGCTGTTGAGCTTTTTCCCACAACATCTCATTTAACAACTGCAAAGAAGTAATCATTTAATAAACTGAATATAGTTCCACAGTACAAATACAAGGTCAGTAAAGTACTTTGTCTACTCACATAAGAGAACTGGATAGGAAATGCTGAAGTATATAGTATGTCTCTAAACTGAAAAGTGAGCAGCACTCACATTTGGTGAAGTTGCCTTTCCTGGAGGAATGCTACAGCTGCCATACAGGATGAATAATAATCAATTTCCCTCTAGCATAGTGAAACAATGTGCAGAGAGGAAAGCAGATTTTGTACATATGCATTTCTTGTGTTAATATTATTAATAATTCATATCAATATTCCATGGAGCATTAACACACTCTGTGGAAATTAGACACCCCCAGGCCTCTCTGCAAACTGCTTTGACAGTGATGCATAATGCAAACTATTGAAGGATCATTATAACTTTGTGAAACACCCTGCAGTGCTTTTTGTGATGCAGTACAGCACAAAGAATGGGGCACTGCCTACTCACTCTTCTTTTTGCAGGCCTATGAAGGAGAGGAGCACATGATCACAACCCAATGACCTACCTTCCCTCCTGCTTCTAACCTCCACCTCTACCTTTCCACCTTATTACACCCCCAGAACACAATTATCCCTTAATACCGTTTTACTGCAGGTAGATGTGTTACAACATTTACTATTTGTTCTTAACTCACATTATTTAACAATATAAATTAATTTTATACCATTAAAACAATATTTCTAATAATCGGCATTTTTTCCATCACCTGCAATATGGAAACTATTAGTCCTACAGGAAAAATCAGTAGGATCTATTTGTAGGAAATTTAATGTAGTTTAATTTTGTACTGGAAAACAGCTTTGCTAGAAGTCACAATTTTTGAGATAGTCAAGAAAAACTCACACACCACCTATCAGGATTTTTAGTATGATATTCATTACACTCCCCTCTACCATTGTACAAAAATTTGCATCTACACATATTTGTCCCATCATTTACCTTTGTCAACTGGACTATAGTAACTTTTTAGTACAACTGAGATTCCAGCAGCTTTTCTCAGCTTCCTTTCTAACTTACCAGATTAAATTTAGCCAGCACAAGTGTGATTAACATGAAGCAGTGTAGTGACAGTTTACTGTTAATACAGCACACAGATGAAGTTTCTGCAATTTTATCAATGTACACTTTGATTCACTCCACATACTTGAATGTTCTTCTTCTTGATGGGATCTACAGAACATTAAGAATGCAGAAATACAAAGTTGTCCATTGCTATTGTCATCATTTTCACTTCCTAAAACATGTTCGCTTATTCTTGAGAGCTTCCCCATCTCCACCTTTATATACAGGCACTACCTTACTTCTTTTTAGGTGTTCAGGGAATATTCATTCTTCCATAGCTGAATTCTCAAGAAACGTCAGTGATCACATCAACCCCGTTTAATTATCATACTAAATATATTATCTAGTCACTCAGATTACGCAATATTATTGTTATTTGTGTTTAATTTGCTGGGAACATGAAAAGACATCCAGTCAGACAGGGGATGATATTTGGGCTTTCTTTCCTATACATTTGCTAGGATTTATGGATTTGTCTACTATCTCAACATAATGCTGATTAAAAAGATAACTGACTTAATTTGGATCTCTGAATTATTTTCCTTCTGTCTTCAGTAATAAGTTATCACTGTCTGCCCTACTTATGAGTGATTCAAGGATTTTATACAAAGAAAGGCAGTACAAATGGTCACAAGTATGTTTGACACTTGGGGCAGCGTCATGAAATTGCTGAAAAACCTAAACTGCAACACTCTTCAAGGATCTTGAAACTTTCAGCACTGAACAGGAGCATGTAGAGGAACTACGGCTCAAGTTTAAAAGAATAGTTGACCATGCACTAGACACATATATCCCCAGTAACAAAGTTAGCAATTTGAAGGGGGGGGGGGGGGGGGGGCAGCTCTCCATGGTACACAGTCACCGTAAAGAAATTTCTAAAGAAACAGAGACTACTGCACAATAAGTGTAAAACTAAGAATACGGCTATACATAGAGAGAAACTAAAAGAAATGCATCTGGCTGTTGAGAGAGCAATGCATGAAGCCTTCAATTACTACTGTAGCAGTTCTGTCAAACGATTTTTCACCAAACCCAAAGAAATTCTATTCACATGTAAAGGCTGTTAGTGGCACCAAAGTTAGTGTCCAGTCACTCACGAATGAGACAAGAACTGAAACTGAGAGTAGCAAAGCAAAACCTGAAATGCTTAACTCCATTTGCAAATGTTCCTTTACAAACAAACACCAGGAGAATTGTTCCAGTTTAATACATGTACCACTTAAAAGGTGATGAAATATAGTGAGATGGCAAAAGTCATAGGATATTGATATGCACATATACAGAAGGCAGTAATAACATGTACACAAGGTATAAAAGGGCAGTGTATTTGTGGAGCTGTCATTTTTACTCATGTGACTCACGTGAAAAGGTTTCCAATGTGATTATCGCCACTCAGTGGGAATTAACAGACTTAGAATATGGAATGGTAGTTGGAGCTAGACACAGGAGACATTCCATTTTGGAAATCTTTAGGGAATTCAGCATTCTGAGATCCACAGTGTCAAGAGTGTACCGAGAATACCAAATTTAAGGCATTACTTCTCAAAATGGACAATGCAGTGGCCGACAGCCTTCACTTAATGACTAAGAGCAGCAGCATTTGTGTACAGTCGTCAGTGCTAACAGATAAGCAACACTGCATAAAATAACTGCAGAAATCAATGTGGGACACAAATGAATGTATCTGTATGGACAGTGCAGTGAAATGTGGCATTAATGGGTATGGTAGCAGATGACCCGCATGCATGCCTTTCCTAACAGCATAACATCACCTACAGCACCTTTGAAGGGGTTGTGACAATATTGCTTGGACCCTAGATGACTGGAAAACAATGGCTGGTCAGATGAGTCCCGATTTCAGTTGGTAAGAGCTGATGGCAGGGTTTGAGTGTGATGCAGACTCCATCTAGCCATGGAACCAAGTTGTCAACATGGCACTATACAAGCTGGTGGTGGGTCCACAATGGTGTGGTGTGTGTTTCCATGTAATGGACTGGATTCCAATCATTGATTGGAAATTGTTATGTTCAGATACTTGGAGACCATTTGCAGCCATTCATGGACTTCATGTTCACAAACTATGATGTCATGTCACTGGCCCAGAATTGTTCGTCATGGTTTGAGGAACATACTGGTCAATTCAGCAAACATGAAACTTCCTGGCAGATTAAAACTGTGTGCTGGACTGAGACTTGAACTCGGGACCTTTGCCTTTCGCAGGCAAGTGGTGTGAAGACGGGTCATGAGTGGTGCTTGGGTAGCTCAGTTGATAGAGTACTTGCCCACAAAAGGCAAAGGTCCCGAGTTCAAATCTCGGTCCGACACACAGTTTTAATCTGCCAGGAAGTTTCATATCAGTGCACACTCTTCTGCAGAGTGAAAATCTCATTCTGGAATTCAGCAAACAATTTAGCTACCCAGATCACCCAACATGAATTCCATCAAACATTAATGGGATGTAATAGAGAGATCAGTTCGTTCACAACATCCTACACCAGCAACACTTTCACAGTTATGGCCTATGGATGGCTATAGGGGCAGCACGGCTCAGTATTTGTGCAGGGGCTTCCAGCGACTTGTTGAGTCCGTGCTATGTTGATTTGCTGCACTATGGTGGGCAAAAGGAGGTCTGACACGAGGCTAGCAGGTATGCCATGAATTGGTCACCTCAGTGTAAGTATTAGTGTCAGTTGTGTTGGGAAACAGATGAAATCATTAAAATTGAACAAAGCTCCAAGATACAATGAAATTCCTGTCAGATTACACAGTGAATTTGTAGCTGAATTAGCCTTATCTTTTAAGTACAGTCTATCGCAGATCCCTTGAACAAAAACAGTGTCCAATAGTTGGAAGAAAGCACAAGTCATGTCCATTTAAAAGAAGAACTCACATATACACATGTGACATACTGAAAGCTTTGGATCAAGGCAGTCAGATAGATGCAGTATTGTCTGATTTCTGGTAAGCATTTGACTCAGTACCATATATACGCTTATTGTCAAAAGTACCATCATATGGGGTATCAAGTGTAATTAGTGACTGGATTGAGGATTTTTTGGTAGGGAGGCTGTATCATGTCATTTTGGATGGAGAGTCATTGTCAGATGTAGAAGTGACTCCACGTGTGCCTCAGGGAAGTGTACTGGGACCCTTCCAGTCCATCTTGTATATTAATGGCCTTGCGGACAACGTTAATAGAAATCTCAGAGTTCTTGTATATGATGCAGTTATCTGTAATGAAATAGTGTCTGAAAGAAGCTGCTTAAATATTAATTCAGATCTTGATAAGATTTTTGAGTAGTGCAAATATTGTCAACTTGCTTTAAATGTCCAGAAATGTAAAACTGTGCACTTACCAAAATGAAAACATAATGTTCTATAAATATAATATCATTGAGTCATAATTGGAATCTGTAAACTCACGCTAATACCTGGGTGTGGGAGAGTGCTATTTTTTTCAAGTGTGTGAGACCTATATCAAATAGGACTAACAGGGGATGTTGAACATTTACAGATAACAGCAGCATGAATGGTTGTAGTTTTTTTTACCCATGGGAGAGTGTAACAGAAATACTGAAGAAACTGAGTTGGCAGACTCTTGAAGATAGACTTAAACTACACCCAGAAAGACTACTTATAAAGATTCAGGAACTGGCTTAAATGATGACTCCAGGAACATACTGCAACTTTCTATGTATTGCTCACTTAGGGATTGTGAGGAGGAGATTAGATTACTTACAGCATGTGAATGGAAAGGGGAGAAGTACTAATAATTGGTATAATGGGACATACCCTCTGCATGCCCTTCACAGTTGTTTGAAGAGTATAGATGTAGACAGATGTCAACCATGCCACAAAAGCCTACCAACAATGTTTCAAAAACCAGTATTAAATGAGAAATCAAGGAATATACCACTGCCTCTTACATGTGGCATGACTCCTACAGGGACAGCAGTGATAAGATAGGCTAATTACAGCACACAGAGGCACTTCAGCAGGCATTCGTTTTATTCTCCATACATAAATGAATAGGCAAGAAACCTTAATACATGGTGAAATCAGATGTACTCTTTGCTATGTGTTACACAGTAGTTTGAAGAGTAAGGATGTAATATAGATCTAGATCAAAAGGTGGAAAGCTAACAGCACAGTTTCAAAACACATGACTATAATAGCAGAGTAGATGCACAGCTTTAGATCTGTTTCAGCACCACAGAAAACTACATCTAGATCTGGGTTCCATCTAATCAGTGATAATACCTAGTCACATGTGGCTGGCCTGCTAGGTGAGTGCCTGCAAAATGAGGACACCATGCATATAGAGAGACCAGTTCACCATAAATGAATGTGTTGGGTATGCACTGGACCAGTGGATTAAAATTCAGACATTGGCATAATTGACGATAACCGACATCCAGCAGGCACTTGTCCTGCAGTAGAATAGATTTCTGAACACCATGTAGAATTTCTCAGTCCATAGTATGGAAAAACACTCTGCATATCACACTACAGTGTAACAGGATCACACCATGCAATAATGTTGTCTGTGCCAGTGGCAGAGGTACATCACACACAGTAACTCCCACCCCTATCCAGTTTTCTAGTGTATCTCATATGCACATCACAATGCCACATATCACAATTTTAACATGGTGTATTTAGTGCAAACATTACTACTATGCCTTGTATAATATCATGAATCACTGATATTTCTCTAATTATGAATATCAGGACATACATCTAGATATATCTTAAGTCCAATGATTAGCTAGTGATATTATTAGACACATAAATTATATTTCTCAATAAAATCAAAATCTTTAAAAGTCTAGTACATGTTCAACATTAAGGAAGTTGCTAAAATCTACATATGATCCATGTGTTATGATTTTATTCACATATTCAATCCAAATGAAACAATAACCTCTTAATAGTGCACAGTACTTGTGATATAATTTTTCATAAGCTCAGCTTTTCTTACATGTGATGATACCATATAAAGTCTGAGAAGAAACTGTCACTATAATTAAATATTGATTGGTTATGTTCTAGGACTGCTAAGAAATTGTTATTTGAGTAAGTGACACATCCTAAGTGCTTAAACTAATCCACCATTGTATTTAAAAGCTGAAATATATAAATTTTCAAATAAATTTTACTTACTTACTTACTTACTCACTGGTCATACCCGACTCGAGAGTCCATTACCGCAGCAACATATTTTCGCCATCTGTCCCTGTCTCGGGCTATTTCCTTCCATTCACCTTCAATACCTAGGTTCCTCAAATCAGCCTTCACATTGTCCTCCCATCTATGCCTCGGTCTCCCCACAGGACGTTTTCCTTGTAGGTGCCCTACCAGTACTCTGCGTGCTGCCCTGTCCTCGTCCATTCGAGCTACGTGACCCACCCATCGCAGCCTACGTGATCTAATAATACTGATTATGTCAGGGCTTGAATAGAGTTCATGAACCGCTTCATTATGCAGCTTTCGCCACTCTCTGCTAATGTCATCCCTTTTTGCTCTGAAAATTTTCCTCAAAATTTTGTTTTCAAATACTCGAAACGGCTTTTCATTTTGCACAGTGAGAGACCAAGTCTCACACCCATACAGCATAACTAGTAGAATAATAGTTTTGTATATTCTAATCTTTAAATTCCTAGACAATATCCGTGATGAAAGTAATCTATTCAGTGAGAAGTAGCACGCATTTCCTGCTCGAAATCTCTTCTTCAGTTCGGATTCAATCTCATTTCTCGAAGCGATGTCCACTCCTAGATACTTAAATGTGTTCACTTTTTCAAACTGCAGGTCTCCAACTCTTAACATTTCCTGATCTACTGCTGTTGGCATTCTACTAGTAACCAGGTATTTAGTTTTGTCTTCACTTATTCTTAGACCTACATCTTCACTAGCCTTGATTAACGCATTCGCATTTGCTGTTACAGATTCTTTGCTATTGCTAATGATGTTTAGATCATCTGCATACCCTAATATCTTAATATTTCCATTTAACTCCACACCCTCTGAATTATCTGCTGCCATTCGTACAATATATTCTAGGAAATAAATTTTACTTGCAGTTATTAAGTAATTGTCAGAGTATATATTTGTATTTTTCTCTTTTCATGTAGTGGGTGAATGGCAACAAGGTGATGGAACATGATATTGGCCATCTACCATTCCAATCTGAAGTCACATCTGTCATTATCTATGGAGGAAACAATCTAGTTACAGTTGCAGTGAGCAATTTGCTTAATAATGTAACTATTCCACAAGGCTCATTTACAACACTGGAGACGTAAGTACAGAAGCCTGTAAAAATAAATAGAACATTATCTTCAGTCAAAAATCACATTTAATTTATATTTAAATGGCAACTACACACATTAAATGATTCCTTCTGTTCTGTATATTTCATCACAAATGTGAATTTTCAAGAATTTTCTGCATCTACACACATACTTCACAAGCCACTGTATAGCAAATGGTACCCCATACCACTACTATTCATTTCCTTTCCTGCACCATTTGCAGATAGAGTGAGGGAAATATGACAGTTTATATGTCTCCATATGAGTCCTCACTTCTTGAATCTTATCCTAATTTGTCCTTACACAGACTTTATGTTAACGGTAGTAAGATTGTTCTTCAGTCAACTTCAAATGCTAGTTCTCTAAATTTTCTCAGTTGTCTTCCCTCCAGTGATTTCAATTTGAGTTCTTGAAGCATCTCCATAACATGTGCATGTTGTTTGAACCTACCAGTAACAATTCTGAAAGTATAAAGCATAACTCTGAGCAAATAGGCTACATTATCACAGAGACTTATCTGTAACAAGCTATTTATTATGGTGTATTAACAGTCAGCTAGAACAAAACTGCTGTATTCTGTTTATGCTTACACATAAAGTAGTATAAATGAATGTAACATTGTTACTGGGGAAAAAGAGAAAAAACTGCTGCTTCATTAGCTATTTGAAACAGCTGCTGATTATCTGTTACAAAGAGTTAAATATTTAAAAGAACAAAACACACACACACACACACACACACACACACACACACACACACTGTATGGCACCACCATATAAAAACATATGCTTATTTGAATGCAATGTTGTGTCAAAATTTCAAAGCTATCAGTGAGAATCTTAGAGAGAATTAATATTTTAAACAAATGAACCCATGAATCTACATAAATAAATATGTAATTGTTCATTTGTTAAAATCTTAAATCTCCAAAACAATGATTGGTGTCAGAGAGAATGGGGAATAGTAGATGGACAGAGGGTTGGATGGAAATGAACACAGAAAGTGGAAAAGAGGAGATGGACAGAGACAAGAGGGAGAAGGAGATTAGGTTGTATATCCAGTTCCTATTCATATTACAAATGTGTGTTTTCTCTTTTCTTTCTTTTAGATTTAACCATACTAAGCCATAGCAACACGTGGCCATGAACAGCTAGTAAGTGTATGAAAAATGAAGACAATTTCTGTACAAAAATAAAATTCCAGTTTAAGATTATTTATTTTAGCACAACAGTCTCAAGCAAATTTCCAGCAGCCATTAGGGAAGAAACTTGGAACCACCTGAAATCCATTTTTGTATCTGTCTTAGTATCTCCTTCGCTAAAAATTTTATTGGTTTCTGTATCTGTAGATACTCTTCAGTTCATTGATAATAGCTGCTAAAGGATATCTAAAATATTTATGTTTTCTTCCTTCTATTATTATTTTGTGTATTTCTTCAATTAAAATTCATTACAACCTTCCATGTGTACAGGTTCATCTATGGTTGACACTACAGTGAAAGCCCTTCAGTAGTCAGACAAAGGCCTGATGATGAAGCAGTGCTTCAAAATGTGTGTTGACAAATAAAATAACAGCTTAAAAACCAAATATATGCCTACAGAACATTTTTAAATTACTTAATGAAGCAGGATATTTCCACCAGAGATGGATACAGGACAACAAAAACCTGAAATGACAGAAAATATTATTACCTAACATATGACAAGAGATTAGTATTGAATGCTTCCATCATGTACAGTAATTCATGGTCCACATCCGCTTGTGATGCTTTCCTATAGGCTACTCCACATTTTTGGTCACTTTGTTCCAGTGCTACACCAATCTGATATGCAGTTTCTTAAGGGTCAGATGTGGTAATATCATCTACAAAGCACATCTCTTAAGAAGCATCCCACATATTCTTTATAGAATACAATTTCATAGAATGTGCAGGCCATCAGGTTTAGGCAAAATCTTCACACCCAGTATCTCAGAAACTCAGTCTCTTCTGCTGGCAGGAGCAATATCTATGGAGACAATGTCAGAACCCACCACACCATGGAAAAGCCAAAGACATTCACCCACTGTATGACAGCAATACCATTCTGCTGTAGCCACCTCTGCTGTAAAGCTGTACTGCACTTTGCGGAGGTTTGCAAAATATGGATGTAGATGTAGACGTACACCATTATTACTGCATTGATTACACTACATGCAGCCAAATGAAGTTGCTCACTCTGTCACACAGGACGCCTCTTAGCCCAAAAGGTCTGGCCATTCACAGAGGGCGAGATTACTGAAAACTCCAACATTAGGCATTTAATGGGGCCCATTACGGATATGGCTGCAAAGGAGAGGATGGAATCCAATGTGCTCTCTGTGTGCATACCAGGAGGAGTCATTCCAGATGTGGAATGGGTGCTTCCAGATGCCATGAAGAGCACAGGGTACAGCCAACTGCAGGTGATGCCTCATGTTGGTACTAATGATGTGTTTCACGTTGTATCACAACAAATTCTCTTTGGTTTTGGGCTGCTAACTGAAGTAGTAAAAACTGCCAATCTCGATTGCAAGATGAAAGTAGAACTCAGCATCTGTAGCATTATTGACTGAACTGACTGTGGTCCTTCAGTACAGAGTGGAATGGAATGTCTGAATCAGAGACTCAAATGGTTCTGCAACTTTGTAGATGGCAGATTCCTTGACTTGCACCATAGTGTGATGGGTTTTCATATTCCACTTATTACATCAGGGACCCACTACACGCAGGCAGTGGCTCCACAGGTAGTGGGGGCTGTGTGTGTCGGGGGGGGGGGGGGGGGGGGTGTAGATTAGAGGGTCTTGGGAAAGTGAAGAAAGGGCTTCAGTTTCAGAATCGCAGGATGAGGGTAGACATAGTAACAATCAGTATTGCAGTTGTAAACTGTCGTAGCTCTCCTGTATAAGAACCAGAGCTCAAAGTGCTAATAGAAAGCACTGAATCTAAAGTTTTATGGGTATGGAAAGCTGGCTAAAGCTGGAAACAATTTCAGCCAAAATTTTTACAAAGGGTCTAACTGCATTCAGAAAGGATTAAATACTGTTGGTGGTGGAGTGTTTACTGCTGTTAAAAGTAGCTTAACTTGTATTGAAATTTGAAGTAGGTGGTTCCTGTGGGTTATTATGGGTAGAGGTTATACTTGACAACCAGAATAAACTAATAATTGGTTCCTTTTTTGACCCTCTGACACAGATGACACAGTTTCTGAGTAGTTAAAAAAAACTTGAGTCTCATTTCCAATAGGTACCCCATTCCTACAACTATAGTTGACAGTGACTTCAATCAACCCTTGATATGTGGTTAAAATACAAATTTAAATTCAGTGGTAGGTAAAAAACATCATCTTAAATCGAACTGAATGCCTTCCTAGAAAATTATTTTGAACAGTTAGTTCAGTAGTCAACCTTAGGTGTAAATGATTGCAAAAACATACTTTACCTCTTAGCAACAAATAATTCTGACCAAATAGGGAGCATTATGACAAGTATTGGGTACAAAGTTCTTGTAGCTAAACTGGATACCATAACAACCAAACCCACCAAAAAAAAAGCACAAAATACATCTATTAAGAAAGCAGATAAAAAAATTTTCTTGCTACCTGCCTAAGAGATGCTCTACACTCCTACCAATCTGATTGTGTAAGCATAGACCAGATGTGGTTCAAATTCAGAGAAATAGTATTGGTGGCAATTGAGAGGTTCTGTACCAAATACAGTAATAAGAGATGGTACTGATCCCCCATGGCACACAAAACAGGTCAGAATACTGTTGCAAAAGCAACACAAAAATAAAGCTTACCAAATTTAAAACACAAAATCCTCAAGATTAGTGAAGTTTTACTGAAGCTTGAAATTTAGCAGAAACTTCATTGCAAGATGCTGTTAATAGTTTCCACAATGAAACTCTGTCTTGAAATCTGCGGGAAAACCCAGAGAGATTTTGGTTGTATGAAAAGTACACCAGTGGCAAGATTCAATTACTACCTTCACTGTGTGATAGCAATGGTGATGTTATTGATGAGAGTGCCATTAAAGTAGAGTTGTTAAACATGGTTTTCCAAAATTCCTTCACAGAAGAAGATGAAATAAATATTCCAGAATTAGAATCAAGAATAACTGCCAACATGAGTAACTTAAGAAGTACTTATCCTTGGTGTAGGTAAGCAGCTTAAAACACTTAAGAAGACAAGGTATCCAGTCCACATTATATACCAGTATGGTTTCTTTCAGAGTATGCTGATACTATAGCTCCTTACTTATCAATCACATACAACCACTCACTGGTAGAAAGATCCATACCCAAAGAATGGAAAGTTGTACAAGTCACACCAACACCCAAGAAAGGAAATAAGAGTAATCTGCTGTATTACAGATCCCAATCACTAACATCGATTTCCAGTAGTGCTGTCAACAGAGGATGTCAAATTGAGTCCATACTTTTAGATTTCCAGAACACTTTTGACAGCATTCATCACAAGTGACTTCTAATCAAATTGCACGCCTATGGTGTATCATCTGCGTTGTGTGACTGGATTCTTGGTTTCCTGTCAGAAAGCTTACAGTTCATAACAACTGATTGAAAATCACTGATCTAAACATAAGTAATATCTGGCATCCCCAAGGAAGTGTTGCAGGCCCTCTGCTGTTCCTGATATACGTAAATGATTTAGGAGACAATCTGAGCAGGCCTCTTGGATTGTTTGCAGATGACACTGTCATTTACTGTCTCATAAAATCGTCAGATGATCAAAATAAATTGAAAAATGATTTAGAGAAGATATCTGTATGGTGCAAAAAGTGGCAATTGAGTCTAAATAATGAAAAGTGTGAAGTCATCCACATGAGTAGTAAAAGGAACCACTACATTTTGGTTAGATGATAAATCCCACAAAAGGCTGTAAACTCAACTAAATACTTAGGGATTACAATTACAAATAACTTAAGCTGGAGCAATCACATAGATAATACTGTAGGGAAAGCAAATCAAAGACTTTGATTTTTTTGGCAGAATGCTTAGAAAATGTTAGAGACTGCATACACTGTGCTTGTCCACCCTCTTCTAGAATATTGCTGTGCAGTGTGGGAGCCACATCAGATAACATTGATGTAGGATACTGATAAAATTCAAAGAATGGCAACTTGTTTTGTATTATTAGAAAATAAGGTAGAGAGTGCCATGGATTTGACACATGAACTGAGATGGCAATCATTAAAACAAGGGTGTTTTTTACTTCGGCAGGATCTTATCATGAAATTTCAAACACAGGCTTTCTCCTTGGAGTGTGAAAATATTTTATTGGAGCCCACTTACATAGGGAGAAATGATCATCATAACAAAATAAGAGAAATCAGAGCTTGCACAGAAAGATTTAAAAGTTTTTTCTTCCAGTGTGCATTGTGAGAGTGGAACAGTAGAGGTGTAGCTAGAAGGTAGTTAGACAAACCGTTTGCCAGGCACTTAATTACGTATTGCAGAGTAGTCATGTAGCTGTAGAAAGCAAGAAACCAAATTCTGTGATTCTCAAATTCTGACATGTTTTGCATGCAGTTATTTGTTCCTTTTTCTCAATACATCAGTGGTTGTTCATTAATGCTCTTTACACTGAGGAAGAGTTCCCAAATGTTCTCTTCAGAAGAACTTGTGTTGGTGGTGAGAATCCAAATAGCATGGGTGATAATTCACCTACTAGTCTCAAACACATTTTGTCATGCAATATCTTCCACAACTAAGTTTCCTAGAGTATGTCTCCTACTATTTATCACGGTGCTCGCAAATGAGGAACATCCTACCCCCAATCCTTCTCGCCCTTCCCAAAGTAGTATTCTGCCACCCACCTAATCTACAAGATGGTCTAATTCATCCTTATTCCATATCTACTTCTAACTCTTTGCCACATGCGTAATATTCCTGTGAAAGGTGAGATAACTGCCTGTGTGTCCACCCAGCATATCCTATTGATATGTACCAGAGGCAGGATCATCTGTGGAAGTGCTTATGTCAAATGCAAGCTTTGCTTCAACTTGTAACAGCATTTTATGTGTGCATGACCAACAACCAACAGCCCACTCACAGTAAACATTTTTCAACCTATGTAACAATGACAACTGTAGTTCCTCAGTTAAGCTTCTTGGCATTCATCTGGACCCAAAATTAACCTGGGAAACTCACACCAATTATGTATGCAAAAAGTTATCCCAAGTCACCTATCTGCTAACTACGTTCGGACTTGTGTGACGGAGAAGCTACTGCTAAATTCCTATTACGCCTTTTCTCATAGTCACCTCACATATGCAGTGCTCTTATGGGGCAATGCCTCTGGGGCAAAAAGAATTTTTCTTTGGCAGAAAAAGGCCATTAGGTGTATTGCTGGCGTGAGAAACCATGTATCATGTAGAGACTATTTCAAAGAGTTAAAAATACTGACACTTACATCACTGTTTATTCTCAGTTGCTTAGTGCACATAAAGGCAAACCAAGAAAGCTATAAACTGCACGAGTCTGTACATAGCCACGACACATGCCAAAGGCAGATGATGGACATCCCAGTTACTAGGCAAAAAAAAAAAAAAAAAAAAAAAAAAAAAAAAAAAAAAAAAAAAAAAAAAAAAACAGTTACACATACCCAGGGATACAATTATTTAACGTGCTACCACCTACACCACACAGTGTATCACTGAATGTCTTCAAAAATATTACAAAAAGGTGGCTTGGACAAAAAGCATTCTATACAATAGAAGAATTTGAAGTATGTAATAAAAATGATCTAATCTATTAAAACTGCTATATGACATTACCACCATATTACATGAGCACTTCTGAAAATGTTATTGTATCATGCGGTTGTGCTTTATTTACATAATGTATTTTTACTCAATAGTTAACTGCTGTATGACATGACCACCCTATTACATAAGTTCCTCTGAAAATGTTATTGTACCATGCTGTTGTGGTTTATTTACATAATGCATTTTCCCCAATGGTTAACATGTATAAAGCCTGTCTCATTTATATTTGTTAAAATGTTTTTCTTAGCATGTGTATTGTGTTACACACACAGTATCTACTTTTGTCATTCTGCATGACACATTTATGTTTAATGACTACTAAACATATGCAGTGTAAAACATATTTACTCAATCAGAATGTTAAAAATGTATGACTTATTTTGTAATTATATAATGTATGTAAAATGACGACATCAATTGCATGAAAAATGCTTAAAGATGGATCAATAAATCAATCGATCAATAAATAAATCAATCACCAAACTGTGGCGAAAAGTTGAGTTGACCAATCAGTGGTGAATATGGTACTGTGCACATCGTGCTCAACTTCAGTGGTTGTTCAACAGCCTGTAGCCTTCTGTGTAATTCTCTGAATATCTGGAAATCATCCCTGCAACACTTTCTTCAAGCCTATAATCCTCTCAGCCTCAATCTCCACTTGCCTTTGTCCCACATCCATATCCAACTCTTTCCTCATGAACCTTACTTCACTCATTCTGCTGTTACACCCTCCTTCCTGCAGACTCACTCTTTTTCTGTTATGACTTCCCATCCCAGCCCACTCCCCCATGTCATTATGTGCTGCATTCAACTTCCCTTACTTGCACCAGAGCAACATCAACAGAGTCACATTCCTGTTCCACATGCTTGATGCCTCTCTTTCCCAGCTGTCAGTCATCCTTCCCTTCAACCTTCACTTCTGCTCCTGTGCTCCTGGCCTTCTTTCTCCTCTCATCCACCCACCCAACATGATCTCTTATCCTAGCCAATGTGTGTGTGTGTGTGTGTGTGTGTGTGTGTGTGTGTGTGTGTGTGTGTGTGTGTGTGCGTGTATTTTTATTTATAATGAAGAATACATCTGAAAGCTCGGCAGTCTTTTAAGAATAATGTTTCCAAACTAACATGTGATCTGATGTACTGCAAATACTGTAAGTCCTCTTTCATGTTATAAACTACAGAAAATAATTTTGAATGAGTGACTTAATGAATAAAACCTCATTAACTTCTCTACTTTTGTATCTTACAATTAGTAAATATTTGATGCTCCATGCATTATGTTTTGTAGTGTTTTATTCAGGTTCCTTAAAGAGTGTGAGACCACTGCTTCATATATTTGAGTTTAATAATTGTTTTATACCTGTGTTCATTACCAGTACTATCATGATCATCATCATCTTCATTATAGTCAAGGAGAGGCCTAATATTTGTGAGTTATTTTTATGTGTGTTTGATAAGTTACTACATTGTTTTTACATTGATTTTTTAAAATATTATTGGATTAATTGTCTCATTAGAATAGGTGCTTTTGTGTAAATTTGCTTCTGATTTCATCTTGAATTTTTTGACAAAAACTGTTGTGACTTATCTGTCATTTTACATCTTTTGCATCAAAAGATAAATCCCGAGAGGGAAATATATAGAACTCCAAAGAGACAGACTTACATTGAGGTGACAAGAGTCATTGGATAGCAATATGAATTTTTACAGGTTGTCGAAGTATCATGTACACAAGATATAAAAGGCCAGTGCATTGGTGAAGCTGTAATTTGTACTTGAGTGATTCATGTGACAAGATGACCAATGTGATCGTGGCCACACAATGGGAATTAACAGACTATGAAAGTGAAATGGTAGTTGGAGCTAGATGCATGGAACTTTACATTTTGGAAATTGTTATGGAATTCAATATTCTGAGATCCACGGTCTGAAGAGTTTGCAACAATACAGCTTTCAGGCATTACCTTTCACCACGGAGAATGCAGTGGCCAATGATCATCACTTAACAACTGAGAGCAGCACCATCTGCATAACATTGTCAGTGCTAACAGTCAAGCAACATTGCATAAAATAATCATAGAAATCAATGTGAGATGTATGATGAACATCTCTGTTAGGACAGTGCAGTGAAATATGGCATTACTGTGCTATTGCAGCAGATAACTGATGTGAGAGCCTTTGCTAACAGAATGACATCACCTGCAGCACCTCTCCTGGGCTCGTGACCATACTGGTTGGACCACAGATGGCTGGAAACTTATGGTCTGGTCAGATGAGTCCCAATTTCAGTTGCTATGGGCTGATGGTGGGGTTTGAGTGTGGTGCAGCCCCATGAAGCCATGAACCCAGAGTGTCAACAAGACAATGTGCAAGCTGGTGGTAGTTCCATAATGATGTGGACTGTGTTTACATGGAATGGACTGGGTCCTCTAGTCCAACTGAACCAAGGATTGACTGGAACTGGTTATGTTTGATTACCTGCAGACAAGTTTCAGCCATTCACAGACTTTATGTTCCAAAACAACAATGTAATTTTTATGGACGACAATGCACCATGTTGCCAGGTTACCGTTATTCACAATTAGTTTAATAAACATTCTAGATAGTTCTAGCAAATGATTTGATCACACAGATCACCTGACATGAATTCCATTGAACAATTCTGGGAGATAATCAAGAGGTTAATTTATGCATAAAATCCTGCACTGGCAACACTTCCACAATTGTGGACCACTACAGAGGCAGCATGGATCAGTATTTCTGCAGGGCACTTCCAATTACTTTTCCATGCCCCTGCTAGTTGCTGCACTATGTCAGTCATAAGCAGGCCCAACACAATATTAGGAGACTGACTTTTGTCATCTCAGTGTACATTCAGGAGGCAAAATTCCTGAACTGCTGACAGGCATATTTAAAAGCAAAAGCAATATTCCTTGCTTTTGGAATTTTTAGGTTCATCCTCAGGAAGGATAGCGGGACAGAATGGGGAAAGCTGTAAAGGAGGGGCAGATCACTTGGACCCTGGGATGAGAGGAACTCACCTGAGATGATGACTAGGGGAAACTGTGTACTCCCCTTGTCCTCTCATAAGGTGAATCCAGGGATCTGAGTGACATGCCCCAATATTTTATTGATTTTATTGATTCAACCATTATTTCTTCTGTTTACAAGTTTTGCCATTTTATACACAAATGCCAGATTGATATGAATGCACAATAATAATGTAACCAAAACACCCCAAGTATATTTGTTTAAATATTTTATGAACTGTTTTTGTTGTACAGTACAAATGGCACCAAGACATACCAGAGCTATACATTTGATTTCTTTAATTATGCGGGCATTGATCGGCCTGTTTATCTCTACACCACACCAGGGGTCTGCATTGATGATATCAGCATTACAACTGACTACTTACCTGATGGGACAGGTAAAATATGAATCAGAGACCATTTAGACACTGTGATTCAAGTGATGTAAATTGATAGTTTCTAATATATACATTATTAAATTATTATAGGCCACATCATTTTTCTGCAAAAACTGGTGAAACTGCAGGATTTTTTTTTTTCAGAATTACATGAAAATAATCTTTAGAAATTATTATTTACGTATGAAACTAGTACATTGGATTTAACAACCTTGGAACATGCAACATGTTTTGTTCATTTTGAAGGCAATGTGCCGGTATAAAAGATTATTATTAGGTAACTTACTATAAAGATATTTCAAAAAGTTTCAAAAGCAAGAAAGAAAGTTGATCTTTTTTTCATGTTAAATGACTGACTACCTGAACTATACTGATTCATATCTCTACAATTCTGGGAGATAAAAGGTAATGTCCTGACTGGCCGACTCATTATTGCCCAGCCAAACCACTAAGGATAGAAACCAAAAATTTGGAGAGGGCTGATCTTATACTGTTGGCATCATTTAAGAAGGAATTTTTTGAAAGCGATGAAATAGTGAATAAAGAATTTCTGAAAATATGTCCCTATTAAGGCTATTTTGAAGCTAGAGCTACGAAAATTAATATTTGGTTCCTCAGTCATACGTAAAAAATACGTGTTTCAGCATTTCTGGAAATTTAATCCTGAGGGGGTGAATTAGGGGATGAAAGTTTTTATTAAATGCTATATATTCAATCCAGCAAATGCAAAGGAATTGCAAATATTGGCTGTCCAAAAGAACAGACACCACATATATACAATGAAGGGCGTGACAGCCGATGATCTCTTCAGTGCAGAGGCACACCAGGCCCAAACTCTTATAGAATTTGGTGAAATGCAAAAAATAATAAAGATAATGGACAAGGGGCACTACATTCATAGTATGTGGATAGATTGAGAATTTGGGTGTGACGGGAGGTGCGTTAGTGTAATCCGTGCAGTTGGGATGGCTGCTGCATCAGGACTGTGCAGTGGTCAGTGCCTCTGCCAAGTAAACAGGAGACATGGGTTTTATTCCCAGTCCAGCACAAATTTTCACCCTTTCCCACTGATTTAAATCAATGCCCACTAAAAGCCAATGTCTGTAATTCTTTTGCATCTTAATTCATAGTTGCTGCTGGCTCAAAATAGTGTCTGTTCTTTTGGACATATCCATGGTAAATGTGATTCTGGATTAGCTGGGCAGTACATTTTCTTTGTATAAAGGTGTTGGCAAGATGATCAGTATGTGAATAATCTTGCTTCCCATCATATATGTAGACTCCACAAGGGCCAGGGTGTTGTTGGGAAAGGGGAGGTGGTAACAGATGTCAAAAGGGAGCCCCTGTTGATGGTCAGTGTGTTCAATGCAAAGACCTCTAATAATTGGAGAAGAATGCCCAGGGAAGTACCAGATTCAGCTGAAAAGGACCACATGATGTATGCCTGGGAGTAGATGTTGAAAAACACACACACACACACACACACACACACACACACACACACACACAGAGAGAGAGAGAGAGAGAGAGAGAGAGAGAGAGAGAGAAATTCTTTAAACATTTAATGTGCTAGTATTTCACCTATACCACTACATAAAGACAATTTGTAGTTTAATTTTGCTAGCAAAAATCTCTAGATGTTCTTGACTGATTTTCTTCAGATTTTTACACAATACTCAAATAAATGTTCAGACAGAAGTAGACTACATATATTTTGAATCTATGTTGTAGATAAATCTGTATTGTTATTACTAGATTGAGACAAATCATACTTCAATGTGGTTACCAAAACTCTCAAAAAGTTCTTGAGCAATTTGCTTCAGAAATTTACACATAGATAAATGTTCCTGTGGACATAGGCTGCATATGTATATATAATAGAGGGAAACATTCCACACGGGAAAAATATATTTAAAAACAAAGATGATGTGACTTACCATACGAAAGCGCTGGCAGGTCAATAGAAACACAAACGAACACATACATACACACAAAATTCAAGCTTTCGCAACAAACGGTTGCTTCATCAGGAAAGAGGGAAGGAGAGAGAGAGAGAGAGAGAGATGAGGTGACTTACCGAACAAAAGCGCTGGCAGGTCGATAGACACACAAACAAACACAAACACACACACAAAATTCAAGCTTTCGCAACAAACTGTTGCCTCATCAGGAAAGAGGGAAGGAGAGGGAAAGACGAAAGGATGTGGGTTTTAAGGGAGAGGGTAAGGAGTCATTCCAATCCCGGGAGCGGAAAGACTTACCTTAGGGGGAAAAAAGGACAGGTATACACTCGCACACACGCACATATCCATCCACACATACAGACACAAGCAGACATATTATCGGTCTTTAAATATGTCTGCTTGTGTCTGTATGTGTGGATGGATATGTGCGTGTGTGCGAGTGTATACCTGTCCTTTTTTCCCCCTAAGGTAAGTCTTTCCGCTCCCGGGATTGGAATGACTCCTTACCCTCTCCCTTAAAACCCACATCCTTTCGTCTTTCCCTCTCCTTCCCTCTTTCCTGATGAGGCAACAGTTTGTTGCGAAAGCTTGAATTTTGTGTGTGTGTTTGTGTTTGTTTGTGTGTCTATCGACCTGCCAGCGCTTTTGTTCGGTAAGTCACCTCATCTTTGTTTTTATATATATTTTTTCCCACGTGGAATGTTTCCTTCCATTATATATATATATATATATATAGAGGGAAACATTCCACGTAGGAAATATATATCTAAAAACAAAGATGATGTGACTTACCAAATGAAAGTGCTGGCAGGTCGACAGACACACAAACAAACACAAACTCCTTCCCTCTTTCCTGGTGAGGCAACAGTTTGTTGCGAAAGCTTGAATTTTGTGTGTATGTTTGTGTTTGTTTGTGTGTCTGTCGACCTGCCAGCACTTTCATTTGGTAAGTCACATCATCTTTGTTTTTATATATAGTGTCTGTTTCTTTGAAGTAAATCAGTTAACACACACACACACACACACACACACACACACACACACACACACACACACACACACATATATATATATATATATATATATATATATATATATATATATATATATATATATATATATGTGTGTGTGTGTGTGTGTGTGTGTGTGTGTGTGTGTTAACATTTACTTCAAAGAAACAGACTATATATATATATATATATATATATATATATATATATAATGGAAGGAAACATTCCACGTGGGAAAAATTATATATAAAAACAAAGATGAGGTGACTTACCGAACAAAAGCGCTGGCAGGTCGATAGACACACAAACAAACACAAACATACACACAAAATTCAAGCTTTCGCAACAAACTGTTGCCTCATCAGGAAAGAGGGAAGGAGAGGGGAAGACGAAAGGAAGTGGGTTTTAAGGGAGAGGGTAAGGAGTCATTCCAATCCCGGGAGGGGAAAGACTTACCTTAGGGGGAAAAAAGGACAGGTATACACTCGCACACACGCACATATCCATCCACACATACAGACACAAGCAGACATATTTAAAGACCAAATATGTCTGCTTGTGTCTGTATGTGTGGATGGATATGTGCGTGTGTGCGAGTGTATACCTGTCCTTTTTTCCCCCTAAGGTAAGTCTTTCCGCTCCCGGGATTGGAATGACTCCTTACCCTCTCCCTTAAAACCCACTTCCTTTCGTCTTCCCCTCTCCTTCCCTCTTTCCTGATGAGGCAACAGTTTGTTGCGAAAGCTTGAATTTTGTGTGTATGTTTGTGTTTGTTTGTGTGTCTATCGACCTGCCAGCGCTTTTGTTCGGTAAGTCACCTCATCTTTGTTTATATATATATATATATATATATATACCTGCTTGTGTCTGTATATGTGCGGATGGATATGTGTGTGTGTGCGAGTGTATACCTGTCCTTTTTTCCCCCTAAGGTAAGTCTTTCCGCTCCCGGGATTGGAATGACTCCTTACCCTCCTTTGTGTGTGTGTTAACTGATTTACTTCAAATTTTTACACAATATTCTAATAAACTTTCAGACACACATGGACTACACATTTTTAAATATTTATAATACGCAAGTAGGCCTATATATGCACTACGTAAATGGGAAAGGTTGAAAAATTCTTGACATATTTACTTCAAATTTTTACATGCTACTCTAATTAACTTACAGATTGGCATATGCTCCATACTTGTAATATATATATATATATATATATATATATATATATATATATATATATATATATATATATATATATATGGGAAACATTCCACGTGGAATGTTTCCCTCTATTATAACCATATCATTAATTTGAACCCAACAATTACGTTTGTTATTGTCGCTGTTGCATTTCGAAAACTTTCCTGTCATCTTATTTTCTCTTTATTTTCTCTTTCTGTTTTTACCAGTAAAATGGTAAGTCACATCATCTTTGTATATATATATATATATATATATATATATATATCAATATAATGGAAGGAAACATTCCACGTGGGAAAAATTATATATAAAAACAAAGATGAGGTGACTTACCGAACAAAAGCGCTGGCAGGTCGATAGACACACAAACAAACACAAACATACACACAAAATTCAAGCTTTCGCAACAAACTGTTGCCTCATCAGGAAAGAGGGAAGGAGAGGGGAAGACGAAAGGAAGTGGGTTTTAAAGGAGAGGGTAAGGAGTCATTCCAATCCCGGGAGCGGAAAGACTTACCTTAGGGGGAAAAAAGGACAGGTATACACTCGCACACACGCACATATCCATCCACACATACAGACACAAGCAGACATATTTAAATATGTCTGCTTGTGTCTGTATGTGTGGATGGATATGTGCGTGTGTGCGAGTGTATACCTGTCCTTTTTTCCCCCTAAGGTAAGTCTTTCCGCTCCCGGGATTGGAATGACTCCTTACCCTCTCCTTTAAAACCCACTTCCTTTCGTCTTCCCCTCTCCTTCCCTCTTTCCTGATGAGGCAACAGTTTGTTGCGAAAGCTTGAATTTTGTGTGTATGTTTGTGTTTGTTTGTGTGTCTATCGACCTGCCAGCGCTTTTGTTCGGTAAGTCACCTCATCTTTGTTTTTATATATATATATATATATATATATATAAAATTGGGGGAAGGTTGTTAAAGTAAATCTCAAAATGTTCTTCACTGATTTCCTTCAGATTTTCACACAAAACTTTGATAAGCATTCAGACAGACATAAGCTACATACAGTACTTAAAATCTATGTGGTATGACATAGAGGGTGCGGCAGCATTCATAGCATAATTTGATTTGCGTAGTACAATCGAAATGTGGTGCTACAGAAGAATGCTGAAGAATAGATGGGTAGATCACATAACTAATGAGGAGGTATTGAATAGAATTGGGGAGAAGAGGAGTTTGTGGCACAACTTGACTAGAAGAAGGAATCGGTTGGTAGGACATGTTCTGAGACATCAAGGGATCACTAATTTAGTACTGGAGGGCAGTGTGGACGGTAAAAATCGTAGAAGGAGACCAAGAGATGAATACACTAAGCAGATTCAGAAGGATGTACGTTGCAGTAGTTACTGGGAGATGAAGCAGCTGGCACAGGGTAGAGTAGCATGGAGAGCTGCATCAAACCAGTCTTAGGACTGAAGACCACAACAACAACAACAGTACAATGACGTACTGCAGGATTGCGTGCCAGCTCATGCCGCATTCGTGTACTAATGAGCTGCCATTTCGAGTGTGACAGTGATATGGAGCAGTGGAATGCACAGCATCATGCTTTTTCTGTTGAAAGTTATTTCAAGAATAACGACTCTATTGTTGCTACCCAGCATCTATTTCAGCAACATTTCAACTTGGGATTTCATGGGGAAGTTCCAGGTGGACGGACCATTGTGACGTGGGTACGTGCACTTCAAACAACAGGTTCTATTTGCAATGGCAAACCGGAAAGAAGTGACAGAACTGTGCAGACAGCAGAAGCCATGGAAAATATTCGTGCTGCACCATTGCATAGCCCAAAAATATCTGCTTGTCATCATGCGCAAACTGTGCATATGTCCAATTGCTCATTCAGGAGAATATTGTACAAAGATCTCCATTTTCACCCATATAAGCTGCAGATTGTTCAGGAAATTAGGCCTCATGATTGGGTTTCGCACGAAACATTCTGCTTAACCATGCATGATCTCCTTCACCAAAATCCACAAATGTTACACACCATACTGATGTTATATGAAGCTCATTTCGAGTTATGTGGTTCAGTGAATATACAGAATATGCGTTATTGGAGTGGTGTCAACCCGCATGAACTGCACATCAAACCCTTGCACAGTTCTCATGTCACAATGTGGTGTGGAGTTGCTTCCTTTGGGATTATTGGCCCTTACTTCTTTGAGAATGACAGCAGTGTGGCTCTAACTGTCACCAGTGAACGCTACCTAAAGATGCTGCAAGACTTTGTTCTTCCCCAATTAGGTATGGTTGATGTGGATGTGGAACAATTATGGTTTCAACAAGATGGAGCGACCTTGTATACAGCCAGAATTTGCATGGATTTCTTGTGACAGACATTTCCCGGTAGAGTAATTTCCCATTTTGGTGACATTTCCTGGCTGCCTCGCTCACCTGAACTTTCATGTGCAGCCTTTTTCCTTTGGGGCTACCTGAAGCAGGAAGTGTTCCGAACACATTGTGCCACCATTCCTGAGTTGAAGGATCACATCAGAACTGCTGTTTGCAACGCCCCGGGGCATACGTTACCCCTCAGATTCCTAAACTTCAGCATTACTATTCATTTGCAGACTACCAACAACAAAACTGCACAGTCATTAACTCCAGTTATAAATGTTACTGAAGTATTTAAGTAACATATAACACAAAGCATATATGGAAGTTAAATATTCAAAAATAATAAAATAACTACTACACGTCAATAGCTCCTTTGACTGAAAATTTACCACAGAAACATCAAACCTGGACACAATATATAGTAAAGATGCAAAGAAAATCATTATAGTTTAGTACACTATACCAAAATTACATCATTTAAATGTGACACTTGGCCAGTCCCAAATAATGGTACAATCCCGTTTAACTGACCTTTTCCAAAATACAGAACTTACAGAAATTATTTCCTTCTTACTTTTGTACTTGAGAATCCATTCACTTCCTGAAAATCCAGAGTGACTGCCATGCCTGACTCTATGGCTAGTACTCCAAGATTGACCAATCATTTTTGATTTTCGGATGTCCATAGGCAGTTCTTAATCCATTTTAAAACAAAAAAGGACCTTTCAACTGAACATTTTGTTGCTGGAGTTCAACTGTAAGCTTTGAGTGCTGTGTAGTCATTTAGACAGACATCACTAGTTTTTTTTAAAAAAAACACACATTCTACAGTGAAATGGAAGACAGAACAAGTTGCCACTGTATATTTTTTTTTTTTTTTTCATAGACAGTAGATAGCTTTTAAAATGTGTACATTCTTCTCTATGTCAGAACTACAGATGGCTCTAAGTTTTTCTGCAGCATCATAAATTTGAACTGTTTCTAGTTTGGTGATATTAGAGAGAGATGAGATTCTTAAGTTATGTCCTTTGTAAATATTAACTCCCTTCTGTGCTTCATCCTGAAGAACTTGTATAATTTCCCAATATGACATTTTCATTCTTTTCCAGATTTCAAAATTATCTAATCCTGTTTCTTCTTCAGGACATTTGTGTTCATCTTCTGAGTCAGATGAATCATCAAAGAATCTCTTGCATTTAATATGGCATTTCTTTCTTTGATTCTCAGCATCTGTAGGACATGGAACTTATTCCAAATTCCTGATCTCCATAAGCTTCTTTTCAGCTGAATTCATGTGCATTGCACAAAAGTGATAACTAGACCTGTCTACAACAGCTTGCAGTTTCATCATTGTTTTGCTAAACTATAGCAGAATACATTCCCTCATCAATATCATGAAACCTATCTCAATACTTATTAACTTTCTAAGAAGACCGTCAGCTCCACTTCTAACTTTAACACTCTTATTTTCTGATATTGTTCTTAAGGGAAAAAAACAAATATTTCCATCCTGTGTTCAGACTCTTACAAACATCCTCACATGTACAGCATAATGTTGTAGACAGTGACTTCAGTGTCATACTTCTGGATTAAAAATATGTTTACAAGATGTACCATCTGCCTGTAAAATCCGCAAAGAAGTTTTATAAACCCTGAATTAACTCAAAAAACCATACTGAAGCTGTGCAGCTCATGGGTCAACTACATTTAGTGAGTGATCCCAACATGAAGTGAAGACAATCAGAGTGTTTTGGTACTTGAGTCTTGCTTGCAATCCTGAATATGTGCTAGACATGTTGGCTGCATGTAGTTCTAAAGAATTCAGAATGCTTCTCTCCATAAACATAGGAATTTTTGAACTGAGAGACTATCTTCTTTTACGTATCTAATTATTATAATTAACTGGACATTATGGGATATATCTGATGTAGAATCTACTATGGCTGAGAAATATTTAGAAGAAATAAGTTCATTACATATTTTTTGGGTCACTGACCTCCCCATAAGACATATTAAATCTTCATAAGTTGCTGGTGACAAGCATGAAGTGAATCCTTTTCCAGTGTCAGCAAATGTAGTTATATCATCAGACAAAAAAGAATCATACTCTGCAATTAATTCCAGACACAGCACGAAATTTTCATTTTTCACAGAGCAAAACACCTCTTTATCTTCACAAAATGCTAGATCCCTAGAAGCTAGCTTCAGAACTACAGAAACAACTCTTTTTTTCTCTTTAATTTGTAACTTCATGTTCACAATGAGTGAGCAACCATTTGTCAGTTCTTTTCATCTTGTTTCCCCTGTTTTTCACTTTTGTAAGATGTCTCTGTGAGAGGGAGAATTTTCTTGTTCATCTATTCATATTCCAGCATTGCTACATTCACTGAAACCAGATGCTGAAAACTGAGATGTACAACCAAATAATTTACTATATACACAGAACAATGATCCTTGGCTAGGACAATATACAAAACATCTATGGTTGACAATTTCCTCATTTGCCAAAACCATCAGAAACTACTTTTTGCTTCAAAAGTGCTGAGATTCATTGGCACATTGCTGTGAGGACATAGAAAAATCTGCATTTCTGTTTTGATTAATACAATTTTTAACAAATTACTCCAGTGTCTGGTCACTGTTCTCTGAATAAAATGGGTCATTAATGAGAACAGGAAAATCCTCTGCTTTAGAACATGTAGATTCTTGACATCCTTCCAGAACTTTGAAAGCCAGAACCCTTGTTGTATTATGGAGAAGTATTTTTATGATATTAATTAAGTAGGTTGGATAGTCCTCAGGCTGAATAGTATGAAGGCTGGGTAATCATGAGCCAGATAATCAAGAGTCCACTGTACAAAAGAACCAACTTCACTATGACCAGTTAGAACTCAAATTACATATCTTAATTTTAAGTTGAGAACCACATGAAACATTGCATTGATCTGACAGCAACATAATCATGAATGGGTGAAGAATTGAACAACATGCCACATGCAAGATCTCATAGGCTATGTGTTTACATGGAGAGTAAGTCTGTGTCAACCAGAGAACGGGCTGCTTGAGCACTCAGAACATTCTATTGCCTGCTTGGTCAGCTGTGATCAAACAGAGCATGGGTAGGACACAGTGATCCCATTGTCGAATCGTTCTCATTGTGAGTGAGTCAGCTGCTGGTCAGTAAACATGAGTATCAGTTCTAATGACAATGAACTGTTGCCTTTATTTGTACTCACTTTGAGGAAATGAATCAAATGGAAATATGAAATTAACACTAAATGATAACAGGGAATTTCACTATCTTTACCCAGTACTGTGGTCTTGTGAAGACTGCTTCTTCAGTTTTTTTCAAATGTCTTGTGAACAATTGGAAATGTTACAGACGCTCATTTAACCAAAAATCTCAAAAACTGAGATGAACTAGAGAAAGCCCGTAGGTTCAGAAGAAAGACTTGTCAGTTTGTTTGAGGCAAGCACATTATTTATGATGTTAATTGATTCTTCTGTCAATGCTTGGTAGAACATTACTTATGACAGAACTTTATTTATGGTAGAATCCATTTACTTTATTTTATTATTTATGTGGGACTGTATATTTTCAAAAACAGTAATAACCACAAAACATGGAACTATATGAATAAAATATAAACTGAAAAATACTATCTACACTGCGTAGGAGCAAATGTGAGCTACAGGTCAGTCATCAACACTGAAACAAACTTTTGCCTTCTCATACATTTCTCTGGTGCTACAAAAGTCATTGTAAGATTCCTCTGGCTCCTAAATTACACAGGTGACATCATTTTATGATATAGTATCAGCACTACATTGTGACACTACTGAGCTGAGTGGTGCAAGGACTGTGGAGAATAGATATGGTGGTGTTTCATTGTTTAATATTGCAAGTTCAGCCTCTCCAAATACTGTGCCAGCTGTATTTTTAAATGAGTTTGTGTTTGAGCTGGGAATGTCTTGAACAAGTGTGCATAACTTAAAAATAAGGTGCCATATTGTTGAGCTCACCCTTCTCTCTCCTACTACTGTCTCTGGTGAGTTGATAATTTGTAACTACAGCTACATCTTCATTTATTTCTTTTTATTTTGGCTTTTTCACTGGATTAACTGACATTATACAGTGAATTATGCTTCTTCCTCTTGATCTCCATTGTCTGGAAATGGTCCCTCTGATACTTCAGCATTTGACGGTGTATGACATACATGATGTATGACATAGTGACAGTGTGTCAGGAAGAAACTCCAAATTATCTGCCCATGGCCCATTCTGATACTTTTTGGCTGAACCTGTTCCTCTCTTTATGAATTTTAGGTATTTGCTGTAGCAGTCTTGTAGATTCTCCCAATTGGGTCAAACAGCCTCACCTGTCAGTCAAGTCACAATCAAGTTATTTTATTTCATGTGATGCATTTATTACTAACAAATAGTACATTTTGTTGCAGATATTTGGCCACTGGTGATTCACACCACACCATCACTTTTTAATTCTGCATGGGGAGGAGAACTTTCTCCAGCTTAGTCAAATATGTGCATTCAAAACTGTACAGTGTTTAATGGCCACTGTATTTTCCTCAACCAATGGAGGAAATCTGGAAGAAAAGTAAGATGAAGTTAATGGAACAGTGGCAATTTTCTAACTGATCTGGCAATATAAATGGGAACATGTTAGAATGAAGTGTGCTAAAAACAGTGGCTCATATTATTTTTGTTACAAAAGCTTGTTTTCAATTCTCCTGTTTGCAGTTATTGATCACAATTACAACTCCATGGTTATCAAGTGGGCATCTATGGTAGACACTGTGACAGCACAAGTTTTGAAAACTGCATTTTTCCATGAATTTATATGAGGAAAATGTATTTTGCCTCGTGATGAAGGGTTTAAGTTACAGACTTGTCTGATACCCCTTCATCAGCTTTGGAAGATCCTTCGAAAGCAATTTTCAATAAACAAATGTGTAGGGGCTGTTGTTTGGTAGAAAATGCTTTTGGTACACTCACTCTGAGGTGATAAGTCATTTTAAAACCTATAAACTTATGATCCACGTTGAAGAAGCTGTTGTCAAAGCAGCATATTTGTAGCTTACACTGTACTAGAGTGCCACCAGTAGTTTTTGGGAGCACATTATTGTTTCAGCTGAACTCTATTGCATACTACAATATTCATCTGGTACTATGTCATGCACCTGCACATTTATTTATAAACAAAGAAGACATGTGTTTTATATACACTTGCATCAGTTTTCTTCCTCATTGCCACCTTTTTCATCAAGCTTTTATAATCACAGTGTCATATATTGTGCAAAAGTACATTTGCATATATCAATTCAATCAGTCTTCCTGTTTCTGCCACCATCTAGTGCAAACTAGCATGCCATGGACTCTGTATAAAATCACAGATGCACATTGCAGGCAAGGGTGGCCTAGCATGCGCGTCTGCCTTCTGTTTGACTGGGGCGGCACCATAGTGTCCAACACAGAGACAGCACTGGGTGCCCATGCAGGTGGCATGCATCATGTTTGACAGAGCCTTAATGCACTGGTACATGGAAGATGTTATACAGGTAGACAAGTTGTAAAATGTGAGTTTAATGATGGGTATAAATATTTGTCAACACTTTGCCAGTAAATTATTGAACACATTAATTATAATTAAAAGAAGTTTTTCAATGGCAGCATTTTGCCATCCCCAAAATTTGCTGCCCTGTGGAACTGCACGTGTTGCACCCGCTTAAATATGGCCATGATCCGACTTGTTTGCAGATTGAAACCACATGAAATATTTTCACTGGTGCTACTATCCTCACAGATCCAGCACCTGGAGAAGTCTCTCTCATATTCCATATGCCAATGATCCCAACTGATTTACCCATTCATTTTTCAGTTCCCAATCAAGGTTCCCTTGACAACACCAATAAACAAGACTCAACATCAGAGAGAGGGGGGAAGAGGAAAAAGACAGAGAGGGCGAAGGAAATGAACATAAAGAGGAGGAAGAGGTCATGAACAGAGAGACACAGAAGACAGAGATTAAGATGAACATCAGACTACCATACATATTTAGCAACTGTGAAGCATTGCTGGATTTGATGGTGTATCATAAAGATCCTAGAGACCCCTCTCAAAATATTTTTCAAGCATTATAAGAAAACTACTAAATTCCATCTGATCAGACCTTGGCAGGCCCAGTGGTGCTGACTGTCCACCGTGTCATCCTCAGCCTATAGGCATCACTGGATGTGGATATGGAGGGGCATGTTGTCTGCATACCAATCTCTCAGCCTTTGTCAGTGTACAAGACTGGAGTTGCCATTTGTCAGTCAAGAAGCTCCTCAATTTTCCCCACAAGGGTCGATTGCACTCTAATTGTCAACAGCACTTGGCAGACTGGACAGTCACCCATCCAAGTTCTAGCCAAGCTCAACAGCACTTAACTTCAGTGACGAGAAGGGAACTGGCGTTACCACTGTGGCAAGGCCATTGGCTTTCAAGCATCATACACTGATTCTAAATTCAGCTATGAAGCCACATAAACAATGCACAGCTAAATATGATTACATGGAATACTTGGGCTAGATTTCTACCTTTCTAAGAGAAACTACATAAAAAGTGAAAATTATTAGTCTTTATTCAATAGTACTCCTGCAGGCCCCTGGAGATTTATCTCTTCAGAAATGAAACTGTAGCATTGTCTTATGTGCTTGGCATTATCAGGGGGCTGCTCAGCATTATCAGGATGTACTGCTAATTGCTCCATGTTAAAATACATTCATGTCATTCAGCAGCAGGCTTGCTAATTCATACTTTGGAATTACCATTACTATGATATTTGATCAACTCCCTGTCATGACATTATAGTTCAATAAAAATTAGACTTTCATATTTACAAAGATTAATGATTATGATACCAAATTCTCTACAATTGTGTATGTGTAACTGTACCATCTAGAGTATTCATAAGACAGGCAAATGGTGACATTTTTCACTATATATGAGTATAGTATTATGTAGTGTAGCATTCCTATGAAATATTTTATAAGAGACATAAAATCCTACAGCCAAGCAGTTTGGAAGATAGGAGATGAGATGCTGGTGGAAGTAAGGCTGTGAGGATGGGTTGTGAGCCGTACTTGGGTAGCTCAATTGATAGAGCGCTTACCTACAAAAGGCAAAGTTTGTGGGTTCCAATCCCAGTCTGGCACACAGTTTTAATCTGCCAGGAAGTTTCATCACTTAAGAAGTTTCCAAAGTATTGAAATAGTGAATGGCTGTAAATTTACCATTTGAAATCATTTACATCCTTTCACAGACTTACCTATAGGTGCAAAGCAAACAAGTTTGTAAACTCTTACTTACATAGGCATACATAGATAACTTTTATTTATCTAGAATAAAAGCTAAATTTTATTATAATTATTCCTCATCTGCATTACTCGATTATCTGCCATCTTTTCCCTTTCTGTACTGCACCATTAAAAAATTACTGCTAAGAGCCATTTACAGTGTTGTTTTCTGTATGGTTTATCATTTGCAGGCTCTGTGCAATATAATGTGACAGTAGATGGTCAGTCTGCTGATCTTGTTTCCTGTACTACGTCCCTTCTGGATGCAGAAGGCCAGGTTGTAGCCAACAGTACAGGTTTCTCTGGAGAGTTGACTGTCACAAATGCCAATGCTTGGTGGCCATATCTTATGAACCCTGTACCAGGATATCTCTACACTCTTGTGGTAAGTATTCCTTTTAATTTGTTGCATCTTTGGTACCCATTTATCTGATGGTATTTTTAGAAGAATCTGTACCACACAACTGTTCACCACTCAGAAGTAACAATGAACTAAAATCTGAGGTTCAAATTCAAGAGAATTAATAATGAATTGCCAAAAACTAAGAGATGAAAGATGAGAGATAAAGTCAAAAGAAAGGATAGGATACAAACCAAAACATTTACTGATCATACTCTATTTAATCACAGCAATCAAGCAAATTCTGAGGTCTTACTCTTACTTACATTTAACATAAGGAAAAAAAAATTGTGCCTATGACATTGTGGCAACTTCTGTCCACTTGCAGCAGATGAGGGAACAGTAGCACCAACACATATTAATTTATTGAACACAATTTTACTCTCAAAAACTGAATACACAAAAACACAGCATGTGAATTAGCCAGTATGCAAAAATGAAAGTGAAATTCAACCAAAGAATTTTTTCAGTGATAGCACAAAGGTGCTGTTTGAGTGGTCAGTAGTCACCACAGAAACAACCCTCCCCTACTAGTGTGGAACATGGGGGAGAAGATGGACAGGAGAGCTGGACTCACCAAAGACCTGTAGCGATGTAGGAGGGCAAAGGTGAAGTCCTCTGTGAGAGTGAGGAGGTTTGTTGACCAAGGCATTGCCATGGATGGCAGGCACACAGGGACAATAATGAATAATACACCAGCACTTGAGATTTGGGCCATGACGTGGTCCTCATCTGCCAACAGCTGGAAGATGTCTAGTAATTGAATGTGGGTTGTGAATGTGTCAGGCTGCCCTGTCGGAGAGACAAGGAAGTCTACGATTTTGCTGTCTTGTATCTCAATGGACAGTTCATCTAAGTTAAGGCCCACAATATCAGATGTAAACACTGTAGATGGGATATCAGACAGAAAGAGAAGTGTCATACGGGGGCATGATGTCATTGCACCACTGCACACTTTGCACACTGTATCCTGTAAAGAGACATTTTTTGCATGATGTCATTGCACACTTCATGTACTGTATCCTGTAAAGAGGCATTGTTTACATGATGCCATTTCACACTTCGTGCACTGTATCCTGTAAAGAGGCACTGTTTACACTCTCAGAGAGAGAAACATTATCGATAGTGGCAGGAGCGCCGTAGGGTTCAATTAGGCAGGGGTTATCAGCTATAGCCAGGCCATTTTTACCCTGTTCACTGAGACAGTTTGGTGTCTGCTGCTAAACAGTTTGATAATTGTGTACTGTCATTAGCTAAGGAATTTGTAAAAGCCCAAGTACGACAGCTCGAGAGATGCCCAAACTGAGTCATCAGAAAGCATGGCATATTCACAGTTAGAGAGTTCTTTATGAATGAAAGTTCATTGCAGGGTGTGTGGCTTCAATCGGAGAGTAAAAATGTGAGAAATATGAGAGCATACTCATTGAACTAGAGCAGGGAGCTACCTTGAGTTGGGAGGTCAGATCTCTCTACAAACTCAGCTAGAAGAATGAGCAGTTCACTATATAGAATATCAGTGAATGATTCTTGTAGGTCCTCTTTGTGTGCAGAACAGGTGCCAAGAAGGATCCACAATGGCACATGAGAGCTGCCTTGAGAGTGTAGTGCCAGTGTTTGACAAATCCATTGTTTTGAGAGTGATAAGCAGTGGTGTGCAACTTGTCAACACAGCACATCTCAAATAGCTTGGCAAAAAAGCAAGACTCAAATAGGCAGCCCTGGCCAGTGGTGATGGAGAAAGGGCAACCAAAGTGGGAGATCCAGCAGTTGATGAAAGTATGAGCAACTGAGTTAACCGTAATATCAGATAGTGGGACTGCCTCCACCCACCTTGTGACTCAACTGACGATCAAGAATATATCTCAGAAACCTTTATAAGAAGGGAGAGGACCAAGGATGTCAATGTTTACATGTCATAGGTGACCCTTCGGGACATTAAACTGACCAAAAGATGGTTGTGCATGTTGTCCAACTTTGCTTTTCTGACAAGGGATTTTTACACATGTCCAACAGTGGCAATCACAGACTCTGACTCCAGGCCAGATGAAGGCTTCAGTAACAAGTAATGTAGTGGCTTCGATGTTTGGGTGAGCTAGGTTATAAAGGGATGTGAACGCTGCTTGTCAGAGTGAAGGAGATATGACTGGGCACAGAGAACCCGTTGAAGTATCACAAATGATTGGCAGGGAGGAGACTGGCAGTATACACTATTCAAAAGTCAATGCACATCTGGGATCCTTTTGCATGTTTGCAAGTTCAATGTCATCTTTTTGTAAGAGAGTCAGTTCATTCATGTCAAAGGGATAGGTGATGATGTTCACTCATGACAAATAATCAGTGATGATGTTATCAGCTCTGCATATGTAGTGGATATATATGGAGTTTTGACTAATTAAGTCCATTTGCCTGAGCTGTCTACGGGTAATGTGTTTGCCTGGTTTCTGGGTGGCATCTGCAAATGGCTACTGGTCAGTAAAGATGGTAAACTCATGCCCTACAATACTGTCATGGAAGTGCCTGCCTGCCCCATAGATCAGCAGGAGCTCATGGTCGAAAGTTGACCACTTGCTCTTCAAAGTTGATAGTTTTTTGGAGAAAAATCTCAGGGGCTCAGTGGTATTGGTGATGTGTTGCTGCAGGACTACACCTATCAACACACCACTCAGGTTGACAGTGACTGAGATGCGTATGTTGGGTATGGTATGTGGCAGCATAACAGCATGGGCTACAGCCTTCTTAAGAGCATCAAAAGAATCAATGTCTTTCATCTGTCCACAGTGCTCTCCTCAGGCCAGAGGTATTTTTGCCAGCCAGAGCATTGGTAAGTGGGGCCTGAATGGTGTTAGTGTGAGGCAAATGTCAGTGATAGAAGTTTATAATACTGAGAAATCTCCATAGTTTACAGTAGCCAGAAGGCAGTGGGAGATTATGAATAAACTTGACACAGTCGGATGCCAGTCAGAAGCATTCAGAAAAGAAAAAAAAAAGGAAAGAAAAAAACAGTATAGTGTAGGAAAGTAATACTGTCACAAGTTAGTGGTGACTTTTCATGACTGACTTTGGTACCACTGTCATGGAGTGTGGACTAGACATGGGCCAGATGTTGTTCACATTCTTTGACAGAGAGTGGAAGATCAGGATGTCATCAAGGTAGGCATATGAAAATGGAAGGCTGTATGATAAAGAATCAATAAATCATTGCCATGTTTGGGCCACATTCTTGAAGCCATAAGGCATCAAACAATATTCAAAAAGTCCAAAAGGGGTGATGAGTGCAGTCTTAGGTATGTCTTCTTTGAACATGGGAATTTGATGGAAAGCTCTGCAACAATAAAGTACAGTGAACAGTTGTGCACCATTGAGTGGTTGAGTGAAGCCCTGTATATGTGGGGACAGGCAGTTGTCCATAATGATGTGAGCATTCAGAGCTCTGTATCTCCCACAGAAATGAAATGAACCATCTTTTACAAGGATGAAGTCCATGGGGGGAAGACCAGTCGCTGTCTTAGGGTTTGATAATGCCTACATCTAGCAGTTTTTTCGCGGATGAAGTCCTTGGTGGGAAGACCAGTCACTGTCTTAGGGGTTGACAATGCCTGCGTCTAGTAGCTCCTTGACAGCTGCTTTTGTGTGATGCAGTTTCTTAGGGATGAGGCGGTGGGTGAGCCACATGGTGTATGGCTGGCACTGTCATAGTACTGGTCTTGTGACAAGTACTGTTCGTAATCACTGCCACACCCATATCGTGCATACTCAAGGAAGGTGGGGTACGGCTGAGGTGCAAAAGAGAGAGCGCTGAAGAGAAACACTGAGGAGCGAAATGTCACTGACCTTAGTGTCCTTAGAGGGAGTGACACTGAAGGGGACAAGGATGTGGCTGCAAGCATTTCGACTGTGTACAATGGCTGCACATCAGTGAGTTGGCATAGCAAATGATGATCCTGTGACAGTTGCTTAGTTGCTGCATCGATCAGTTGATGAAGTTTGGTGTTGCGAGTGCTCGAGCATAAGCTCAAGCAATGACGCAATGAGGCGAGCCATCAGTGTAGAACATGAGAGAGAGAATGAGGGAGAGGGGTCATATGTATGTAATAGAGGGGTCACAGAGCTGAATGAGCATGAAGTGAGAGAACCATATGCATAGTGGAATAAAGAGGCGGATTGAATGTTTGGTGTAAACCAAAATGTTTAAGAAAGTCAATACCAAGCACAGATTCTTTGACATTAGTGATGTGGACTGTCCAGATAAAGTCCAGACCAGAAGTGAGCTGCACTTGGATTTATGCTGTGCTGAGTATATTGATGTTAGACTTGTTAGCTGCACATAATGTGAGCATAGCTTGGGATGTGCAAGTAGGTGCCGAAGCAATAGGGATGATACCAGACACTGCACCTATATCGATCAGGAATCTTAAATTTATTGTGTGATCCAAATTGTAGAGGTATCCACCTGGTGGTGGAGATCGCGTTTGCTGACTGTTGCATAATAAGGTATGGTGTGTGGTTATCATGAACCAGGATACCTAAACCGGCCCGCAGGCAGATTTTGGATATGCACAGGGAGTGCGGCAGTTCCATGCTGCATCTCCAAACATAGTGTAGAACCAACAGAGAGGGTATGAAGGGTGTGCAGTGGTCTGTACCATGTGCACACAATCTGTTGAGTTCCGTGTGGAGTCAACAGAGTGTTCGGGTGTGCCTTCGGCAGTGGCCAGAGGGGATCGTGGATCCAGCACAGGTAATGCATGAAGGCTGCCACCAGATGGCTGCATGTGTTCCTGTCATCCTATATGGGCTCTTGGACATCCCCTGCAGGCTGGCCAAGCTGGAGGGGGGGCAATAAAGAGGGGGGGGGGGGGGGGAGAAGGGTGTCACAGTTACCAACTTAATCATCAGAGCGGATGCCAGGATAGGTAAAAAGAAGTCTAAAAGGCTTGATCTTTGAGATTAAGCTTGGTCTTGAAGCAGTTGGAAGCATGTGATAGCAGTTGTAGTTGCAATTCATATGGTGGTTTAATCAGCCACAGAGTCCATAGTGCAATATCAGGCATAAACTTGGCATCTACCAGAGCTCACAGATGGTGACAGAGTGGAGACAGAGTCTGAAAATCAATGCTTTCTTCATAAAAAATGTGATGAATGACTTCATGCAGTGGGCACAACAGGCATTCAATGATAGAAACCTTAACAGAGTACTTACAATGATCAGGTGGGCAGAGGGCCAAATCATGATGAGATCAGTGTGGTTGTGCAAATGACTGATGAGGCAAATGAAATATAGATCATCATCCATGGTGCTATGGATACCAAATCAGGGGACCAAGAACCCTTGGTAATGACAAAGAGCTGTGGTTGGTGAAGTCTTCATTAAGCACTGCATATGAGGGCTGATGCTGCAGAGGTGCATTTCCTGAGGTCACCATTGCAGGGTGGTGGTGATGTCCACACATAAGACACTATGTGCAACTCATGAGAGTGTTGTGATCAACTGATGCAGCAACGATGATCAAGGTCATTGGTTGCAACAGTGGTGTGCATTTGTGAGGTGAGAGAGCATTGTGTGCTGTGTTGCCTGAGGCCCCCATGGAGTGAGCAAGTAGCCGCAATGCAGAAGATACAGGAGCATGATTGACCTGCACAGGTGGTACAGCAATGGCTGTGGAAAATAGTAGTGATATATGTGTATAAAATGAAGCTGGTGATCATACAGTACACTGAGGTGCATTGTGTGAGTAGTAGTTCACTATTTAATGATCACTGAACACTAGTGGCAATGTATGTTGCATACTCACACATTGGGCAGTAATACCCTGCTATCCCTCCCTCTTCCCTGCCCCATTCCAGAATTCTACTATCATTTGATGCAACACCATTACAGTCTGGCTGGAGTGACTGGAGATAGCTTTCATGTGCGCATGAGGTATGCTTGCTCGTGTGAATGTGTGTATGTGTGTTTTCCATCCTGAAGAAGGCTTGGCTGAAAGGTCAATGTGCAACAGTCTTTTCATAATGCCTATATGCAACTCAGTGGTGAGTAACAATCTATCCTTCTCATATTGTTGTTGATATTTCAACATATTTCCTCAAACAACCAAATTTTTTTCTGGAAAGATAAACTAAATAGTCCTCTGAATCTTGCTTATCTGTCTGTTAAGGTTTTGCTTCTCCATATTTCTAATCATACCACAAAGACTTAATTAGTTTGCAAAGATGAGAAAAGGTCATTGGCGTTTTTATTCAGTGAAAACGAGAACTTTATGTCTAATCCAGCACACAGTATGTATCTAACTTTGTTCTCTCTACTTCCATTTATTTAAACACAATCACTTTCTCTTGGACTGAACAGTAAACATTCATTTAAAATAATAATTAATTATACCCTGTTGACATTCCTGTACAACTAACTCATTCTGCACATTTTAACAGGTTCATGTGATATCTCCAGATGGGGCATCAGATGATATTTACAGGCTTCCTGTTGGAATACGGCGTCTCACCTGGGATAGCTCATCATTTCTTATCAATGGCAAACCCATTTACATAAGAGGTTTTGGCAGACACGAAGATTCTGATGTAAGTATTTTCATCTTCAAGGATTATGGGATGTATCTTCTCTTTTCTTTTTTGTTTACTAAAATGATGCTACACACAAGCGCGCACACACACACACACACACACAAATATAAATATGGTACAGTTATCAATTTACTTTGATTCTGCCTCACAGTAACTGATTTACTGTCTTCCTGTGAAAAAGACTGAGATCTCCCTCAATTCAAAATAAAAATCAGATAAAACATCATCGTCCCTCTTGTATTTTCAGATTCGTGGGAAAGGTCTTGATCTTCCTTTGGTGACTCGTGATCATAACTTGTTAAAGTGGGTGGGAGCAAATTCTTATAGGACATCACATTATCCTTATGCAGAAGAAATAATGGACTTTGCTGATAAGGAAGGCTTCATCATAATTGATGAGTGTTCAGCAGTGAACATTGCGTAAGTGTCAAACATTTATGAACAGTAAAATGACAATAAATCACACAGATGCATCAATCAATTCAAAACGAATTATTACATAACATGTAAAGAATTTCAAAGTATGTACTCAATGTGGTCTTGTTTTAGAAACTATTCGGAAGATCTACTTGAAAATCACAAACGCTCACTGACTGAGCTAATCAACAGAGATAAAAATAGACCTAGTGCTATCATTTGGTCAGTAGCTAATGAGCCTCTTACTGAACTAAATGGAACAGAGGATTATTATAGGTAAGCATGCAATTTCACTAAACTGTTATTATTGTAGTTAATTTTACCGCGCAAAAAAGAACCTCATGTTCACTGAAGTTGGGCTGAAGGTCATGTTGATATCTTCTTGGGCTGAATTATTACAAAAAATCAGATTTTTATCTTCTAAATATTTTATTGCCAAGGCACAAAAAATTATTTATTTTCAAAATTTTAAAAGGTTATTCAATAATTATGTACACAGTCTCCAGTAACTGCCCTAATGTGCTGCAAGAACTAGCAAAAGTTCCTGTCCTTCCTCTCATAAGATAATTGGCAGAAGCTTCTCGCTGTAGATTGAAAATAACATCACCATTACTTATGTCATAGATGGGGCTGTTTTTAATTTGTTAGATGATGGGACAGAACATATTTGCACATAATGATAGCTTGCTTATGTAGTGAAACAACAGCTAATCAAATGCACATCCTTTTCATTCATTCATCACATTTATACTATTGAGAGTCTGAACTTTGTAATACAGGGCACAGCTACAACATTGGTAATGCAGTTGGTGACTGACAATTGTAAGTTAAATATAGGAAAATAAGTTTTTCCACAGAGTGAAGATATAGCCTATAATGCAAGGGTTCCCAAAGTCTTCCTCAAGCAGAACACTTTGAGAATCATGGTACTTTGAGAGAACACCAATTGTCTATTTTGAAGGGTATCATTTTCTTTAAAAGTCAGAAAAACTTGTTTTATTTAGTGATTACTTTGATTTTAACTCATTTCATAACATAATTTTTAAAACATAATTAGTAACAACTAAATGTCTAAAAAAATGCTATTTTATTAATAGTTTTTTGTGGAGCACTTATTCACTTCTCACAAAACTTCAAAGTTCCACAGAACACAGTTTGGGAAACCCTGTTATAGTGTCCTCAGTTTGGGAAACCCTGCTGTAATGTCCTGGAATGAGGTTAATTAAGAGGAAATTAATGAGACTCCACATATAAAATTTCTAGTTATCTTTATTGGCCAGTCTGATTAAATGGAATGAACATATTCAACATTTACTCTGCATGCTTTGTTCTGAAAGATGTAACCTACTATATTAATAGGCAATTATAGCTGCTGTTATTTCAATTCTCTGCTCTGGTGCACAATAACAACTTAGTAAAAGTAACAGGAACTGAGAAACCAAGTGCATTGCAGCAAAAAATCACAAATGCTGTAGTAGCCTTTTCAACGTGCTCAGAATATTTATGATGAAGTGCTGATACACTAAAGAGCAACTTGATTTAAAACTCTTCAGGGTACATTATAGCACTCCACATATAAAATTTCTAGTTATCTTTATTGGCCAGTCTGATTAAATGGAATGAACATATTCAACATTTACTCTGCATGCTTTGTTCTGAAAGATGTAACCTACTATATTAATAGGCAATTATAGCTGCTGTTATTTCAATTCTCTGCTCTGGTGCACAATAACAACTTAGTAAAAGTAACAGGAACTGAGAAACCAAGTGCATTGCAGCAAAAAATCACAAATGCTGTAGTAGCCTTTTCAACGTGCTCAGAATATTTATGATGAAGTGCTGATACACTAAAGAGCAACTTGATTTAAAACTCTTCAGGGTACATTATAGCACTATTCCCTCAGATAAAGACAAGAACTGACAAGGTATCCACAAAACACCAAAAGCATTGGAAAGGGAGACTGAAGCATCACTGCTCGATAACCATCTACAGCTTTTTGAGATTCATTGTATTAAGATCCCAGATATGCACATCCCTCTTGAAATCACATCATATGTTTTCAGTAGGATTTGGATCAGTATCCTTAAAACATGGCCAAGAACCGTCATGGCTATTGCGTCTCAAAAAACCATTCTGATGTAACTGGGGACTGATGGATTGTCATTGTCATGTTGAATGCAAGGGTCTCAAACACGGCTGTAGGCATTCAAAAGAGTGGATAAGTACTGTCAACAGGTTGTGGTATCATTTGCCAGTGGATGTCACTAGGGTTCCATCTCATTCAGTATAAACATTTGCGAAATAACTCCTCAGTCAACCAACTGTACCGTAACGCAGTTACACGAGATATCAAGCACTTTTAATTATAAAACCTGATAGCTTGTAAAGTCTATGTCCTTTGGCATGTATCTGTGCACAGTGCATCAATCAGCTACAGGTGAGTTGTTGCCATTTTGCGCTTTTTTATTTAAAAATCTGTACTCTGTGTATTGTAAGTATCTGGACAACCCCATGTAACAGGGAATTGACCACTTGATGTCACTGGAGGTGGACCTGCCAGTATAAAAGGAGGCAGGAAGTATTGTGTTGTCAGTAGAGAAGCAGTAACAGCAGAATTAGTCATATAGGATAGCTCAGTAGCTTTGTACAGCTTTGAACATGGACTAGTCATCGGACGTCACTTGAGTAACAAATCCATCAGGGACATTTCAACCTTTCTAAAGTTGCCCAAATTGATTGTTGGTAATGTGATTCTGAAGTGGAAATGCCATCAAACAACCACAGCTAAACTGAGAGCAGGTAGACATAACGTACTGATGGATATGGGCTGCAAACATTGCGGAGGGTGATTGTAAAAAAAGCACACGAAAGCAGTGGAAGGAATCACTCATTAGTTCCAAAGTGTTATGAAAAGTCCAGCTAGCACAATAACTGTGCACAGGGAGATAAAGAAGAATGAGATACAGCTCCTCATAACCTACACATTTCTATAGTCAATGCTGAGAGACAATTAAGGTGGTGTAATGGAGCTGGACTGTGGATGGCTAAAAATGAGTAATTTGGAGTACTGGACCACCCTGTATCCTGTTGCAGTCTTATGGAAGCGTTTGAATTTGGCAAATACCTCAAGAATGTTACCTACCCTCATGTGTAGTGCCAACAGTGAAGTACAGAGGAGGTAGTGTTATAATATTGGGGTGCTTTTTGCAGTTAGGAAGTAGTTCCCTTAATTAAACAATACTCAAAGTGTACACCATGGGCTCCGCAAGGCCTCAGAACAGTTCTGCCCAAATGATAACAACAATGCTATAATCAAAAACTACACAGCCAAAAATGAGGTGACAAGCAGCACAACAAATCTAAAATAATGCTACAATCAAAAACTACAGAGTAAAGTTTCTGCTTGAGTTTGCAAAAGCGATGCACAGTCCAATTTGGCATGGTTAGTCCCTGCACAGCTCTCAGACTGCAGTACATTTAAATCATATTTGCTACTGACTACAGTTTCAAAATTTTGTGTGAATATTATTTTGTGTTCATCATACTGTAAAATTTAACTGCTGTGTTAAAAGATAGAATGAAGCATTGGCTTCGAATGAAGCATTGGCTTAAAGGTGTTTCAACAAAATCTTGCATCAAAAGTTCAAGGGTTGTTCACCCATAAGATGTGGCTAACCTCAAAGATTTCCAATAAAAACAATGAGATTCAAGAAGGTGATGTAATGACTTCAAGCTCCATGGTTTCAAGTTGTAAGATATCTAATGACTCACTAAAGTTGAAAAAAGAAAGACTAACAAATCTTGCATCAGTCTCAGGTTTGCTGATTCCAGCAGCTCACCTCTCTACACTTCTCAATAGTTCCAAGGTACCTAAGATGTACCAACATTTAGAAACTAGATCCTGCAATTGCAAAGACGTGAGAAAGGACAGTTATTAAAAAGTCTAAAAACTATGAAGTATGTGACCAAACCGAATGAAAAACCCACAGAGGCTTCATATTTGGCCAGCAATCACATTGCACATGTGGGCAAAATGCACACTATTACTAAGAATTTAACAAAAACGTGTATGGAAGACATAACGTAATGTATGCTCGATGAGAAATCTGCAAAGCATCTTTCTACAGGGCTGCTTTCAAATGACACCATTTTTCATCGAATTAACAGTCTTGCTGGTTATATCATACAGACTAGTTGGTCACCATCAATATAAACAAATTCATTTTGCAAATGGT
Organism: Schistocerca americana; assembly: GCF_021461395.2. Lineage (NCBI taxonomy): Eukaryota > Metazoa > Arthropoda > Insecta > Orthoptera > Acrididae > Schistocerca > Schistocerca americana. The sequence goes on along the minus strand of NC_060119.1, from coordinate 872,421,879 downwards.
TGAGCTGACTGATGTGCTGGACTGGCCATCTTGCTGATAATTGTATGGTATGCATGTAAATATTCACTCATAGAAGACTTGCTTGTATACATGTCACTGACAACTAACACCACCAGAAGACAAATTTTGACATACTTAATAATTTAAAAAAAAAAAAACCATCTCAGACTGAATGAATGTGTTGATATTTCAACAGTGAGGGCCAAGGCAATGACTGGTAAAACAGAAAGCAATATCACAAAAAAGAAGCACCAAACTGTAGTTCCAGTCATTGTATCTTGCACAGACAAGCACATGCCATAAAGAACACCACAGAAGCTGGAGACTGAAGAAGCCTGATTCAGCCTTCACAGAACATTGCCTGAACAATAACTTCAAATACACAATTGATGTACAAGTCCTACACACAGAGGAAAAGGGGGCCAAACTCAACCAATTAGAAATGTTAGACATTAAAAGACAGATGCGTATATCCCCACACATATTATTAAATGAGCAAACCCAGTTCAATTATTAACCTCTTTTAGATGAGATCACAACGTGAGAATAGAAGCAAAACTTTGGGCCCCAGTCCATCTTAGTTAAGAAGCTCTTGGCTGATGCATAATGTTAGCCCGGTCATTGTAGCGTAATTGCTGAATGTGTAATAATGTATGTAATTTGTTAAAAATGGTCATTGATGTAATTGTGCATTAAGCTATAGACTGATACCTTAAGAAGTTGAGATTATATTTGCCTTGTCATCATGTTTATCTGTGCTTAATCATCTTTGGGAATCAGTAATGTACTTGAAAATGGGCTTACAACCCGAAATCTAGGTTGTGCAATAACATTAATAATAAAATTGTGAAACAAGGCCAAAAATGGTGTTTGTTTAGTTAATTAAATCAGTCTCTACAAGGAAACAGACAACAGTTTTCAGTACCAATAAAAAATAGCAGTGTTTAAAAAATGTATATTTTTCGATCATTTGTGTTGCCAAGAGAGAACTAGAAAACTTTTTAACACTGAATGTGTTCTTCAGTGAGACAGCTGAATTACCATATGAAATATTAGAAGAACTGGTCCAGTGTCTCCATATCCACATATCTTTTGAGTCATATTTCCCTGAAGAACAGAATGCTATTCTGAGAATGAAATCTGAAATTGCGGAAGCCAGAAAATATGTCAAATGAAAGAACCTGTAAATCATGTTTAGAAATGACATCAGATTCAATTATGGAATCATTGTTCAAAACAATGTTACATGATTTTTGGTGCAGGGTTCATGACGAGTATTCACAACTTGCCACAAAGGCTCTGACTGTTCTTCTCCTCGATCCTAGCAACATACTTGTGTAAAATGGGATTCTCATCACATGGATCTACAAACCTGAACCTGACATGCCTCTTTAACTCTCTTCGAACAAGCCTGACATTAAAGAGTTGGTCAAAAATGAAAAAGCAACCTCATAACTGCCACAGAATGTAAACAATTTTATAAATTTACAGTGGAGTCAAACAGTGTTATTTTGTGTATTGTATTATTGTGTGTTGTTTTATATATTGTTGTAGAAGTCAGTAATGTACAATGTATCTATTTTTGTATGATTTTCATTAAATGATTATAACTAAAGAATGAACATAAAACCAGGTTTTGCTTATTTTAGGACTCCATAGAATATTTCATACTTCAAAAAAGACCTGTTGCCAAAAACGTTTGAGAACAGCACTTTACTGCACTTAAGAAAATGCTTAATGTGGAAGGCTATGAACACATTTTACAGCATTGTGTACTTCATACTGTAGAGGAAGTGTTGGAGATGATGATTGTTCATATCAGCATGATAGTGCACCATGTCATAAAGCAGCTTCTTTGAGGCAAAGGCTTGTGGACAATAACATTCCTGAAATGGACTGGCCAGCCGACAGTCTTGACGTGAACACAACAGTACCTCTATGGGATGAATTAGAACATCACCTTTGCTCCAGACCCCACTTTCCAACGCCACTGCCTCCTCTGCTTTCGGTTCTTGAGGAAGAATGGGCTGCCGTTCCTCCAGAGCCATTCATACACCTAACTGAAAATGTCCCCAGCAGAATTCAAGCAGTCATAAAGGCAAAGCGTGGACATACCTCATATTATTGTCCACTATTCTGTGTCCGGATACTTTTGATCAGATATTGTATGTATAAAATTTTGGGGTTTTCCAAACAGTCAGAAATATGCTATTGTAAGACTACTTTACATGAAAGGTAATAAAAAAGATACTGCCATGAGCTGTGCTGCATGCAATGTGGAGTAATGGTTAGTGTTGCTGGCTGGTGTCCTGAGCGTTACCAGTTCTAATCCAATCACCGACAAGTGTTTGATATTTAGTACTTATCATTTCTAGAAGATTCTCAAAATTTCTTATGTCTGTAATGTGGAAAATTCAGTGTTTGTATAAATAACAGCAATCTCCATCCAAGGTGTAGTTCTGTTCTGTCTGTCCAGTGATGCCCACAATAAACCTGTTTCCAGTGTAAAGTGCTGTACTTTATTGAGGACCCTGTGTTTGCATTTGGCCTTGACTGTGGCTATGACAGGGTGCTGTTTGGTGGAAACTCCAGGTAAAAGCTACTGCCTACATGGAGAGGAACAGAAATGCAATCAGTGAGGTCTGTATATTCAGTAGACAGATGCAGTCCAAAACACCAGTAATCATCTGCATGTCAGATATACTTCAGTGTTTTCTAGAGATCCTGGTCAAGACCCAACAAAATGCCTGGAAGGTTTCAATCTAGTCATCAAATACAACAAGTGGGACAACATGATGTGTTTGGCAAATGTGTACTTTTACATGGATGGCATAGCCCGGCAATGATTCAAGAACAATTAAATGAAGTTCAATAGCTGAGACAAATTCCATGTTGATCTGAAGAATACATTTGATGATCATCAGTAGCAAGTGCATTTGGTGAAGAAGAACAGACCCCACCTTAACAGGGAATCTTTCATACAGAATGTTTGGCTCTACGCCACATTGTGAATCTGAATATGACAGAAACTGATTTATTGTCACATCTGAAGAAAGGAGCCACAGGAGACCAAGTTCTTCTGGTAAATGATGTCACGACAACAGAAGAATTTATAAAATTGTACCAGTACATCATGAAAATGAAACAGAAAAAAGAAACTATATGGTTCCACAGACATTTTCAAGTCTCAAACATCTATGATGTATACATGCACACTGAAGACATAAATTGTAACAAAGATGATGTGACTTACCAAATGAAAGCACTGGCACGTCGATAGACACACAAACAAACACAAATATACACACAAAATTCTAGCTTTCGCAGAGGGAAAGACGAAAGACCCTCTCCTTTAAAACCCACATCCTTTCGTCTTTCCCTCTCCTTCCCTCTTTCCTGACGAAGCAACCGTTGGTTGCGAAAGCTAGAATTTTGTGTTCACAACCAACGGTTGCTTCGTCAGGAAAGAGGGAAGGATAGGGAAAGACGAAAGGATGTGGGTTTTAAGGGAGAGGTTAAGGAGTCATTCCAATCCCAGGAGTGGAAAGACTCACCTTAGGGGGAAAAAAGGATGGGTATACACTCGCACACACACACATATTCATCCACACATATACAGACACAAGCAGACATATTCAAAGGCAAAGAGTTTGGGCAGAGATGTCAGTCGAGGCGGAAGTGCAGAGGCAAAGATGTTGTTGAATGACAGGTGAGGTATGAATGGCGGCAACTTGAAATTAGTGGAGATTGAGGCCTGGTGGATAACGGGAAGAGAGGATATATTGAAGGGCAAGTTCCCATCTCTGGAGTTCGGATACGTTGGTGTTAGTGGGAAGTATCCAGATAACCCGGATGGTGTAACACTGTGCCAAGATGTGCTGGCCGTCCATTCAGTGTTCCCAAAATTTCCCAACACAGTATAGCAAGTAAAGCCCTTAATGCTTGGATCAGACCCATGTTAAGTGTCGGCTAGTGTGATGCGTAGTGATACTTGTGTTTCAACCTCATATCACTGCTGACTACGCAAATCCTAAGCGCACAGTGTGGTCATGGCTATAAAGTTGGGTACCAGCTCTGCCTGGGTTTCAGGCAGGACTATTCCAATACAGTTGGGGAGCATGAGCAATGCTGTTTGAGTTTAGGGATATGGGAATACGAAGTGTACTGAAGTGTGAATGGGAATTTGGACTGAGGAAGGTGTGCTAGGGTAGTCCACAAAGTTGTGCAAAGCCAGTGGGCCAGGATAGTGAAGTTGTTGATGCATCTGCCTAGTGAGCAGGAGACCTGGGTTCGAATCCCAGACTAGGTACAGAGTTTCATTCATACATCAGTCTGCATACATACAGAAAACAAAAGAGAAAGTTGGCAAATGAGGTATGACCAACTCCTGAATGTGGTCCCTATGGCACTTGTGGTAGACCACCAAGACCTCACCTCTCTCACAAGCCAGGTAGAAAGAGAAGACATGAAGCAGTTTATGGCAGCCAGAAATGTCAGACCAAGTACACAAGACATAGCAGCCGCAGATGTTGAACCCATGTCAGGATGTAATAGACAATGTTGAAGAAGAGATGATCAATCTTTAACACAAATCTCTGATGCCAGTTGAATGCCCCATGAAGAATGGGCTTGGCCAACTTGGACTTATGCCACAGTGGCAAACAAAACCCCAGCATCCAAACAACACAGGTACAATGAACTCCTCCACCAAGTATAATGCCCTGCACAAGAAAAGACATCTAAAAGATGGAGGAAAGTATGCTGATATGTTTCCACTATGGATGCCCTGGACATATTGTACACTAGTGTAGAAAAAGAAGATAAGTGTTTGGTGACTATTAAGTCCACTACTGTAGAGAAAGAAGATAACTGTTTGGTGGCTATTAAGCCAAAAGACAGCAATCATCATAACAGTCCTTTTCACATCACTCAATTGCAAATGATTATAATCTACCAGTGGAATGAAGCCCATCACCTTACTCTGGATGAAGTCACTACTCAGTGAACAGTAGTCTTTTCTCATCTCTGTATGAAGGTACCAGCCACTTACCCAACCACTGAATTCAAGAAAAATATGCATGGTGACAACGTATGTGGTCGAGGCCATGAAAATACTCTGTGGAAAAGGTTAACAAGATGTCAGGAAATCTCCTTGACAGCTAGCTTGTAAGGGCACTAGTCAACTCAGTGGCTACTTTTTCTGTAATGTCAAATGCTTATCATTCAGAACTAAACAAGATTATTTTTGCTGAAGATCATAAAAGGTGAAATACTTTCAGCAAACAGGAAGAATAACTATCAGTCACACAACACAGCCCTTTGAATTTTTTGTTTTAACAAAATTTAGTCATAGTGTTATTATTGGATGGAACTTATTGCAGGCCTCACAAGCACCACAGAACATAAAAGTTCCAGATCAGAGAAGCTATTCAACAAGCACAAACAACAAAGATTGCTCTGGGCAGCTGTTTACTGACAAAGATACTTTTATCTCACCGACATCAACAAGATAGGTTCAGTCATAATTCCAGATCCTCAGTTAAACTGTGAAGCTCTTTTTGATTGCAAAAAGTTACACGGGCTCACAAAAGAAATCTACATACCGGGAGAATCATAAGCATTGCTGGTGGTCAATGAGAACTTTTAATCATCAATTGTCATGAGCAGCAACAACTAATTCACAAATATATGTGTATAGGAGCAGATGAATAAGTCCAGAATGGACAGCTCAGTGCCATCACTATGGATAATGCACTGGAGGAAGTTGTTATCAAAGTGGCAGTAGGCTTTGGCCTGACCAAGGAACACTGTCAGTGAGTATTAGCTGTTCTTCACCAATTTTTGGATGCTTTCAAATCCAGAGTTGAGAATAGTCAGACCGAGGGGTCCATAATAAAATACAGTATCAACACTGGAGATCACCCAGCAGTTAGCTAGCATTTGTATATATGCTGCAAGATGACATTATTGGATCTGCTGAGGGTCCTTGTTCTTGTGGAGAAGAAGGATAGCAATTGGCATTTCTGTGTTGACTACCAATGACTGAAGAAAATCATGAAAATAAACATCTACTCATTGCTGCACATTGTTTAAGTCCTAGACTGTTTTAAAAGGCATAAGAATTTCTCAACTACAGACTTTATGCCAAGCTACTGGCAAATAAAGGCTGAGGAGCTGATAAGGGAATGACTGCCTTCATAACACCTGACAGCCTCTATGGATTCAGAGTTATGCCCTTTGTACTCCAGGGACCTTCAAACAAATGATGGTCAACCTGGTTCAATATTTTAAATGGATGATATGTCTTTGCTATCTGGACGGCATTGTCATTTTTTAAGACATTTGAAGAACATCTAAGTCACCTGACAACTGTGTTAAAGTTTGTTCATACTGCAGATTCATACTGCAGACCTCTGCCTGAATCTAAATAAAAATCTTGGGCACCAAGTGAATGGCATTGGAGAAAAAATAAGGTCCAGAGGAAGTAAGAGCAGTCACAGATTTTCTGGCTCAGCACATTTGTGCCACGTGAAGTTTTCTTGTAATATGCTCATAATACCTGTGATTCGTAAAGGACTTCTGTACTAACTTGTATCCTCTGCAATAACTAATGCAGGGTGATGCGAAATTTTTCTGAACTAAGGTACAGGAAGGGTCTTTCCTTGTTCTTAAGGAGGTACTAACATCTTCTCCAGTCCTGATGTTAGCATTTGAGGTAGACATGCAAATTCAGGAAGATGCAGAAAAGATGATGATTCCAGAGACTCACAAAATCCTGGATGAACTACTCTGCAACAGAGAAATAATCACTTGCAGTTCTTTGAGTCATCAACAAGTTCTGACTGTATTTATCTGGCAAACTATTCACCATTGTGATGGGCCACCATTCTCTGTTTTGGCTGACTAGTTTGAAGGATTTGTCAGACCAACTGGCAAGATGGGCTCTTCAGTGTCACAACTGTATAAAATAGCGCATGCAAACATGATTGCCTTTAAAGAAATGCTTTGGCAGAACACATCAGCATGGATGAAATCTCAGTCATCACTGGATTAAACGATGCTGTTGCTGAACAGAGGGAGGATCCAGCACTGTTGGGAACCACAGATGCCTTGAAGGGGGAGAAACCAACCAAAGTAGAGTTCCATTTAATAAATGGAACATTATATAAGAGGAACTATGATCCAATGGGGTGGAAATGGTTGCTTGTCATCTTGGCTCATACATGGTCAGCTGTACTTAAATATTTCCATGACAGTCAGATGTCTAGTCACCTGGGATTCGTGAAGACTCCAGACAGAATCAGACACAGGTATCACTGGCTTGGATCTACCATCCATTAGACACTATGATGTGAGCCACTGTAAGGAATGCCAGTGATGGGAGAGGGACGAAATAATCTCTGAGACATCTGGTACCAATTCCACCCGCAACAACACCATTTCATCACATTGAAATCAACATCTTGGGGAGGTTCTCAAAGTTGACAAATGGGAATCAGTGGATAATAGTCTGCACTGACTGCCTCACCTACTACACTGTCACCAAAGCTTTGATGACAGCTGAAGCTCTGTAAATTGCAAGGTTCCTTATCAAAGACATCATTTTGAAGCATGGAGTACCATGTGTGGTGATCTCTGATCATGGAAAGTTTCCCAGTTGAGACTAGTAGTAAAGGTAATTTCACACTGTGACATTGCCCACAGGATGCCAACTGCCTACCACCCACTGACGAATGGCCTCACAGGATGCATTAATAAGTTGTTGCCAAGTAAGCTCTCAATGTATGTTGATGTCAAACAGAGAGACTGGCATGCAATACTCCCCACCATGATACTTGAATTCAACAGACCAAAGCAAAATGCTACAAGCTCCACAGTCACAAGGCCATAAGGACAATGGAACTAGCCAGAATGCTGGAGCTGGTGGTCGTGTGTGTGTGTGTGTGTGTGTGTGTGTGTGTGTGTGTGAGGTATGCTTGCTTATGTGCGTGTGAATGGTGTGTGTGCCTCTCTTTTACTGATGAAGTCTGTGGCCGAAAGCTTTATGTAAGTGTCTTTTAATTGTGCCTGTCTGCATATTGACATGTCTTCTTTACGGTAAGTAGCAATCTGTCTTTTCCTACATTGTTGATATTCCTACCTGGAGTTTCCATTGTTTGATTATTTAGTATTAACTATTTCTGGGAGATTTTGTGAAGTTCTTATCTTTCTAATGCTTGTGTGTTCTGGAATATTTTATGTTTGTCTAAATAGTAGCCCTCTTCATTCAAGAGATCAGTTCTGTTCTGGCTGTACATCGGTGTTTGTAATAAACATGCCTTCAGTGATAAGTGTTGTATTTAATTGTAAACCCTGCTTTCAGATTTTCAACTTGATTCTGGTTATATTATCGCAAAATTCATGTGCTATCTACATATAACTTACTAAGCTAAAAATCTAGACCATGAAAATGATCTGTCTACATTATTTCCTGTGTGTATGCTGCCTACAGTATCTGCTTCTCACATGACTGCACTGTGTAGGCTACTCACTCGAAGTTTATTCTCACACATAGCCTACATGTTCTATCATTGCACAGAATACACAGTTGTATCACATTAATGTAGTTTTGTTTATATTTCAGGAAAATTATCAATCATGTGAAAAGTCTCGACACAACTCGTCCTACTACAATTGCTCAGTCAGAAAGCTGGTCTAAAGATCAGGCAGTAAGTGTGAATAACATTTTGGTTTTTTACCACTTCTTAATTTCACATTAAATTACTGTAGAATAACAATACTTACATTCATCGCAAATTGTTACATGACAAACAAAAAGCTCTGCTATTTGATATCACATATTATCAAAAAATAATTTATGTTGGTGCCTAATAAGAATGTTCCCAATTTCACCTGGACAAACCGTGTACATGAAATTTGAGTACACAGTACGAACTATTTCATTATATATTTCAGTTCTGGTTACAGTAATTTCTATTTTATAACAACTCTCTTTTAATCAAAGCATCAAGGCCCCAGATTAATATTTACATTATTTTACAAGACTGCTGCCACTGAGAATTGTGAACACAAACCCTGGCACCAATCTTCTGGGATAATAAAACTGGTGTGCATTCACTCTAATGATAATTTCAGTCAGGGGCAGATTATTATATTCACCTGAAGCTGAAACTAAGAGAAAATCAAAACAGGTCACATAAGGGCTGTAAGATACATAATGATCTGAATTCACATTATACCGGTCAAAACAATTTGGGGAGCTGATGTAAAGTTAATTACATAAAAATAAACTTTAATTATCTTTGATATACCAATACAAAATAAGAAAGAATTGTGTTATATGATACAGAGAATAGTGCATTGTCAAAGAAGGGAGAAGGGTTATTCAAACAAAAAAATTTAATGAAAATTTTCCCATTAGATGGTGCAGTAAGCTTCATAATAACATTAATAAGTTTGGCTGCATATGACAGATGAACTGCAATATGATGGCTATGGTGTGAGTTGCACATAAAACCAAGTGCACTGCATAATTCGCATGACCGCTCTAGGTTGCAATTCAAGAGTTATGACACTGTTAGTTAGGTTCCCCCCTCCCCTCGGCAGTTTCTAACTCTCCTTAGGCCTAAAACTACATAAAAAGCTGCAATGACATTGATTTTTAATTGGTGTGAGACTGGTGGAAGACATGTTCAATATTTTACCCAACATTTACTGCCACAAGTTGAAATTGAGAAACAACATGTTGCACAACACACTGGAGTGTCTGAGGGGTCACATTGAAAATGTTCTGTGCAATGTGTGCCTTCAATTTTTATAATCAGAGCACTGAACATAGTACCTTTCAGATAACCCCAAAGTCAGAAGTCAAACAGATTAAGATCAGGTGATCTAGATGACCAGGCTGTAGAGAAATGATGGCTGATAATTCTAGCATTTCCAAAATGCCTCTGCGTCAGCTGTAATGTGCAGAGGAGTGTCATCTTGCATAAAAATGATGCTAACCAAGATATCCACACTGTTGAAGGTTTGGAATGACATTGCTGTGCAAAAGACCCCCATTGCATTTAGCAATGACGGTACAGGTGGGAGAATCTGCAGGAAAAATATGGAACTATGGTAAGTGATCCATCAACCCACAGAACACAAGTTAATTCTGCAAAATGAAACACTACCGGTTGATTTACAAGCAGATTTTCTGTTGCCCATATACTGCAATTCTTTGTATTGACATGTCCTTGGAAATGGAAATGGGCTTCATCTGTCCACAGAATGTCCCCATGGCCATTCATTGTCCACTACCATGCCAGCAAGAAATTTTAGAGAAAACATTTATCTTACTGGCAGGTTAACATGAAGCAATTCCTGAAAATGGGTAATTTTGTGCAAATAACAATGCAGAATGTTTCATACAATTTTATGCACCCTGCTCGCAGGTGTGCCCAAAGTATGGGCAAGTCTCCATGCACTGCACGTTTGCATACCCTTCCTGCAATGCTGAGGCCACATCTTTTTACTGATGTCGGGTTAATTTTTTCCTCCCTGCGCCACACTGCACTTCAAAAGAACCTGTCTTATATGAATTTAGTAACCATTTCCTCCAGACCCTTAGCAGACCTCAAACCACTGCCTTTCTTTATACCCTTCAGTGTCCAGAACTTCTGCAGAGCTACTGGTGCACAGTTGACATTCTTGTAAAAGAGCTTTACCAACAAAGCACAATGCTACACTGAGAAAGACATGTTGAGCTTCATAGGTGCAAACTTTTACTTGGCATATTCTGCCGCTTATGTTCATTAAATTTTTTTGTTTCCATAATGTTTCCCCCTTCTTTGATAATATTCTATTAACATTTGATGTTATTCTCAGCAGCAATTCTTTTCTTACAGAATTTTGTAACTGGAACTTTAATTATAATCATCCTCTACATATATTCAATTTTTCAGAGTTCATGCTTTTTCCAGTTGACATTTATCTCCACTCCTCAGACACCAAAATACAACTCTTTTTCAGTGATCCAAAAACCACAATGTTACTCTAACTAAGGTTTTCAATCCTACAGTACTGTGTTATTAATTCAATATACTCCATATTATGAAAAGGATAGGCAACTGGTGGGGGTAAGGAGGAGGCTGGGTTGGGGAGGAGAAGAGATAGCAAGGGAGAGGTGGGGGGACAGTAAATTACTGCTAGTGGGAGCATGCAGGGACAAGGTGGAGGGAGGGTAGAGGAGCTAGGTGCAGTTGGGAAGTTAGACGGTGAGTGGGCAAGAGGGGAGGGGGGGGGGGGGTAACAGAAAAGGCGAAAAGTAAAAAAGACTGGATGCGTTGGTAGAACAGAGTGCTGTGGAGTGCAGGAATGGGAACAGGGAAGGCTGTAGATGGGTAAGGACAATGACTAATGAAGTTTGAGGCCAGGAGGGTTACAGGAACATGGGATAAACAAATGTATGTCAAGGATACTGGATGGTAGTTCTATGGATCACTTCTGCTATCCTCTTGGAGACATGTGTGACCTCTGCTTTCGTCCAGTAATAGCCACAGTTTTCTGTTTGGGGGATCTATGGTAGATTATAGTTGACAAAGGGGCTAACTCAGCTGAAAATTGTGTATAGAAACTGAAAGGGATTCCAATGGGCCCCAAGGCTTCATTTAGTTTTAACAATTTCAGTTGTTTATCAACACCACTGACACTAATTTCTATTTCACTCATTTCTTCAGTGATATGAGAATTAAAGTGGTGCAATACTCCTGGGTTTTCTTTTGTAAAGGAATATTTGAAAACAGAATTATGCATTTCCGAGTTTGCTTTGCTGCTCTCAATTTCAGTTCTTGTCTTGTGACTGGATATTAACTTTAGTGCCACTAACAGCCTTTATATATGAACAGTATTACTTTGATTTTTGTGAAAGATAATTTGATAATATCCTGCAGTGATAGTCACTGAAAGCTTTACACATTGCTCTCTTGACTGCAAGATGCATTTCATTCAGCATTTCTCTATCTATAGCCCCATGCTTTGCCTTATAACTATCATGTAGTAGTCTCTGCTTCTTTGGAAATTTCTCTGCAGTGACTGTATACCGTGGAGTGTCTTTTCCATTATGAACTTTCCTACTGGGTACATATCAGTCCAGTGCTTTGTCAACTATTCTTTGAAATTTGATCCATAGTTTCTCTACACACTCTTGTCCGGAGCTAAAAGTTTCAAGTTCCTCATTGAGGTATGGCACTATTTTATCTCTATCTAATTGCTGAACACACATATCTTCCTGCTTTTTTTAGCTTCCTTGGTGTTTTGATATTCATTGGTACCATATAGGAAAATATTACATATAAATGAAACTTCCTGGCAGATTAAAACTGTGTGCTGGACCGAGACTAGAACTTGGGACCTTTGGCTATTCATGGGAAAGTTAAATGTTCCTCAGACAGTATTTTATTTGTGCACTGTGATGTTTTTGAATGTAGGATGGTCTGATGATGGTACCTGGTACTGAAACTGGTAGTCATTTTACAAAATATCAATTTGACATTAGACTACAGAAAATAAGGTTTTCTTCCCAAATACAAGTAAAGTACTGTGTATGTTCCTCTAACAGCCACAAATCATATAACTGTAGTAGCAGTACAGTGTTTCAATCACGTTTCTCTCTGCAGAGTCAGTTCTTGGATATTATTGGAGTGAACCGTTACCTTGGGTGGTATGAGAATGGAGGGCTTCTTGAAACAATTGAACCACAGTTCATAATGGAAATTGATATGTGGAGAGAAAAGTACAACAAACCAATAATAATTACAGAATATGGAGCTGAAAACATTGTTGGGTTGCACTCGGTAAGGAAAAATAGTTTAGTAATTGCATTACGTTTATCTGACAAAGTATTTGATAGTGACAAATTTTACATGACATTATCAGTTTGTATGCTTCCAGTACCCAAAAAACTGAATAAATCAGCAGAATCTAAATCTTACAGTAGCATATGAATTGACTTTTTTTTCTTCTTTTATAGAACTTGCTAAGAAACTACACCTCCAATCCAGTTTTTTTGTTTCTTAAATAGTGTACTATTAAAGCATAGATTTCACATATTTAATAATGTGCAAACTAAGAATGAAAGAGATTTCTGTTTTTCTGATAAGAACACTTACAGACGCAGTTGTCAGAAAGCCTCATTTTATAAAGTGAAAAGCATGGCATTTAAATTTACATGAAGTATGAAACTTTTGTTATCGCTGTCTCTGTGCTTTAGTCACCACTCATGCTATTTTGTTACCCAAACCTTCACATTTCCTCAAGTAATGCATCCTGTTTATGAAATGATGCACTATTTACTTCAAAACCACAATAAAATGACAAAAAAAAGTAAAGGTAAGTACCCAGCATATAGTTGAGTCTTGGACAGACACAGAGTGCTCAAGGCCTCAGCCATTTGCTGAGTCATTACCTTTACTCTTTCCACTGTTGGTATTCCATCCAGTAGTATCATCTTCTGGAGAGTCATAGAAAACGAACTGTGGAAGCTTTTTGATGCCACAAAGAACTGAAACAAGCCAGTCTGTGAAACTGAGTACTTGCATGAACTTTAAAAAGAAATGTAATAAAACTAACAATACACTGTGCAATCAATGCATCTGTAATACTTGAGTGCGCAAATGATTTATACAGGAATGAACTTAAAAAAACACAACAAATCTAGCTTTGAGATTCAGTTTACATTAAATTAAAATGTGACTGAGACAGACCTTCCTCAAAGAGATGATCTCTTGTACTCTTCATATCTAAGCAGTGTTAATTATACTAGTGAGAGTATAAATACTTTAGGAGTAAATGAGGCCACTGACTGAAAAGCAGAAGCATGGAATCGTCAACAGGCACACGAGAAAAAAAAGAGAGAAAAGTTACTAGTTTTCAGAGTTAGTTCTTTTCCCATGCTCGTGTACACACACACACACACACACACACACACACAGGCACGCCTATGCCCATATGTAGAGCCAACTGGATGCACAATGCCACGATTGCAATTCGGCAGGTGGACTGAGGTGTAGTGGGGGGTTACATTTGGTGGGGTGGGTATAGGGAGTGGGAGGCGGGAGCAAGTAGAGGTACTGGAAGTGACTAGCAAGTGGCTTGGAGGGAGGAAGTCAGTTTACTGGCTAGGGGGTGGTAGGTGCTGGGTTAGGCACGTAATGCACTGGTGTTGGAGCTGGTGGGGAGCAACGCATGATGAACGTGACACGGAAAATAAAGTGGGAGGTAGGATGGGACAGAGAAAGAGGTGGAGGATATGAGGACAGTCAGTTAATGGAGATTAAGGGCAGGACAGTTCCAGAAATGAAGGATGTGTTGCAAGGACAACTCCCATCCGCGTAGTTCAGAAACACTAGTGGTGGAGGAAAGAATCAAGATGGCCATCTTGATCCTTTCCTCCACCACTAGCGTCATGGAACAGCCATTGAAATAGAGCATGTGGTGTTCAGTTACATGTTAAGACATCAGGTTGTCTAATTTGTTCTTGGCCACAGTTTTGTGGTGCCATTTGTTCTTGTGGTCAGCTGGTTGGTCACCATACCAACATAAAAAGATGTGCAGTGATTGTAGCAGAGTTGACATGTGACGGTTTTTGTCTGTACCAACTCTGCTGCAATCACTGCACAGCTTTTTTATGTTGGTATAACAACTAACCAGCTCTCCACCAGAATGAATGGCCACTGTTAAACTGGCCAAGAACAATGTTGACCACCCATTGGCAACATGCTTGATTTCAATGGCTGCTTCACAAACCATGTCATCTTGATCTTTTCCTCCACCACCAGCTTTTCAGTACTAAGCAGAAGTTATTCCTACAACATATCCTTCACTCCCAGAACCATCCTGGCCTCAACCTCTGTTAACTGATCGCCCCACACCCTCCCCAACAGCTTCATCTCCCTCTGCACTGTCATCCCCCTCCCAACACACCTCTCCATGTCACATGCATGTCTAGCCTGTGCACTTGCTACCCGTCCCTCCCTCATTCCTCGCCAGCAAACTGGCTGCCTCCCTCCAAGCCACTAGCTACCCACCCTCAAGCCCTCTTCTTTCCTCCCACCTTTCTTTCACTCTACCCATTGCACATCACCCAATACAACCCCAAGCCCACCTCAGTCTATCTGCCAAACTACACTCCTGACACTGTGCATCCAGTCAGCACTATGTAGGGGCACTAGCATGTGCGTGTTTTTGTCCTTTTTGCATGTGCCTGTGGACAAATCAAGACTTCTGCTCAGCATAAAGCATGTTATGTCAATATAGTTTATTTAAAAAAGTTATTCTTCTGTCTTTTACATATGCCCTGTTTCTGTCTGCATTTCACAAGACATGGAATAAACTTGC
Source organism: Schistocerca americana (assembly GCF_021461395.2). NCBI lineage: Eukaryota > Metazoa > Arthropoda > Insecta > Orthoptera > Acrididae > Schistocerca > Schistocerca americana. The sequence continues at coordinate 872,406,501 of NC_060119.1, read as the reverse complement.
ACATAAAGAGTGCTTTTATATTTGAATGAAGCAAACTCAGTGCTTTCAGGAAAACTAGATTTTCAATCAATGTATTCCATTCTGTTCTATTACTAGCAGCAGAATCTCGTATATATGAAAATAATCTGCCATTGATTATTAATCCAAAGTCTGCTGTACTAGATGAGTCAGAAACAGCACTAATGGCATGGAAGTTTGGCCAACAAAATCTGCATCTTGTTAAGTCCTAACCTACACTACCGCCCATTAAAATTGCTACACCATGAAGATGATGTGCTAAAGACGCAAAATTTAACCGACACGAAGAAGATGCTGTGATATGCAAATGATTAGCTTTTCAGAGCATTACACAAGGTTGGGGCTGCTGGCACCACCTACAACGTGCTGATATGAGGAAAGTTTCCAACCGATTTCTCATACACAAACAGCAGTTGACCGGCATTGCCCTGTGAAACATTGTTGTGATGCCTCGTGTAAGGAGGAGAAATGCGTACCATCACATTTCCGACTTTGATAAAGGTCGGATTGTAGCCTATCATGATTGTGGTTTATTGTATCGCGACATTGCTGCTCGCGTTGGTCGAGATCCAATGACTGTTAGCAGAATATGGAATCGGTGGGTTCAGAAGGGTAATATGGAATGCCGTGCTGGATCACAATGGCCTCATAACACTAGCAGTCGAGATGACAGGCATCTTATCTGCAGGGCTGTAACAGATCGTCCAGCCATGTTTCAATCCCTGAGTCAACAGATTGGGACGTTTGCAAGACAACAACCATCTGCATGAACAGTTCGACGACATTTGCAGCAGCATGGACTATCAGCTCGGAGACCATGGCTGCGGTTACCCTTGACGCTGAATCACAGACAGGAGCGCCTGCGATGATGTACTCAATGATGAACCTGGGTGGACGAATGGCAAAACGTAATTTTCTCGAATGAATCCAGGTTCTGTTTACAGCATCATGATTGTTGCATCCGTGTTTGGCGACATTGCGGTGAACGCACATTGGAAGCGTGTATTCGCCATTGCCATACTGATGTATCACCCAGCGTGATGGTATGGGGTGCCACTGGTTACACGTCTCGGTCACCTCTTGTTCGCATTGACGGCACTTTGAACAGTAGACGTTACATTTCAGGTGTGTTACGACCCATGGCTCTACCCTCCATTCGATCCCTACAAAACCCTACATTTCAGCAGGATATTGCACGACCGCATGTTGCAGGTTGTGCATGGGCCTTTCTGGATACGGAAAATGTTCGACTGCTGCCCTGGCCAGCACATTCTCCAGATCTCTCACCAATTGAAAACATCTGGTCAATGGTGGCCGAGCAACTGGCTCGTCACAATACGCCAGTCACTACTCTTGATGAACTGTGGTACCGTGTTGAAGCTGCATGGGCAGCTGTTCCTGTACACGCCATCCAAGCTCTCTTTGACTCAATGCCCAGGCATATCAAGGCTGTTATTACGGCCAGAGGTGGTTGTTCTGGGTACTGATTTCTCAGGATCTACGCACCCAAATTGCGTGAAAATGTAATCACATGTCAGTTCTAGTATAATATATTTGTCCAATGAATACCCATTTGTCATCTGCATTTCTTCTTGGTGTAGCAATTTTAATGGCCAGTAGCGTATTTGCTCCTGTTGTTGAGAGCAAACAGCAATCTGGTACAGTGGTTTTGGGTAGAAAGTAATCCTGAATTCCAATACCTCATGTATGTTGTCATTGTGAATTTCATACTCCTACAAACTTTTCCTGCAGATGTCCTCAGTACAAATAAAACAGCTATTAAAATGATTATTCAGTTGAAACAATCCTAAACCAGGCAAGTTTGCAAATTTAAATAATAACTGAAAGGCTGTAAACTAGAAGACTTAACTTTGGTAGCCAAAAACAAACGTGTGTGGACAAATTAAATTAGGTGTTTATTTTCTATTCACTTACAGAGTCACTACATATGTTTGCTCCTCTGTGGTACATACCCACATTGTTACGATATACATCACCAACAACACTCACGAGGTCATCATCAAACGGGGAGAAATAACCATCAGTAATACACACTGTTCAAAAGAATTATGAAAACATGACTTTGGGCACTGCCATACTCTAGTGAGTAATAATTGAGGAGTGGGTACATTGCCAAATTATACCATCATCTTTCAGAAATTATGTACACAAAAAAAAACATCATTATACCCTCATTCATTTATATAACAAGAACTGAAGTGCCTGAGAAGTGTCAAAAACAAAGTGGAAATAATCATTCATTCCTTTATCCTGGGTGCTTTTCATTGGACGGTGGGAGCTGCAATAATGTATATGCCCTCCACAAGCATCATCATTGCCCAACACCTATGTGGCATGCTCCATATAGGTTGCAGATGTCACCCTGTTGTATTCATGCCCATTCTTTAATGAGAGTACTTGAGAGTTCTCAGAAAGTCTGTGGTGAAATAGGATGACCACGAACATGTCTGTCAAGCATGTCCCACACATTCTTGATGGGATTTAGGTCAGGGCTCACTACTGGCCATTCCTTTACTTCAATGTCCTGGCATTAAGAGACATCCCTGGCACCTACTGCCACATGGATTCTGGAATTATCAAGCTTGAGAATGAATTCAGGGCCACTACCATATGCAGCAGCCACCACATGGTCCAACAGGATCTATTCAGTGTACTTGCTGGCGGTAAGGCGACCACGCACAATGTCGAGATCCAAATGGCTGTCAACACTGAAACCACCCAACACCATCACACCATCACACTGGAAAAAAATTTGGCAGCTACTGCTCACCACACAAGGACATAGCCATTACCTTGGAAGAGAGAAAATCTGGACTCATCTGTGAATGACACATTTTGCCAATGACGAAGTTGTCAGTTGAGACAGGAATGGTGGAACTGTAGGTGAGCTGCCAGACATTTTCATGTCAAGTGGAGTACTCATACAGCATGTCTGGGTCATAAGGTGATTTCTCATAACCTGGTTCTTACTGTCTGACTGGACATAACAGCTCCAATGGCCTTTATGAAAAGGGTTCTGCCCTTATGAAAAGGTTCTACAGTGCTCTGGCAGTAGTCATATGACACCACAATGCAGAGATGGCCAAATACCAGTCTTCAAGTGAGGTTGTAAAGCATTGGCAATTTTGTTCAACACACCTTGTGTACACACTTTTCTCCCCATAGTGTGTCCAGAATCTATGGAAGGCAGATGTAGAAAAATTGGCATATGTAGTGACACAGCAGAAATTCCATCCTTCTTGGATGAAACAGACTGCGCTTGCAACTTGTACTGCATTAAAATGTTCATTGTATGTGCTTGGTTGAATACAATGTCCACAAGTGACAATCTGCATATCTCACTAGCAAACCTTGTCATACCACTGCTCACTTCTTTCTTGGGGAGTAGGAGGAGCCAATAGATGGCAAATGACATTAGTTGTTGCATACATTGAAAACAAAGATCTAAAATTATGCAATAAGACCACAGGTACTGCCTGTGTCAAAATAGCTGTGTATGTAAATCCCCCACATGCCTGAACTCTTGCCTCTACTGCCCCACCAAGTAGTCTATGTTGGGGACTTTTAACAGTCATCATATGCAACAGAAATATAAGACCAATGATAGCAACAATAGATGGACCAATGATATCAATCTACTTCTGCTATTTGATGCAAAAGGGATCTTATAAAGTAGCAGCCTGGAACCTATAATACAACCTTGATTTGTGCTTTGTGAGCAAAGACGATAAGAACATACTGCTGCAAGCAACCTGTAGAATACTTCAAGACTTCCCACATAGCAAACACTGATCAGCTGTAATTGAAATAGTAATAACCATCCCCCTGATCAGGTCCTATTCCCACTCAGATGAAATTTTAAGAAGGCAGACTGGAAGAACTTCTCCAGCCACCTTGGCAAATGCTTAGGTTGGATTCCACCCACTACCGGAAGCTCTCAAAGATTCACAAGAATCGTGACTGAAACAGCAAAGAGGACCGTCCCTAGATGATACTGCAAGTAGTGCATACCAGGATGGAATGTTCAAAGTGAAGAACTATACAAGGAGTTCCTCCAAGGCGGGGACAGAGAGATATCTGATGATCTGCTACTCACACTAGACATGGCTGGATGTGAGAAATAGACAGAAACAGTCCTGAACATGGCCTTCAAAATACCTAGCAGAGAAGTGTGGGCACTTTTAAAGAAACTAGGCAGAAGTCCTAAGGATGCAAGAGGCAAAGAGGCCTCATACTCAGGCGGAACTGGAAATGATGAGGTGATTTATTCAAGAACCCTACAGGACAAAAGCACACACCACCCACATCGAACATGAACTTACAGCTCTGACAACATCTAGCACCAACCTTACTGATTTTTCCCAGCCTTTTAGTGTTGAGGAAATAACAATGGCACTCAACGAAGTTAAAACAGGAAAGGCACCAGGGCCTATGCAATGTATCCTGAATTCCCCCTTAACTGTGGTAAATATACCCAAGATGGCTGGCACAGTTCTTTAGTGATATCATGATGAGAGGGAGAATCCTGAACAGAATTAAAATGTCTAATGTCATCACTATACTTAACCCAGTGAAACCAAGCAACAAGCCACAATGCTACCACCCAACAGCCACTCTTAGCTCTTGAAAGTTCTTAGTTCTTGAAAGAGTAATCTACAAAAGAATCTCGGCTACAATACTTGAGAAAATTCAGATTGAACAAGCTGGCTTTCACCCAGAAAAAAGCTTTACAGGCCAGATAATGTCTCTCATGACCTATACAGAAGCAGGCTTTCAAAAGAATTTTAAAACATTCAGTGCATTTACGGATCTTTCAACAGCTTATGACACAGTATGAAGATACAGTCTTCTCTACAAAGTCACTCAAATAGTTCCATGCAGAAAAACAGTTGAACTTATTAATAGCATGTTTGCTGGGAGGTCGTTCAAAGCCATACTGGCAACAGCTCTTTAAGGACTGCCTCAGGGATCTGCCCTCACCCCACTCCTGTTTAATCTGTACATATCCGATATGCCTGAAACTTGATCTCATAAGTTCGGATACATCAGTGACTGGGTGCTGCAGTGAGACACTGGAATTTTTGGATAAATGGAAGCCACCTTAACAACTGATCTGGCAACGATGGGAACATACTTTCAGAAATGGAGACTGTAACCAAACACCATCATTTGTGCAACAGAGCAGCAACATACAACTCTAGGTCTATTTTGGTGACAGATTACTTCACTGCAATCAGCAGCCACAATATCTAGAGGCTACATTGGACTAGACCCTGTCCTGCAAGAAGCATCTGGAAAACACTGCTGCAATGATATGAACTAGGAACAATATCCCATGAGCTATGCAGAACAACTTGGAGTTCTTCTGATGAAACTCTGCACACTTCAGTACTTGGACAAGTTACTCTGCTGAAGAATATGGAGCTTCTGCACGGCTAAATAGTGCACTCACGCAAACTCTCTCGAGGCACAACTGAACAAAATGATGAGGATTATCGACGGCATAATAAGATCAATCCCCATCAAATGGTTGTCCACACTGTGCCACATTCTGCCCCCTGGACACTGACGAGAAACAGCTCTGCACCAGGAGTTGAAACATACACAAGGCAACTAGAATCTCCATATCCATCAAGATGCGGTTATCCTAGAAAGAAACCAGATTTGATCAAGAAAATAGCCATGGAACAGTACACGTCCTAATTCACCTTAACAGACTCATGGGAAAAAGACTGAACAAAGACTTTGTCCTCCACATTGCCAAAACTTGCCCTGCATTAGAAAGAAACCCCATGCATTTGACCAATCACATAGAACATGGACAACATTTGGCATAATACGCACCAGTCATGGCAGACGAATAGACTCTTTCATGTATAGGACAGTCGAGCAGCCTAGCAAATCGTTTGTCATATTGTTAAAGAATGTTGCAACAAGGTCTACTGTGGAACTTTCAACTATTTCCTGACGGTAGTGAATGATGCAATTGATTATATTAAAAATTTAGATGTCTGTCTGTAAATTACATGGGTTATTGTTTGTGATATCTCTAATAATCTGTTAAAAAACACACAATAAATAAATTAATTAATTTTTATTCACAACAATCAAACTTATGAATAGTGGCCTTACAGTAAAACAAACAAAACAGATGTAACTGGATTTCTCATGAAACTTGTGAAATTTAGCCAGTGCAGTTAAAGCTTGCATAAATGACAACATGTGATAGCAGATTCCATAAGTAACAACTTATTTAACTGATGTGTACGTACAAAGTTCTGAAATGCCTCACCTTCACAAAAGTTCAGTAGTCTGTCTGATGAAAAAGATACAGTTTAAGATCTCACATTATTGTCCTACAACTCACATTCAAAATGTTGAAGTCTTTCAGTCTCTCCTGAGTCCACTAAAAATAATTCTAAATCACAACTGCTGCTCAGAATGTAACACTTGCAAAATTATTTTGTTATAAAACTCTCTCTCTCTCACTCTCTCTTTCAAGATACATCAGGAAATATAAACAAACATGAACTGTTTATATTGAGTGTCTTTATGTACCCTATTCAGTGGTGTGCTCAGAACTGTTTTGGTGACATATGTCTACATTAATGACCAAATGATTAATTATATAATTAACTACTAAATACATCTTAAATCTGCACGTATGACACATTTGTGTAACCATATGTAATTAAAATAAGCTGTAATACTGATTGCACTTGAGGACATGACAGAAGGTGATCAGTGTTGACAATTGATTTCTTCAGCTATTGTTTAATATCTTGTCTGTGACTATATGCATCTGGTATCTGTGGGTTTTGAATTTTTGTATGTTTTTTTGTATAAGTAGGTCTACTGATTTATACACACTGACACAAGTTTCTTAATCCTCAGAGCATAACTATTAGCTAATTTGTCTCCTTGACATAACGTGACTAGATTTCTGCAATGTTAGTATGGGATATATTCCTAATTTGACAGGAAGCCCACCATTGCAGTTTTGCACCCTCAGTGAATGTAGTACTAGTCAAGTTACCTTTCCACAGCAGCTAACGAATTCTGGGGTCCATTGATCTTTCTGTTACCTAAGGTGACTTGTGCCTACCAGCCAGTGCCAGTGACTCCCACACCTCATGCTTTCAATCACTGGTCACTGACCCAAGTAGAGGAAGAGTCACTAGCTGCATCAACAACAAGAGTGGCATCAGTAAAATCAGCAGTAGTAACATCAGTAACACCAGTAATATAAGTGTCTTCAATATCAGTAGTAGTACCAACTACATTCCACCAGTTACAATCCTGGTACTGCAAAACACATCTCCCTGGTGCAAGCAACCAGCTCTGCTCTCTCTACAAGATATTATTACAGTTTAATCCCAACTATATACAGCACATCTCGAAAAGTTGAAATCCTTGCTACCAAATACCTCGAACAGCACTTCAGACACCAGATCCACAAATTATCAAACTTGTTAATATCCTACTCCTACCTCGGAGCACCACTATCCATCAAGACTTGTTCTACCCACAGCGAACCCCCACGTCAACGCCTAATAGCACTCACACTCTAATTAGCTGACCTTTTCAACTTGTCATAGTCTCCAAACTCCCTCTCAACACTCGATGAAACCCAGAACCCAAACAAACTCAAAAGCTTGTTCCACCAAAAACATCAATTCCACAGAAGTTTCAGCCCTGTCCAAAGGCATCACTTAAAGCACCATAGGTAAGGTTAACGATGCTGGACTCATCAAAGACCTACTCTCATCTCCTGATCATTACAGTGGAAACACTTCTTTGCTACCAATCCCTCCAACCATAGCTAACCCAAACCCAACATTGAACATTTCCCCTCACAATTCATTCCACCATCCAACCATGACCCCCCCCCCCCCCACCCACCCTTCCCACCTAACCACCCCTGGTCACCTTCCCTACCTTGAACTTGGCCTCGCCATTCTTCCCCAGGTCCCTTCACAATAACACAAACCTCTCAACAGAAGAAGGGCAACAATTCACAATCTCAAAACAGGCCCTGATTTAATCATCCTCACTACAAACAAAGGCTCCAGCACTGTCATTATGAATCACAGTGACTACTTGATGGATGGCTTCTGCCAATGGCCTGACTCCTTCAGCTACAAGCTCTGCCATAGTGACCCCAACTCAGATATCCAACATAACCTCCAATCCATGCTGAAATCCTTATGCCCATCCCAGAATCTCTCCCAAGTTCATCTGTCTCAGCCCAATGACCCCCTGCACACCCACATTCTATATGCTTCCCAGAACTGTTCTACATGCTTCCCAGAACCCATAGACCTAACAATCCCGGATGCCCTATTGTAATTGGTTATTGTACTTCCACTGAAAGAAGTTCCACTCCTGTTGACCAATACCTCCAACCAATCCCTTGAAGCCAGCTGTCTCACATCAAAGATATCAACAACTTCCTTTACCAACTCTCCACCATCTCCATTATCATCTGGACCCCTACTCATTACTGTTGATGCCACCTCCCTAAACAGCAACATCCTTCATGCCTGTGACCTTTCCACTAGTGAACACTACCTCCCCAGACTTCTTTCTGACTTCAAACCCACTACCTCATTCCTCATGCACTTTACCAACTACGTGATAACACACACTACTTCTTGTTTGCGGGAGAGGTATATACACAAATCCAAAGAACAGCTATGGGCACCTGCATGGCATCCTCTTACGGTTACCTAGAGGAAACCTGCCTGTCTGGTTCAGATTCATTGGTGATATTTTCATTATCTGGACACATGGTAAGACATGCTAACCTCATTCCTCCACAACCCCAACACTTTCTCCCTCACCCACTCCACTTGATCCTCCACAACACCCAACATGCCATCTTCTTGGATGCTGATCTCCACCTCTCTGATGGCTCCACCCACACTGATATCCATATTAAACCAACTAACCACCAACAATGCCTGTATTTTGACAGCTGTCACCCTACCACAACAAAAAAATCACTGCCATTCAGTTTGGCCACCTGTGGATAGCTTACCGGCAGTGACGAGAATTCTCTTTGGAATCTGTCTGACTTTCTTTCTGTCGGTCTGTCTGTCCATCCATCTGTTGAGGCCCCATTTTCCTCATGAATGGACACACATACCAAGTTGAAGTTTGTCAAATTCCAAGGTCTATAGTCCCTTGACAGTGTCGTAACTGCATATGGTTATTTATTTGGCATATTTGATACTCACAAAGTCACTCATCAAAATCTACAGGGTACTTCCCACCGACCTAGAAACATGAAATTTGGCAAGTAGCAAGCTTTCACAGTAAAAGTACAGGAAAAAAAATCAGAAAATTGTTAATTTGTATTCATATGACACAAAAACATTTCCTTTGTCATTTGTTATCCAACTTCAAACTTAAAATTGAAACCTTCTTGAAGGTCTTGGAATTCCTGGGACCAACATCTTCGTAGTATCAGTGTCAGTAACAGGCAAAAATCATTGCGATTCTCAATTCTCAGGATATCTGAATCAGTGGCAGATACATATGGGGGCCACCCACATTGCCACCCACATCGCCCCCACCAGTCAGCTCGCACACTATTCGTTCATTTCTTTCGTCAGTCCACTCAATTGAATCGAGTATTTGTATTTTGTAAGTTTCTGCCTGTCACATAGGGATCAACTTAATGGCTTAGTTCTGTTGAACACTCATCCTGACATTGATTGTCCTATTGACGATGTAATTAAGCAATTTGCCAGGAAGAACAGGCACGTAGCATTCATCATTTAATGAAGAGAAACCACAATTGTAACTTTTTTATATGATAAGATGGTATTGTCTTGTAAAGTAGAGTCTCAATTATCTGATCTTCGGTTATCCAACCTTCTGTGTTGTATGACCCTTTCACCGCTCCGGCCTTGCGCCAGCCGATGACAGGTCAGTGACTAACATGTTGTTTGTTGATACTCAGTTCATTGTCACAGTCTGCTACTCCTCACTCCTCAGTGCTAACTTAGATCTGTAGTGGAGTGGACGTGTTGTGCTTTGTTTACTGTAAAAATTTGTGGTGATGGCTGCAAAATGGAAAAAGGTGGTCGTTTCAATGGAAGAAAAACTTAAAGCTCTAAAAAGAATAGACAATGGTGAAACTTTATTAAAAGTGGCGCAAGATTATAATGTCGGGAAAACAACAGTTGGAGACTGGAAAAGGAACCGCAATGAAATTGAGAAGTGGTGTTCTCAGCGAGCAACATTGGCTGTTTTGGAAGATTGGAAAACCATGAAAAAATGTGATTATGAAAAAGTAAGTGACGCTTTGTTCCTATGGTTTACTCAACATAGAGATAAAGGTGTACCCATGTTGGAACCTATTTTGCAGGAAAAAGCCTTACAGTTTCATAACGAACTAAACGAAGGTAAACCTGATTTCACAGCTAGTGTAGACTGGCTCGATAGATGGAAGGAAAGATATGGAACTCGGCAACTTAATGTCTGTGGTGAAAATCTTTCAGAAAATTTTGAAGCTGTTCAATTGTTTAGGAATAAACTTCACAAGGTATTGGACAAGGAAAACTTAACAGGCGATCAAATTTTTAACTGCGACAAGACTGGTCTCAATTACAAAATGTTACAGGAAAGTCAAGAAAATTCTCCAGATGATGAAAATCTACAGCAGCAAACCGAAACAGAAAATACTACCCTGCTTTCACTGTTACGAAAAGTTCTGGGATGTGCTGACACCACAGAAGATGACATAAATGAATGGATTGTCCAGGATGAAGAATTTGAAGTGACAGATGATGAAATAGTCAACGGTAAACGAAAAATAAGAAGACAAAGAAGCGGATGTCGTGGATGAAAGTGCGCCCAAGATTCCTCACAACGAAGGACACAAGGCCTTAGAAACTGCTTTAAAATATGTAGAGCAACTGGAGGAAACATTGTATACTGAGGTTTTACTTCTTAAGAGACTACGTGATTTAGCAGCAAAAAAACGGCAAACAGCAGGCAAACAAAAGTCAATTACTAACTTCTTCGCACAGTAAATATCTATTCAGTCTAATTTGATTTGTATTGTATTGAATGTTTAACTCATTGGCCTACTTTAGTTTAATTTTTGTGTTTTTTTGTATTATTTTCCGTGTTATCTGACCTTCCCGCTTATCCGACCTTGCCACGGCCGGTTTAGGTCGCATAATCGAGACTCTACTGTATATGTATATAATCAGTTTAAATAAAAATTTCTTAAACTTTGAAAGTGACTTGATTATTTTTTATTACGGTAAAAGTAAAGATGGCCCAAGGTATCTTTAGCGCCACCTCCTTGAGGTTTTTCTGTATCCACCACTGACCTGAACTGTCTATATATATAATTAAGTTTGTATGGAATGCCCAGAGTGTGAGTCCTACTTTCATCTGGCCAACATTTTTACATGAAAACAGTTATTTTATATAATTTTTATTATTTTAACAGAGATGTTTTTTATCTATCGATGATTAGAAATATATAGTAGCAATATTGCAAATCATAACTAAATCTTTTCTTCAATGCAGCAACCTGAATTCATGTGGTCAGAGGAGTACCAAGGAGCTTTATTTTCTGCATTCTTCAAAGCTTTTGACAAACTTCGAGAAAGAGATTACTTTGTTGGGGAAATGATATGGAACTTTGCAGATTTCCAAACTGCTCAGAGTAAGTAATCAACAGCAGCATAATGATTTAAGGCACTGATTGCCAAGAGGCTGCCACTGGTCACAGCAAAGCCCCATACCTGACACCAGCGCCTGGCCTTTTGCAACTTGACTGTAGTAATAATAAGAAGAAGAAGAATAGGCCTCTGGTACGTTCTGCCAGTCGTAAAAGGCGACGAAAAGAAAAAACCGCTAATAGGGCAAACTCCCCTTTTAGTGTGATTAGTTGGTTCAGGACAGAACTAATGAAGCCTCGGACAAGTGCTGTCATGGTCGGGGAAGACGCTTGAACCCTATGCCCATCCACAATGGTAACGACACTGCTAGCCACGCGGAAAATGATTTAAATCCAAATAGAGGTGTTTTGCAGGATATGCTTCCTGCAACCACCCTAGAAGGAAAACAAAGACAGAGGATGAGATGGTCAGATGAAGTTAACAGACACCTCATGTTCTGTTATTACCAAGCAACAAACTTAGGAATCAACACAGCTGGATACAGATCACAAGTATACACATCATTTATTACCAGATACCCAGAATTAAAATTTTTAACAGAACAACGACTAGCTGATCAGATCCATGTAATAATCAAAAATAACAGGATACCCCAGTCAGAATTAGAAAACATCAAACAACAAGTACAACAAATACTGGAACAAAATAATGTGCAATCAGAAGAAGAAGAAAATACAGTAATGGACTCAAACATCCCAGAGCAAACAAACAAAGAACAACACACATCAATTAAACAATCAGAGGAAAACAAAATCTTAAGACAGCCACCAGAACAAGCACAAATAGAACACGAAGTGACACACATGTTAGATATAGAAGAAAAATTTCAGCTGACATATATAGAATACAAAGACACAAATACAGACATTAAACCATTCTTGCATAGACCACCAAATAACCCACAAGTCGAAACAACAATAACAACTATCAACACAATCATACACAACAAAATACATGAAAATACAACTACGGAAGAGTTACAACTACTGGTTTATATAGGAGCACTCACTACACTAAATATACACACTAGGCAGAGATCAGAACCAACTAACACACAGAAGAAACCCACAAAACCAGCATGGCAACACAGGCTACAGATCAGAATAGAAAAACTGAGAAAAGACATCGTACAGCTAACACAGTTTGTAAGAAATGAAATATCAGACAAAAAACGAAAAAGGTTAGGTAAAATCTCACAACAAGAAGCGATAGAGCAATTAGATGAAAAGAAGCAGAAATTACAAGCATTGGCCAAACGACTTAGAAGATACAAAAAAAGTGAAAATAGAAGGAAACAAAACCACACATTCAACACAAACCAAAAGAAATTTTACCAGACAATAGATAACACACACATTAAAATAGACAATCCACCAAACATAACAGACATGGAACGCTTCTGGAGCAACATATGGTCAAACCAGGTACAACATAATAGACATGCACGGTGGATACAAGCAGAAACAGACACATACAAGATGATACCACAAATGCCTGTAGTGATAATTTTGCAACGTGAAGTCACCTGAGCAATTAATTCTACGCACACTTGGAAAGCCCCTGGAAAAGATAAAATAGCAAATTTCTGGTTAAAGAAGTTCACCTCAACACATTCACACCTAACTAAATTATTTAACAGTTACAATGCAGACCCACACACATTCCCAGATACACTTACACAAGGGATAACTTATCTGAAACCTAAAGATCAAGCAGACACAGCAAACCCAGCAAAATATCGCCCCATAACACGCCTACCAACAATATACAAAATATTAACTTCAGTCATTACACAGAAATTAATGACACATACAACACAGAACAAAATTATAAATGAAGAACAAAAAGGCTGCTGCAAAGGAGCACGAGGATGTAAAGAGCAACTGGTAATAGATACAGAGGTGACATATCAAGCTAAAACTAAACAAAGGTCGCTGCACTACGCATACATTGATTACTAAAAAGCTTTTGATAGTGTATCCCATTCATGGTTGCTACAGATATTGGAAATATACAAAGTAGATCCTAAATTGATACAGTTCCTAAACATAGTAGTGAAAAATTGGAAAACCACACTTAATATCCAAGCAAATTCAAATAATATCACATCACAGCCAATACAGATTAAGCGTGGAATATACCAAGGAGACTCATTAAGTCCTTTCTGGTTCTGCCTTGCTCTGAACCCACTATCCAACATGCTAAATAATACAAATTATGGATATAATATTACTGGAACATACCCACACAAAATCACACATTTGCTATACATGGATGATCTAAAACTACTGGCAGCAACAAATCAACAACTCAACCAATTACTAAAGATAACAGAAGGATTCAGCATTGATATCAATATGGCTTTCGGAACAGACAAATGTAAGAAAAATAGCATAGTCAAGGGAAAACACACTAAACAAGAAGATTACATATTGGATAACCACAGCGACTCCATAGAAGTGATGGAAAAAACAGATGCCTATAAATATCTAGGATACAGACATAAAATAGGAATAGATAATACAAATATTAAAGAAGAACTGAAAGAAAAATATAGACAAAGACTAACAAAAATACTGAAAACAGAATTGACAGCAAGAAACAAGACAAAAACTATAAATACTTATGCTATGCCAATATTGACCTACTCATTTGGAGTAGTGAAATGGAGTAACACAGACCTAGAAGCACTCAATACACTTACACGATCACAATGCCACAAATATAGAATACATCACATACATTCAGCAACAAAAAGATTCACATTAAGCAGAAAGGAAGGAGGAAGGGGATTTATCGACATAAAAAAACCTACATTATGGACAGGTAGACAATTTAAGAAAATTCTTTACAGAACGAGCAGAAACCAGCAAAATACACAAAGCAATCACTTATATAAATACACCGGCTACACCACTGCAATTTCATAACCACTTCTACAACTCTTTAGATCACATAACATCAACAGACATGAAGAAAGTAAATTGGAAAAAGAAAACACTACATGGCAAGCACCCGTATCATCTAACATAGCCACACATCGATAAAGACGCATCCAACACATGGCTAAGAAAAGGCAATATATACAGTGAGACGGAAGGATTCATGATTGCAATACAGGATCAAACAATAAACACCAGATATTACAGCAAGCATATTATTAAAGATCCCAATACCACAACAGATAAATGCAGACTTTGCAAACAACAAATAGAAACAGTAGATCACATCACAAGCGGATGTACAATACTAGCAAATACAGAATACCCCAGAAGACATGACAATGTAGCAAAAATAATACATCAACAACTTGTCATACAACATAAACTAATAAAACAACACGTAAACCACATACAAGTATGCACCACAAAATGTACTGGAGAATGATGAATACAAATTATACTGGAACAGAACCATTGTAACAGATAAAACAACACCACATAAGAAACCTGACGTCATACTCACCAATAAAAAGAAGAAATTAACACAACTAATCGAAATATCCATACCCAATACAACAAATATACAGAAGAAAACAGGAGAAAAAATTGAAAAATACATCCAACTGGCTCAGGAAATCAAGGACATGTGGCATCAGGATAAAGTTGACATTATACCAATTGTACTATCAACTACAGGAGTCATACAACACAATATCCACCAGTACATCAACGCAATACAGCTACATCCAAACGTATATATACAACTACAGAAATCTGTAATTATTGATACATGTTCAATTACCCGAAAGTTCCTAAATGCAATGTAACATATACCGTACAGTTAAAAAAAGTCACGCTTGATCAAGGTCCACGTCACTTTCCATTTTTAACCAGACATAACGTCTGAGAAAGGAAAGAAATAATAATAATAATAATAATAATAATAATAATATCATCTACCTTCAGCCAAGTTCTTGGTGATGTGTTTTTCAACCATCAGGCTGTAAAAGTCACTCAATGTGTGTCAGCATTCTTCGCTGGAAATACCAGTTTCAATGGTGCAGTAAACCATTCTGACATATACAAATTTGACAAACTAAACAGATTTAAAGCATGTACACTGGCTTCAACATTAAAAAACTGAATGTTTACTGTATTGTGTTGTACATTCAACTATTGTGTGTCAAGTTGTGCATGATTTGCCATGCTAAAAGAGCAAATTCAAGTTTGAACTACTAGAATCATCAGTGTATACACTACATCACATTTTTACACAAATCAGGAATGATTTGCATAACAATTTGATATGTTATTTACAATACTGATTATACAGGGTGATTCAAAAAGAATACCACAACTTTAGGAATTTAAAACTCTGCAACGACAAAAGGCAGAGCTAAGCACTATCTGTCGGCGAATTAAGGGAGCTATAAAGTTTCATTTAGTTGTACATTTGTTCGCCATTTCAGCCAATAAAGTTTTTGGTCCCTTTTTCTTCAAAGGTGCTACTGTAACTGGACTACAGTATCTGGAGATGTTAGAGAATTGGCTGTTCCCTCAGCTCGAACAAGAAGCACAACAATTCATATTTCAGCAGGATGGAGCGCCACCACATTGGTACTTATCTGTCCGTAACTACCTGAACGTCAACTACCCGAGGCGATGGATCGGCCGCCAGGCAGCCCGTGACAGAGCACTTCATCACTGGCTTCCAAGAAGCCCTGATCTTACCCCCTGCGATTTTTTCTTATGGGGGTATGTTAAGGATATGGTGTTTCGGCCACCTCTCCCAGCCACCATTGATGATTTGAAACGAGAAATAACAGCAGCTATCCAAACTGTTATGCCTGATATGCTACAGAGAGTGTGGAATGAGTTGTAGTATTGGGTTGATATTGCTCGTGTGTCTGGAGGGGGCCATATTGAACATCTCTGAACTTGTTTTTGAGTGAAAAAAAACCTTTTTAAATACTCTTTGTAATGATGGATAACAGAAGGTTATATTATGTTTCTTTCATTAAATACACATTTTTAAAGTTGTGGTATTCTTTTTGAATCACCCTGTAGTGTTTCATAAATTTACATACATTTAATCTAAAAAATAAGCCTCCCATACTTGTCCAATAACAGATAAAAATGTTCAAAACAGTACGGCAGAAGTTACATTTTTGGTGAAAAACCTTGTAAGGATGTATGTCCTACAGTGAGTACGTCAACTTCGTGTACCTGGGGATGATCCAATGATTTTTACAAAATTTCTTGACACACTAAACCACTTCCTACTCAAAATAATAAGTCACATTCTTGCATAATAGAAATTTGTGCACCAGATGATAGTGCCTCACAACGGTCTAGTAGCTTAATCCTTCCACTGTCACACTCAGACACTTATTGGAGACAGAAAATAGGCCAAGAGCATAACTAACTATATAATTTGTTCAACAATTAATTTAATATTCACTGATTAATTGCAGATTCCAAACGTGCTGCAGGAAATAAGAAGGGAATCTTTACAAGAGTACGGCAACCCAAAATGACAGCACATATGGTGAGACAGCGGTATTGGTCCCTTGCCAAAGAAGATTATAATGTAACACTTCCTGAAGATCTTAACCCCTATGTTTGCAGTACTTGCTGAAATTGGGGAAAATGTGCATCATCCACCGTCTGTACCAGACATCAGCACATCACTTGGTCTATACTACACCTATTTATTAAGAACTCAAGATTTTCTTTTAAATAGAAGTTTTATACACAAAAAAGAACAGATACACGGAATTATTTTGTCTACTGCTAGCTGCGGATCCATATACATACTTGAGCACAGAAGTTCTAGAACAAGTGAAGAAATCCAACTGCCATATTTCTATTAACACTTCTGAAAATATATTGTAGGTTATGATAAAAATGTTGATTTAAGTAATATTTTATATGTTGTGTAACATGCATGTAACTGTATTAAATTTTGTTAATTCCACACTAGAAGACACTGTGCAGTCAAAAATACCATGCACTGTTATTCTTATTAACAGTGATTTAATCTTACAGTTTGTAAAGAATGTAGTTTTTTTTTTTTATTTTGTAATAAAACTGGAATATAAAATGAAGCTTTTACAGTGAAAATGTGAGTCAGTCCAAGCTGCATTATCTTGTCAGATGACCTCTTTCCTGCAATACATAACCCTCTGTTGTGTGCTGAGGATTATGTATCCAGTATGAGATTGAAGTACTGTGTTCTTTAAGCATGGACCATGAGCATTTAATTTACGACACTCAGAAAATTCTAGAATAAGTTCTTGGTTTCATAAATAATATTAAATTAAAATAACTGAAAATTTTTGCATTAAACAGTATAGCAGCAATCATCAATGATATAAATTTATTTATTCCACATTCAACTATATAGGTATCTCTCTGTATTATCATAAACAGAGTTTCAATAAAATTTAGAGATAAGTAGATGTTTTTTTAACCCAGTCTAGCGTACAGCTAAATAACACGTACCACACAGTTTCTTGAAGTATCAAAGAATTAATTGCTTCTCTGACTTCAAATGTCAACAGAGTTATTTTTATGTGAATGGATGCTGTCTGTCTTCTTTCAGACGTATCTCAATAGGATAGGTGGGAATGTAAGCCAGAGAGTGTGAAGAGATAGTCCACACATTTATGATACAGATTGTGTCCAGATGGTGCAGTGGCTAATACAACTGCCTAGTAAGTTGGAGATCTCAGGTTCGAGCCCCATTCCGGCACACTTTCTCATCTGTTGCTGCAGATTCCACATTATGTCCCAATGCAGCTGATATCACTAGTTCCTTATCTTTTCTTCACTTTTTCCCCGCTCCACATTCAGTTACATGGAGTTATATTTCTCAGTGGTACTTTTTATTGTAATAGTTCATTTGTGTTTGTTTTTTAAAAGTCTAGTACAAAGGGAAGAGATATCATCATTTACTCCTGCATTTACAAATAATCTGGAATGTAGATGACAGTGACCACGTGCATGTGAGTGAGCATGTTTGCAATCTTCAAATGTACTTTTAAATGGGTCTATCTGCTACACAATATCTCCTCTATGTGGTGAGCAGCAATCTATCCAGTTCCATCGCAGATTTGCCATTGTTTGATTTCTACCATAATTTTTCATGCTTGTGGTGCTTCTAAATACAGCACTAAAAAGTAGTTTTGCCAGGATATGGTAATGATATTTATGGTACTGAAAGAATTTCTCTCATTTCCAAATATCTAGACATGACAATGACAACATTGATAATGAATGTTGATAATGCTAAATATCATCACAACAAATCATTCATGGGTTATGAGTCCATCCATTTTACCAAAAGTGCTACACATCACAACACAAATGATTTCATAAGTTGCTTCACTACGTAGGCCATTTGCATATTCCCTTCCAGAACAAGTTTCTCTGAACTAGGAAGGTGAGACTTGTCTCACCATCATATCCTGCACTCTCACAATGGCCCTGGCCTAAACATCCACTAACCTGTTTCCCAACGCATCACCTTACCTGTTCTATTCTCCCTTCTGTCCACACACCCCCTCCTTCTCCATCAATATCATGTCCTGTTTTCTCCCACTACTCTGCCCTCCCCATGCAGACATCTCCCTCCCCCCTTCTGCAGAATCATCCCTTTCTCTCCATGTTCCATGTCTCCCTCTTCATCTCCACCTTCTTCTCCTAGTGCCATACTAAATCTCCCTGCTCTCATGGCAATGGCCCCTTTTCAAACATTTAATTTTCATGCTATTTACAACATGCACTATACTATCGACTCCTGCTGTCCAACCTGACTGATACATAATCATTGCAAGAAACTTCACCTTTTCCAGTTCCACCAATCTGGTCTTTCATAAACGTACAGCCTCTACTCCTTTTACAAAATCCTTTTACTCTAAGACCACAACCTCCTGGATGCCAACACTGCAGTAGGAACTCTTGGCCTACGACGACTGGAACAGCATTCCCAGTACCACTGAGGAAACTGTCCCGGCTACTCCTGCCTTGTGCCCACATGGGATTTATAACCAAGGAAAAAGCTTACTGCTCTCACTTCTCTTGCCCCCTTCTCTGTCGGCCCTTCACAGCTACCCACCACACCTTGCTGACTTATTCTGCCTTCCATATTCCCAGAAACTCCCTCCACCATCCATGAAACACACTGCTCTTAAACATCCCTCCCATAACACTGTTGTCAACCTTTCTGCTAAAACTATGATCCCTCCAGAAGTCACAGTACTTTCTAAAGACCCGCCTCTAGCCTTGTATGAAGTTCATGATGCTGGACTTATAAAGGACCCCTCATTCCTTTACTCATTCTCTGCCACAGAAACATTTCTTCACCATACACCCCACTGTCAACAGCCAACCAAAACCCCCACATATAGCCCTGTTTAAAACAGTTTCAAACTCCCTCCAACTGTGATACTCCTCACCTTTCATCCAGTCATCCCTGGTAATCTTTCAGGAATTCCTTACTTCTAATCTGGTTTCTTCTTCATTTCCTATTCCTTGTCAGTGAGTTGAACATTAATCCTTTGGAATTCACAGCTATCTGTAACCTGAAAACCAATCCTACTCTATCATCCCTCCCAGAGACAAAGGCTCCACCACAGTGGTCATTAATTATAGTGACTATGTGCCTAAGGGTCTCTACTAACTTTCCAACACCTCTGCATACAAACCTTACGACCATGATCCTATCCCAGAAGTTCAACATGACATTCAGCGGCTCCTCAATGCCTTAGATCAAGGCCTTAGGTCCACACCACAACATAACACCTGAACCCAACTCCTTCCTCACACTAGCAACCCCCTATGCTCCTAGTTTTATCTAATCCCCAAACTCCACCAACCCAAACCAACAGGTCTCCCTACCAGTCATCCTATTGTGCCTACTCCCATAGAAAGAACATCTGCATTTGTTGACCAGTACCTCCAAGCTGTTGTCCATAACCTTCCACCGCGCATTCAATACACTGCTCACTTCCTTAATCGCCTCTCCATAGTTCCTGAACCATTAGCACCAGACTCTGTCCTGGTCACTGTGGATGTGACAGCCTTATACACCAACATCCTCAATGCCATCTTTGCCAACATCTTCCTGATACGAAGCCCATCACCTCTCTCCTTATTCTCCAAGCCAATCACTTCCTGACCCACAATTATTTCACTTCGAAGGCCAAATCCATAAACAAATCCATGGTACTTTAATGTGTACTCTCATGGCACCATCTTCTACCAACTTATTTCTGGGCCATCTGAAGGAATCCTTTCTATCTAGTCAATAGCTAAAACCCCTCATGTGGTTCAGATTCACTGATGACATTGTCATGATGTGGACTCATGACAAGGGCAACCTCTGCTCCTCAACACTTACTTCCAAATTCACTTCACCTAGTCCTCCTTAACTCAACAAGCCATCTTTCTAGATGTCAACCTCCACCTTTCAGATGGCTCCGTAGCTATGCCTGTTCATATCAAGTGCATCAGCCACCAACAGTACCTCCACTTTGATAGCTGTCACTCATTCCTTGTCAAAAAGTTTCTTCATTATAGCCTCATCACCCATGGACACTGCATCTGTTGTGATACACATTAGATGTCAAAATATACCGACAATCTTATCAGAGCTTTTATTGACAGACAATATCCTACTCAGCTCATCCATGAACAGCTCTCCTGTGCCATCTCCTCCTCTGACACTAGTAAACCCATTAACCACCACCAACCAGCACTACTCTGATCATCCAGTACCACCCTGGCCTTGAAATGGTCAACCACATCCTTCACCAGGGTTTCAACTACCTCTCATTGTGCACTGAGATGGATATCCTACCCACATCACTCAAAGTAGCGTTCCGCTGCCAACTCACCTTATAACTTATAAACTATCATTTACCATCCCTATTCCAACCCTGTTATCAATCCTGCACCCCAAGGGTCATTTCCTAGTGGTCGGCCCAGATTCAAGACCCCCCATCTACCCCTCACTACCTCTTCCCATCACAGGCATTCCCTACCCAATAAAAGGCAAGGCTACTTATTAAAGCAGCCATGATATGTATCAGCTATGCTGCAATTATTATACAGCACTCTATGTGGCATGCCATGTAACCAACTGCCTACTCACATTAAAGGCCCATGACTAACTGAGGCAGATTTGACCACTGAGTTGCTCAACATGCTGCAAACTGTAATACAAATGAGTTACACAGTTGCTTCACTCCACAGGCCATTTGGATACAACCTTCCAGAAGAAGTTTTGCTGAACTACATTTGTGGGAATTCTCTCTCCAGCATATCCTGCACTTTTGCAATTGCTCTAGCATAAAACTCCACTAACCCATTCCCCAATGCCTCACCTTACATTTTCCCTTCTCTCTTCTGTTGACACCACTCCTTCCCCACCCAGTTCGTCTACTGTCTGCCCCCCCCCCCCCTATCCCCCTGCACCCACCCCCCACTTTTGCACTCCTTTTTTTCTCTCCTCTCCCTGTCTCCCTCTTCATTTCCACCTTTCTCTCCTTTTTCCTCAATCTCCCCCCCCCCCCCCCCCACCCCTTCCCTCTTTCTATATCTCTTTTATGCTCTGTGCCCTGTACTCCCTCCATCTTGTGCAACCACTGTTTTATCTGCTGAAAGACCTGCCTTTTTCCCCCTACTCCCTTGTGTCCTTCCCTACTCCGTCTCCATGTCCCTCAACCCAGGCAACTGCTTTCAATAACTGATAATAAATAATCAATCTCACCATGGCCATGGGAGTGTACATTTGTGTGTGTGTGTGTGTGTGTGCGTGTGTGAATAGGTGTACTTTTACTGCAAAAAGAGCAAGAGTTTAGAAGCTAGTGTGCATAGTGTTTCCTGTCACATTTCTACGCTCCACACTTCAGTCCACTCTAGATGGTTAGTTGCCTTTCCCTTATTTTAAGTAATTATTTGCCTTGTGTAGTCTGATAGCTTGTAAAAGTAGAGTCATGAGTATAAAGTATTAATCCACAAGGAAATCATGTACTAATGAACCCAAAAGTTTATCCTGTGTTAATATTATGTGGGATTTGTAGCTATGCATAATGACGTTTGTCTTCTTCCTGTTACTGGTTAGATATCCCATTTTAAAAGTGTGGTAATGCAATGTTCTCACAATCATTATCATTTTGTACAACTTATATTTTAGATAATGAACATTGATGGCCATGCTTTACACAAATACACACATGATGAGATGAAGATGATGTAGCCACACACCTGTTATACTGTAGATGCATTTGAAAATGTGTCATGTCCAAAACTAGTAGTGCTAAATAAAGTATTTTAAAATACAGTGTGGTGGAATGTTGTCTTTCCTGAAGTAACACGGTCAACTGTCAGTTCTTGAAGTGATTGCTGTAATGATATTACAATGGATATGAAGAGAGTAGGTTTATATTAAATGTAGAGTAACTCCTAGATTCATCGGCTAGCAAAAATCAGAAACCTCACAACTTATCCGAAAGATGAGTACGTGAACAATGGGTTGAAAACTTTCCACATGAGTGGTGAGTTGGCAATATTTGTAAATAATGCAAATAAAGAAAATTGGTTATAATTCCCAGTCAAAACAAAAAGCAAG
The DNA here is from genome assembly GCF_021461395.2 of Schistocerca americana. Classification (NCBI taxonomy): domain Eukaryota; kingdom Metazoa; phylum Arthropoda; class Insecta; order Orthoptera; family Acrididae; genus Schistocerca; species Schistocerca americana. Next base: position 872,383,180 of record NC_060119.1, on the reverse strand, counting down.
GCATTCTGTTAACAGATGTAGTTTTACATGGTGCATATTATGTTGGATACTTTCAAACAATGCAGTAACTCCACAGAGTCTAGGAATATGCAGCCTGATGTACACAGACTAAGTGACTAAATAGAGGACACCATGTGTTTCATAGAATTTGGCACAACAAAAAAAGTGTTGTTTATTTTTTTCAAGAACGTACTGGCACTGATATATTGATTTATGCAGGGAGACTAAACGACAGGGTCTTAGTCCACCATTCCCTGCGCCAAAACTGAGTAAGTACCTGTAATTAATGTAAAACCAGCCAGTATCATTAAAGAGTAGTGGGAAGCCTTTTGCTAGCTCTTTATTAGACACAATTTCTTCAGAAATTAGTGACCCAAATTTAGCTTTTGCATTCTATGATTAAAATATGGTGCATTTTCATCCCCCTCATTGTATAGTCTGCACTTGGGGACTTTTTTCTCTATACCCATCATGTGTAGGTGTTTTTTAACATTCTCATGGCCAGTCACCGGTCCTACTATAAGTTTAACCTGTCTCCTGTTTGAGCCCAGGATTACAGAACTTCTCTTGAAACATGGCTTCGGCATCATTAGCTTGCTCTTAGTCCAATATTCTACATGTTGCCTCTCAATCCAGCTACAGCTACATAGTTTTGTTATCACCATCTTAGTGATGACTAGGACAGGATCTAGTCCAATAAATGGAGTCATAGCACTTGTCCTGACCAGCCCATCAGCTTGTTCAGTGCCATTGATTCCTGAGAGACCAGGGACCCAAAGCAGATTTACCCTGCTCCTTTTCCCTAGCTTTGCAAGAGCTTCAAGTCATTCTGCAATGATCTTCCCACTCTCTCTAGTCTGGGGTGTACCTTGTATGCTCCAGTCCCAGTGCCTTCACCTGTGTTGATTCAGGTTAAACCAGATTACTTATCCTGAACAGTATCAAAGTCCATTCTTCCACTGCTCCTTATTTCCAATTATTACCTTGAAAGTTTTATTGAAATATGTGGAAACTGTTAAATAATCAGCTGGAATTTCCCTGAACATTCATTTATTTACCAAATTCACTATACTGCTGTGGGATTCTGGACTAGGTTTCCAGTTATTTCCAGTTTTTAACCTGTATGCTCCTGCTGTTATAGCTGCCTCCTTTGTAACCCAAAGGTGTAATAGGGGCATGTCCAGCATGGTCTCCCTCTCAGTAGTGGGTGTGCTGCTAATTCCACCTAGTATGGCTAAGCAGGCCAATCTCTGCACCTTGGTAAGCTCCTTAGTAGCCACCTTCTGTTGTAATTTATTCCACCATTCTGTAGTCCTGTAACTTATGATAGGTCTTATTGTAGTGGTGGATATCCAGTACATGCTCAAGTTTTTACCGCTGGCCTTTCTAGTGCACATAGTAGCACATTTTGCTTTGGAACATGTTGTTGTGGTCTTCAGTCTGAAAAATGGTTTGATGCAGCTCTCCATGCTGGTCTAAACAGACACCCTGTCCCTGCACTCGACCTCTTCCCACTAGTCTATCACATGTCAGCACAGTCACAAGTTTCTGCTGAACAGAATTTGAATGGCAGTAACAAACTAACATCACTTGCTCCTGCTACAACCTCTAGAACTTACACTGAAGAGAGTTCCAAAACAAACATTTTTAGTTACCAATGAGGTACTAAAATCTGAAATTAATTGGCCTATGAACAGAGTCATGCCTCATTCTTCAATAAGACTTTCTGAAAACACAGCAGACATATTCCAAATTACATTTCCCGGCAACATGATTGACAAAAAAAAGTTCCAGTTACACAAAGATAAGTTGTCATACATAATTACTTATGGACTTGGCGCTTATATCCAGAATCTACTAACTAACAAAGTCAGGAAAGTTGGATTTTTTGTATGTCCTATGATGAGAGTTTAAACAAAGTTGTCCAAAAGCGACACATGGATTTGGTGGTTTATTTCTGGGATGAACAAAATCAGTCTGTATCTATAAAAAATTTAACTTCTATGTTTTTGAATCCTGCCACATTTTCTGATTTACAGTCAACATTCCTGGATGGTGTGAATGATTTGAATTTGTCACCTAAGACTGTAACTCAAATTTCAAACGGTGCGCCAAATGTGAACTTTAAGATGTTGCATGATTTGCATGCATTTGTAATCAGTGAAGAAGATAATCAGCCACAAATGTTTAATTGTGATACTTGCTTACTTCATGTAGTGAATGGAGCTTTAAAAATTGCTCACAATAAAAGTGGTTGGAATGTACATGAATTTCTTAGGGTGATATGGTACTTTATGAAGGATTTTCTTTCAAGGAGGGCAAACTTCTTAAATATCACTGGGTTTTTCCAAGTTTCCTCTCAAATTTTGTTCTATAAGAGGGGTTGGAAATACTAAAGACATGAAGAGAGCACTTGAACTTAGTCCACATTTGAAGATTTATGTTGCTGAAGGACATTAAAGGCCACCTGAAAGTAAAAACTTCAAAAAAATTTGACATGACTTAGAAGACAAATTCCTCTGTGCAAAACTTGAATTTCTTACACTATTGTCAATTTAACTAAGTATCAATAAAATGACTCTCTCTTCCACTTTTTGTACAAAGATTTGTTCATTTTAATGTATGGGATTGCTTGTTGGTTGATAAAAAAAAAAAAGGTTATCAAAATGGTGGCCAGTCCTACCAAATTACTTGCTATTGATGTTACCGAAGCATGTAATCATAAAATGAGTCATTATGTAGATGTTGGATTCGGTGCCACTGCTGCTAGCAAGAACTACCCAGAAAAGGGTATCCTTATTTCCAGAAATAAGTGCACAGGTATTTCGCATAGCCTGTATCCAAAAACTGCTGAGAAGAGTCCACTGAAATTAAAGATAATAAAAGGTGCTTCATGTTCATTACTATGACGAGCTCCATATTAAGAAATTCTCGAATGTCAACTGCACTGGAAAAATGTATGTAAAAAAAAGAACATGTAACTCCATCAACAGCTGTCGTAGTGAAGAGAGAATACTTTAAATTTTGTGAACATTCTGAAAAATGACAAACAACCCAATCCTAAGGAGAACATACTTGATCACTTTTTGTTGAATTAACTGCAAAGTGGGAACTATGACTTCATTGAGCTTGTAAAAAAGCTGTTAGGCATTTTTCATGGAAATGCTGCACTTGAAAGAGGGTTTTCTGCTACCAAAGAAGTTTTAGTTGGAAACTTAGAAAAAATGTTTACAATGCAATACAACTGTTAGGCAGTTTACTTAATAGTGAGAAACAACTGAATGTGGACACTGCAAAATCAGTGATACTAGCTGCAAAGATTGCTCCATCAAAAAGAATAGAACTCTTGAAAAACAAGAAATCTGATGGAAATGAAGTGGCGAGTCTTAAAAGAAGAACCGTTCAAGAAATAAGAGGGCTCAAAAATAAAAAAAAGAGGAAGTATTATAAAAAAGGTAAAAGAACAAGTTAAAGTTTTAGAAGTTGAAATTTCAGGTTTAGCAAGGAAACTTAAACACCGAATCTTTTACTGTGAAGCTTAAGATTTGACATAAATTTTGTATCTTCAAAATTGTTACAATTCCTTAAGGAAAATGGTAGTTTTCACTAGATTGCTGTGTTAAAATAGTTTGTATTTTACTTCATGTGATAATAAATATGTCTGAAAACAGTCATACCCCATCCTATGTGAGAGTTTAATGTTTTTATAGCATCTGATGAATGGTATACTACAAGTCCTTCATAGTTACATTATTAATGCTGACATACAGCTTAAGTGATATAAGAATTCTCACATTCAGCTTTCATTTCAACCAGCTTTTGGGCTCATAAAAGAAGTGTTTTCATCATTGTACCATGTATATTCTCAAGAGGTCATGTATATAACTAAAGAGGTAATGAAAAAGTAATGAAAAGGTCTTGAATTGATCCTCTGAAAATCTGTAGACACCATGGAAATACCAATTAGCCACAGCAGCAATGCTAAAATTTTTCATTTTCATGCAAACCTTTTTTAAAAAAAGAGCGATTTGTATTCGTAAAATTTTCATTGGTTTGAAATATTGTGGTGTTGTAGAATATGGGGAAAACTGGTCAGTGCTATTTTAATAACAATATTGACAGAAACAAGCAACAAAAGTTCAGCAATGCTGAAACAATACTCCCGCTCTTGCTTGTGTCATGGCTTAAGGTATGTGTGTACATGCTGTGTGCAAGACTTTGCCCACCTGGTCAATACAGTAGTTTCTTGCTGTCATTGCTGGACGTCTGTTCATTGCAGAATGGCACCAAACCTAGCATTAAATTATTTTTACAAAGTGAGATGGCAATGAAGTACAATGCTTCATAGGATTAAAGATTTACCTGCCATTTCTATGAAATAATAAATGAAAAGAGAAATTATGGTCACAGTAATAAATTACAGACTTAACAATTCATTTGCAGTATACAATAAAAATAGAAAGTGGCTGATCTGTTGCCTGTGTCTACACATATGCCTTTATCTGCTTGTAGCTCTTGAAAACATTTGAATTAATATGAAAAGTGAAGTTCTCTACTTTTGTTTTCACCCTTTAGCATTCTTTGTAATACCCAAATAGTAGTATGATCCTCGACTACATCACCATTTTTTAGCATATTTTCAAAGAATTAGTATCACCAGGAGAATACTGATGTTTTTTGTTGTATTCAACCACTTATCACTTATTGGAAAAACAGCAAATTGTAAACGGACCAATTTTTCTTTTATTCACCTATTTAATTTAATATTTAGATAGATATTCAGCAATCACAGGCCCTGCAGACCACGCGCTGCTTCCACAAACTGCCTCCATTCCTTCCTGTTTTGTGCCCGGTTCCACCAGGTGTCTTCAGTTCCCAGGGCTGCTAGGTCCTTCACCAGGTCGTCCATCCAGTGCTGCCTTGGTCGTCCAATGGGGTGTTTGGTTTTGGGTTTCCCTGCTAGTGCCATCTTTGCCTGTCTTCCATCTGGCATACGGGCTGCAGGGCTCACCCATTGCATTCTTTTGCTCTTTATCTTCTGTAGGATAGTTGGTTATCGCATCAGAAGGTAGATTTCCTCGTTTTTCCTCCTCCTCCATTCTCCATTAACTAAAACTGGTTCCCATATCTTCCTCATTACTCTTCTTTCAAATATTAATAGTTTTTCCCTTTCTAGCTTAGTCGTGCTCCATGTTTCTCAACCGTACATTACTGCTGGGTGTATCACTGTGTTGTAGATTTCCATCTTTGTGTTCACTGAGATCGATTTAGAGCCAAGCGTCTCTCTGAGGGTATGCATGAATTTCGTTCCCACTTGCTATTCTTTCCTTGATGTCCATTTTTATGTTGTTGTCTGTGGTAAACCACGATCCCAGGTGCTTGAACTGGTCTACTCTCTTGAACTGCTTGCCATCTATCTCAAGAAATTCTATCTGCTCTTGTCTTCTTCCTAATTGCATGAACTCTGTTTTGTCTCGATTCACTTTGAGCCCTACCTTCTGTGCATAATTGTCCATTTTCTGGTACATTTCTTTCAACTCGTGCTTTGATTCACTTAATAGTACTATGTCATCTGCATATCCGAGACAACTGAAGTTACCGTCCATCTCTACTCCAGCCCACTCCTGTTGCCTACACACTTTTATTACTTTCTCTAAGATGACATTGAACAGAACACATGAGAGAGCATCCCGTTGTCTGAGGCCTGTCTCAATCTCAAATGTTTCTTATGTGGCTCCTCGGAAATGTACTGCTGCCTTTGACCCTTCCGTACAAGCTTGCACCATTCTCACTAGCTTCTCAGGGATTCTGAAGTCCCGCATTCCATTGTATAGGCTATTCCTGTGGATGCTGTCATATGCACATTGAAAATCAACGAACAGGCTTTAGATATCTTTATCATATTCCCAATGTTTTTCAAACAATTGTCTTAGTGTGAAAATGTGATCTATTGTCGATCTGTTTGGTCAAAAGCCAGCTTGGTACTCCTGTATGTTGTTCTCTATGAATGGTTGCAATTTTCTGAGGATAATGATGGACAGCATCTTATACGTTACATTCAACAATCAGATTCCTCTGTAGTTACCGCATTCCATTTTGCTTCCCTTCTTGTATATTGGGCATATTACAGCCATTTTCCATTCTTCTGGCAGTGTCTCCTTCTCCCATATCAACTGGATCAGTTTATATATCTCTAAGTGTAAGCTCTCACCTCCCTCCTTGATTAATTCTGATATTATTCCGTCCTTCCCTGGCGCTTTGTTGTTTCTATGTCGTTTGATTGCGATTTTCACGTCTTCTTCACTTACTTCTCATTCTTCTTCATCTTTCCTTTCCCCCGTAGTGTTTGCAGGTAATGTCTCATCTTGGTCTGGGCAATTCAACAGTTCTTAGAAGTACTCTTTCCATCTTTCTACAATTCTTGTCTTGTCATTTATCAAGTTGCCATTCTTATCTCTAATGAAAAAAGTTGGGCTCTGAAATCCATGATTCCAATTTTTTATGTATTGGAAGAATGGCCTTGAGTTCTTGTTTTGGTTCTCTGCCTCCTGGATTGGTTGGTATTCTTGTGAGAATTTTATGAAGTACTCTTCAGGATGATAGTTTCGCTTGCTTAATTGCAAGTTGGTATTTGGCAAAAGCCTCCCAATATTTTGCCCATTGCCATCTCTTCTTACAGTTTTGAAGAGTCTTCTTACCTGCTTCCTTTGGAATTCCAGGTTATTGTTTTATCGAGGTACATTCCTGTTTCCACACTTCTTGTTGATAGGAAAGTTTTCAAAGTACAAGGTCATAATCATAGATGTCACTTCATCTGTCATTTCCTCCAGATCTACTGGATTCCTTATTGAAGTTCTGACATCAAATAGGTATGAGTTCAAGTCTTTCCTATATGTGTCCCAGTCTGTTTTCTTAGGATTTCTATTTGCCATGGTCTGTTTAGCGCCCATTTAAATCTAGAACTTGATATAAATGTGATCAGATAAGGGTGGCTCCAATGTCACATGCCATTGTTAGACATAACTACCCATCAAGATGGACTCAAAAGTTATGTCAATTACTTCTTCCCTTCTTGTATTCCCGAATGTAGGTTATGTTCCTGATCGAGGATATCCAGCTTATTCTTGAGTAAATATTCAAGAAGGTAGACACCTCACTGTTCATGTCACTGCTTTCCCGCACCAGGTTATGGACAATCGCATCAGAACCAACAAACAGTTTTTCATTAAGCTGTGAAGAACTGCCTACTAGTCTCCTCATTTTCTGGGAATGAGGAGCACTGCCTTAGCAAGGAAGGTAAGCTGGGGTCAGTACAATTTCCTTCTTGCCATCTTTGTTTTGCTGCTTCATCCTGATGGACACTAAGTCCCTGGAAGGAGAGCTCACCGTCAGCATGAAAGAAATTCCCTTCTTGCTATAAATGCATATTCTGGTGCTCTTTCGATCTGTAGCATAAATCAACTTACCTTCAGTTCCTCCGAGGCCTGATATGCTGCCTTTATATTAATTGTGTTCCTGGATCAGTGTGTCAATGGAGGAATGTTCAATATTCAGTGATATGACAGAAATGATCATTTGAAGAAAAAAACTTCATATGGATATATGCCCTATTTCGAATGGTTTCCTAGACAGATAATATTTAACACCCATTGTTATTATTCTTCTGTTTATTCAACACATTGAAAGGATGGTCTTCTCCAACAGTAGCAGGAGCACTCCAATGCAGAAGCCATAAACATACACCATATCTGCATATTCTTCACTTGTGTAGACGTATGGCATTTTAATCTGTCTGATATACTCTCAGTCCCTCACACAATTTCATTCACAACACACCATGGACAACTCTCTGTTCAAGGGGCTATTTTAATGACAAAAAGATATCCCAAGCAAAGAGATTGAAAGCAACGAAGTAGGTTGGACTACAATAATACGTCAAAAGAGGTTGGGAAGGTAAAACACATTTGTGCACACCATGAGCCCAAAAACAAATGAACATTAAATGTATTCTCATTCAGAAACCATCTACAATAGGACATATGTGGTGGTGTTCTCATATCGCTGAATACTGACCATTCCTCCTGGGACACCTCATAGTAACACAACAGCCATCTGGTGGCAGAACGAGTGGAACTAAGAGCATTAGCAGGTGCATTATCCGCACATGGAAATAGACAGGAGTTCTAAACCCCTGTAAATCCTTGTATGTGCACTAGATGGGATAACTTACATTTGCACAGTAGGTGGTGCCCAGGGTATGCTTTCTGCTTGTTATTGTACATGGTTTCCTGTTATTGTTGGAATCTGTGGCCAGCAGCCTAACTTCAGGTGTTCATGTTGGAGCTTTTTCTTTTTCTTTTCAGTGAGTGAATTTTCATTAATGAAGTAACTAAATAATAGCATTATTTTCTGCCAGCAGACTTTCTTTAAACAAACAGTTTGTTCTTTGAACCAGTGCTGATTGCTTCTAAGGTTGAAAAAGCAGAGTTCCAATAAGCTTTTCCTTGTTTTGGAGTAAGCCTGACCTATTTTGCTGATATAAGAACTATCTTCATTGCAAGATGCAGTTGTACGACCACCTGAAGAATTGTACAACACATTAAAAGAAGCATGCTATAAGTAGGAAAGTCATGAAGTTCTAGTGCAACTTAAGTTTCACCATACAAGTAGGTCCAAACAGAAGCACTAAAACTTCCAAATCCTACACTGGAATAGTCTTGTGTATTGTCCAGTCTTTTTAAATCTCGCTGCCGGCCGAAGTGGCCGTGCGGTTAAAGGCGCTGCAGTCTGGAACCGCAAGACCACTACGGTCGCAGGTTCGAATCCTGCCTCGGGCATGGATGTTTGTGATGTCCTTAGTTTAGTTAGGTTTAACTAGTTCAAAGTTCTAGGGGACTAATGACCTCAGCAGTTGAGTCCCATAGTGCTCAGAGCCATTTTTTTTTTTTTTATCTCGCTGGCAGCAAGCAAAGACATGAAGAGAACAAAACAGGTGGTACAAGTCCATCCTCAGCAATAATGTCATGTTGCTTTTCTGACAGTGTCATTTGACCCATCAAACTTGCCAGTTTCATCTTAATATGGGTTTGTTGCACAGCTGAGTTCTACTGAGTACGTAGTGGCAAATTCTGTCTGTAGAGAGTTAAATGATGAAAAGGAATGGATTCCGAGACTAGAAAGTATCTTCAATAGTGAATCCAAAATCTGTTAAGCTGTTCAGCTCTAAGATGTTTTCTGCAGAGAGGTAATTCGCTACCACCATTTTTAAATGCAATGCATTAATTTTTAACATCTGCTGAGAGTGAGTGCCCTTCTGTGGAATGTGATGGTTGCCATATCCTAGTAGCTCTTTTATGGGCTGCAACAAGGTTGGAAATTCCAGCTAGTGGTAAGCGCTGGGGTTAAATGGTGCCACTGGTACACCTGTGTCGATCCTCAGTCAGTTGAGCTGCACCTCTTTGGTGAGGTATATGGACATTTGTAGTGGTGAGTTGCGTAGATTTGATTCTTGTGATGGAATGTTCTGTATGTCCATTCTATCAAGCTGATGCTTTAGTGCTCTAAGGTTAAGAGGATTTCACTGGTACACAGAGATAACATGCTTGGATATAGTCTGCATTTCAAGCAAGTCACTTAATGATAAGTATAGCTACACCATTTATGTGACTTACATCAAACCTTACATGATGTAAAATCTCAGCTGCAACATCCTTGTGCCTATTTATAAACCAATGCCTCACCTTTTGCCCCATTCCCAAGTTCAATCATGCACAACTTGTTGCAGACCTTCTCTCCTTCTCCTGGTCCCTACAGTAGAAACACTTTTTCGCCTACAACCATAACGATCAGACTCAACCAAAGACCAATATTGAAAACTGCATATCTCAGTTCACTTTTCCATCCAACTGTGATCCTCCTCCACTGCTCCCAAATCACCCCCTATTAATTTTCCAGAATTTCTTAACCTCAAACCTGGCCTCACCATCATTTCCCAAATCCCTCAATATGCAGACTAATCTTACATCCACAGAAAGAACCACCTAAAAACTGATCCCAATGTATTCATCAGAGTCCATCTCTCTCCTCACCCCTACCACTCCCCATACCCCTACCTTCTACATGCTTCCAAGTCCACAAACCCAACCACCCGGGATGCCCCATTCTGGCCGGTTACTGTGCCCCCGCTGTTCTTGTGGACCAACACCTTCAGTCTACTACTCACAACATACCAACCTATATATAAGATACCAACCATTTTCTCCACTGACTCTCCACAGTTCCTGTCCCTTTACCACATGATACCTTGCTTGTCACTACTGATGTCATCTCCCTTAACACTAATGCCTATGACCTTATCACTACTGAACACCACCTTTCTCAATACCCAACTGATTCCAAACTTACAACCCTCTTTCTAGTCACTATGACCAAACTATATCCTCACCCACAATTATTTCTCCTTTGAAGGCATTACCTACAAACAAATCTGGGGTACAGCTATGGGCACCGGCATGGCATCATCCTATGCAACCTATTCATGAGTCATCTAGAGTTACTACCTTTTGAAATTCCTTCACCAAAGAAGACGAAGTAAATATTCCAGTATTCGAATCAAGAGTAACTTAGAAGTAGACATCCTCAGAGTAGTAAAGCAACTTATAAGCAGGATTTTGGAACATATATATTGTGTTTGAACATTATGAATACCTCAAAGAGAATGGTCTATTGACACACAGTCAACATGGACTTAGAAAACATCTTTCTTGTGAAACACAGCTAGCTCTTTACCCACACAAGTGTTGAGTGCTATGATAAGGGAGTTCAAATTGATTCCATATTTCTAAATTTCCAAAAGGCTTTTGACATTGTACCACACAAGCAGCCTGTAGCGAAACTATGTACTTATGGAATGTTGTCTCAGTTATATTACAGGATTCGTGATTTCCAGTCAGAGAAGTCTCAGTTCGTAGTAAATTATGGAAAGTCATTGAGTAAAACAGAAGTGATTTTTGGCATTCCCTGAGATAGTGTTATAAGCCCTCTGCTGTTCCTTATCTATATAAACCATTTAGGAAACTGTTGCAAATGATGCTGTTGTTTATCATCCAGTAAATTCATCAGAAGATCAAAACAAATTGCAAAATGGTTTAGAAAAGATATCTGAATGATGCAAAAATTGGCAATTAACCCTAAATAATGTTGTGGGGAAGGCAAACCAAAGACTGCATTTTATTGGCAGAATGCTTAGAAAATGTAACAGATTTAATAAAGAGACTGCCTACACTATGCTTGTCCATCCTCTTTTTGGAGTACTGCTGAGCAGTCTGGAATTCTTATCAGTTAGGATTAACAGAGTACATCAAAAAAGAGCAGCATGTTTTGTATTATCGTGAAATAGGGGAGAGTGTGTCATGGATTTTATACACAATTTGGGATGGACACCACTAAAACAAAGGCATTTTTCGTTGTAGCATAATCTTCTCACAAAATTTCAATCTCCATCTTTCTCCTCCTAATGAGAAAATATTTTGTTGACATCAACGTACATAGGGAGAAATAATCATCATAAAAAAATAAGCAGAATCACAGCTCGCATGGAAAGATACAGGAGTTTGTTTTTTCTGTGCACTGTCTGAGACTGGAATAATAGAGAATTATTGTGAAGGTGGTTCGATGAATCCTCTGCCAGGCGATTAAGTGTGAATTGCAGAGTATCCATGTAGATGTAAGTGGTTTAGATTCATTGATGACATCTTCGTGATCTGAATCGAGGGTGAGGACACAATATCCACATTCCTCCAGAACCTCAACACCTTCTCCCCCATTCGCTTCACCTGGTCCTACTCAACCCAACAAGCCACTTTTCTCTATGTTGACCTTCAGCTCAAATATAGCTACATCAGTACTTTCATCCATATCAAACCTACCAATCAACGGCAATACCTCCACTTAGACAGCTGCCACCCATTACACAACAATAAGTCTATTCTATACAGCCTACCCACCTGTGGCTGTAGCATCTGCAGTGATGGGCGGTCCCTCTCAAAATATACCGAGGGTGTCACTGAGGCCTTCACAGACCCCGTACAAAAACAGATCTCCCATACCTTATCTCTCCAGTCACCCATCACCTCCCTAAGTCCCACCATTCAGCTGCAGTGGAGCATTCCCCTCATGACTCAGTACCACCCAGGACTGGAACCAGTGAATCACATTGTCTGTCAGGGTTTCGATAACCTCTCGTTGTGTCTTAAGAAATGAGGAACATCCTAACCCACTATCCTTCCTCCCCCTTCCCCCACCCACCCACACACACACAGGGGTACTCAGCCACCTACTAAACCTACACAATATCCTCTTCCATCCCTACTCAACACTTGCTCCCAACTCCTTGCCTCATATCCCTGTAATATGACCTAGATGCAAGACCTGTTCCATACATCCTTGCACCACCACAACACACTCCAGTCCGGTCACAAGCATCATCTATCATATCACTGGCAAGGCTATCTGTGAAATCAGTCATTTGATCTACAAGCTAAGCTATAACAACTGTTCTGCATTCTATGTGGGCATGACAGCCAACAAGCCGTCTGTCATGGCGACCGATAAACTGTGGTCAAGAAACAGCTGGATCACCCAGTTGCTGAGCATGTTGCCCAACACGACATTCTTCATTTCAATGACTGCCTCACAGCTTGTGTTATCTGGATCCCCACCAACACCAGCTTTCCTGAATTGTGCAGGTGGGAACTCTCCCTGCAATACATCCTATGTTCCCTTTTGGCCCCAACCTTCATCAGTAATTGTCCTTATTCATCTAGCCCCTTCCCTGTTCCCGTTCCAGCACTACACAGCCCTCAATTCTTATTCCACCAATGCACCCACAGTCTTTTTACTTCTCTCCTTTTTGCTACCCCCCCCCCCTCCCCCCCCCCCCCCCCACCACCACCAATTTCCATCTAACCTCCCAGCTGCACCTAGATGCCCTACCCTTTCTCCACCTCATCCCTGTACACTTGCACAAGCAGTAATTTAGTACTTTATTGTCCCCTACTCCTACCCTGCTATCCCTCCTCCCCCCTGTCCATTTCCTCCTTACCCTCACCATCTGGTTGCCTCCCCCCTCATGCGCTCTGCTCACAAACTGGCCCCAGCAGCTAGAGACTGTGGTCATGTTGTGGGAGTTGCACTTGTGTGTGTGCTTGTAAGGAGGGGGGCGGGGGGGGGGGGTGAGTAACACAGCCATCCTTTTCACAATAAAGTTACGAATCAGTATTTCTGTTGGGAACTTTTTCACAACCCACTCAATAATCTCAACCTTGTACCCAGTGGCCATTCTTTTTCTTCCTTCTGAAACAATAGCTTTGTGGACAAGATAACAAAGAACTCGAGACTGCTGCTGCCAGATGGTCTGATTTCTAGGAGGAGAACTTCTATGTAATGGAATGAAGATATATGAACAATGTAACAAAAAGTGCACAGAAGTGAATGGCAGTTATGTGGAAAAGTGAATCAGAGTTGTAAGAAACTATAACTACCAATAAAAACTTTTTATAACGGTATTTTTATGGCCAAATTTTTTGAATACACCTCATTCTGTATTGATGTCTCTTTAAAGATGTATTGGTTGATGTGAATTGAAATAGCTTGTGAAAATTATGGAGTAAATGAATAACTGAACTAGTGTGGATTTAAATTTAAAAATGAAATATGATTCAATTTATTAAAATTGCAGTGGCTTAACATTGAGCTGTCCACTTCAATATTGTCCACTTTTTTTCTGTTTTGTATTAAAACACATGGAAGACCATTTGCTAATTATGGTACACAGCAGTAGAGTATTTTTTTCTAAAACTACTTCTTTTCTTTTTTTTAAGATGTGGTCTAGGGTAATGTGGTCCTCAAAGACTCACTGCATTTGTCAAAAGGCTTTACTCAATAAAGTTGAAAAAATATACCCACGTTAAAAATAAGTTATGTTACGTAGTTATACAATGATATACAAAACTACATATAGCCTAGCCAAACTTGATCCCTGAAAAACTGAATGTTCGTTTTAGAATATGATTACAGAGAATGGGAAAAGGAAGGAGTAATATAACAATAAATCAATAAATACCATAGCTCATGCATGTTATGATGGCAGTGAGGAGTACATAACAAGTATTAAATTTTATGTTGCTATATAACTGACTAATTTGACTTCCACCAAAGTTATCACTGTTTGTGGACATAATTTTTTATGTATAACAAGTTACATACACATGAAAAATATAAAATCAATAATCAGTGTGCCATAGACTCATGTGGCTTATTTAGTTTGCCCATGATCTCTGCAACAATTGTATCTATCTCAGCCATTGCTCCCAAACCAGTATCACCACACATCAAAGTTTTTGAGATGCAGGGAACTTCACAGTAGCCCCATTCTTTCAGTGACTCAATTTGTTTGGCTGTGATTGGATGTTCCCACATCTTTGTGTTCATAGCTGGACAGAAGAGCAGTGGCTTCTTAATTTCCCAGGCTCTTGCAACACATGTCAACAGATTATCACACATACCCTGAAATCAAATATTAAACACTGAAAGGTATTTTTCCTCTAAACATAATAGCAGGGCAGAGCACACCAAGAAAAATGACATTCTGTACCAGTACAACCATAAGTCTTCTTGGCAACTACTATATTATGAACAGTTTGCCATGTGCAAAACCTCGCATAACAGCAATAAAAGTGCTTGCAAATATGAAAACATAACTGGTTACTTTTATTATTTTTATGTTACTACCATTGATGTCAGACATATACAACACACCCTTTGTTTTCCAGCTCGTCTTCAATTAAATTACCACATGATTTCTAACCACTGCATGGTCATCCAAAACAGTGAATAGTATTATCAAGATTAGTCTTATGTATTGTTTCTAATGCCCATATTGACACAAACATACACAAGAAGGCATTATTTACTGAAATATACTGTGATAGCAGCAAAAAATTATCTAAATTACAAAGAAAAAAGCCTCAAGATTGAGTAACTGAAAGCTCCTTCTAAAGATAAAATAAAATGGATAAAGAACTAATTGACAAAATGTTGTTCCCACGTATCAAGAGAAACATCACAGGAAAGACAGAGCCAAATAGAAACAGTGGAAATCATTCAATTTCTACAATAGATAGTACAGCAAAAGAGCAAATAAAATGATCACTGAAACAAAACTATAATAATGAAAAGTTCAGGAAGGATTACTATTATTATCGTCATCATTACTATTATTATTGTTGTTGTTGTTACTACCCACTAGCTATCACCCGTGACTTCATGAAGATGGCAGACTTCCCTCTTTTAAGCTCGTACAATACAGCAATCATAACATCACACATTATGCGCGCAAACAGACAAAAAATATGAAAAATATTTAATTGTAGAAATAACATGAAGCTTTTAGAACAACCACAAAAATTAGGGCATTTTGGGCAAGGACAATCTAAAGAATGGCAATCCTAATAATGAAGATACACCAAAACAAATATTTATGCAAAAATCAAGCAAATAAAATCCTCAACAATCAACAAAATCTCAATGAAAGAAAAGAAAAGAAGCTGGTACTGGAAATTTCACTTGACCTACATAGCTCAAGTGAGCTCTATAATTCCACAAACCCACGCACAGTTCCAAAAACGGATAGCAGGAATGCCACTTGACCTATAAGCTCAAATGAAATCCACAATATCATAAAACCATCCCAAGGTCAAAAAATATCCAGTATCAAACACTTCATTTGACCTATAGCTAAAATGAAGTCTGTGGTACCACATCACCAAAGCTCACTAATATATGTAGTACTGAAAACTTAACTTACCAACCACAGTCCAACATAATTACCCAAATTAACAACACAAGCACAAAATTTATAAAAACTGCAGTAATACCAATTCGGAATACAAGAAACACATACATAACCTACTTATTAAATATACGTACCCTACACAATAGTATAGGCCCAATAATTTCAGTCAGTCTCATAGCTTCTCCACAAACATGACACTTCACATATTCAGCAATTAAACTGGACAACTGTCAGAACTTAATCATGGTCAACAGGCCATCCCCCATTGTGGTATCAGCAACCCACTCATGAACTATGTTGTCATATCTATATCTAAAAACTAAACATTTAATTAAATCTCCAACCATAAACAACAACACATTGAGCAAATAAATCGAAACCCAAAAGAACTGTTACCCGGAACTGTCAACATCAAAATAATTCACTAACAAGCTGCCACACACACCTCCAATATCATTATTACAAGCAGCATTAAAGCAGTCCAATGAATCAATTACACCCCACACTAGAAAGCACCAATGCCTAATTCAACATGCCCTCTGAAAACATGATTTATTTGTAATATGCCATGATAGCAGGATGTCACACAACACAGCACAGTTGCATCGCAGATCAAAGCAGATAGATGGTATCACAAATTCTGGTTGACCCACCACCACCACCAAAACAACTTATTACTGTGTCCAAGACTGAATGGCAGCAGGTTCTTTAGAATTTGAATGTTTATCAAAGGAATGTGGATTTTACACTGAAGCACCAAAGAAACTGGCATAGACATGTGTATTCAAATACAGAGACATGTAAACATGCAGAATATGGCACTGTGGTCGGCAACACCTATATAACACGACAAGTGTCTGGCGCAGTTGTTAGATCAGTTACTGCTGCAACAATGGTAGGTTATCAAGATTTAAGTGAGTTTGAATGTGGTGTTATAGTCGGCACACGACCGATGGGACACAACATCTCCGAAGTAGTAATGAAGTGGGAATTTCCCATCAAACCTCCGACACTGCTGCAGCCGGAAACAGATCCTACAAGAATGGAACCAACGATGACTGAAGAGAATCATTCAACATGACAGAAGTGCAACCCTTCTACAAATTGCTGCAGGTTTCAATGCTGGGCTATCAATAAGTGTCAGCATGCAAACCATTGAACAAAACATCATCGATATGGTTTTCGGAGCCAAAGGCCCACTAGTGTACCCTTAATGACTGCATGACACAAAGCTTTACGCCTCGCCTGAGCCCGTCAACGCCGATGTGGGACTGTTGACGACTGAAAACATGTTGCCTGATTGTACAAGTTTTGTCTCAAACTGTATCAAGCAAATGGACGTGTACAGGTATGGAGACAACCTCATGACTCCACGGACGCAGCATGTCAGCAGGGGACTGTTGAAGCTGGTGAACAATCTTTAATTGTGTGTGGCATGCGCAGTTGGAGTGATATGAGGCCCCTGATATGTCTAGATATGACTCTGACAGGTGACACATACGTAAGCGTCCTGTCCGATCACCTGCATCCATTCATGTCCATTGTGCATTGCGAAGGACTTGGGCAATTCCAGCAGAACAGTGCCAGAGCGCCAGACCCCACACGTCCAGAATTGCTACACAGTGGCTCCAGGAACACTCTTCCAAGTTTAAACACTCCCACTGGCCACCAAACTCCTCAGACGTGAACATTATTTAGCCTTGCAACGGGCTGTTCATAAGAGATCTCCACCCCCTCGTGCTCTTACCGATTTATGGACAGCCCTGCAGGAAGCATGGTGTCAATTCCCTCCAGCACTACTTCAGACATTAGTTGAGTTCATGCCGCATCGTGTTGGGGCACTTCTGTGTGATCACGGCGGCCCTACACGATAGTAGGCAGGTGTACCAGTTTCTTTGGCTCTTCAGTGAATGAAAGAAGCTAAATTAAAAGTGTAACTAACTTTTTTTTTATGACACTCTCTCAGAAAGGCTTGAAACTGGACATTCACCATGAAGTAGAATTAACAAATTTCTAGTTGCAAAAATACATTACAAAATAACAAACTGATAACAACGACTGCAGTGCTCTCTCTCTCTCTCTCTCTCTCTCTCTCTCTCTCTCTCTCTCTCTCTCTCTCTCTCTCTGTGTGTGTGTGTGTGTGTGTGTGTGTGTGTGTGTGTTGACGAAGGCCTTAATGGCTAAAAGCTTTAATTGTGAGCTAGTCTTTTAGTTGTGCCTGTGACTCAGCATCTATATGGTGATTAGCAACTTTCCTCCTCATAATTCCATCCTGGATTTTCTGTTGTTTGATTTTTGCCTGACTGCTAATAGTAAATGATATAGCCACTTGGCAACATATTAAAATATCAGCTAAAGTGAACTTACAGTGTCCATGTCTCTTCCATTGCATGCTGCTGTTGGCAATTTATTACTGTTATTATCCACTAAAGAACGACAAAGTGTGCAAAGGAAGTTACACCAACAACCAAAATATCATCATTTATAATCCCATGACACATTTCATGATAACCCCCATCTTCATTTCAGTGGGATTAAATTTGGGATAAAAGACAAAATATGAAAAAATAGCGAACTGCTACATGGGGTAACGGTGAAGAACATAAGTCTGCGTACTGAAATCAACATAGAGTGTTGTGATGGTAAAACACACACACACACACACACACACACACACACACACAGAGCTCCTCTAAGTCATTCATCCACATCATACACCTCTTCTAACTACTTCAGTACTCGACATTTCAATCCCGCTAACGGAGTATTCTTCATGATTTCAGTGGTGACCCTGGATGGCTGAACACTATCAATAGATAGTGCCGCATTCAATTATAAAAAGACTGGCTTCACACTTTTCCAGAGAAATGGAGTTACTGGGTAAAAATCTTCAGCCTGCAATTGATGAGCCATCATTATTGAGTAAATACTGAAAGCAGGTATTGAAAGATGGGCTGAATTAAAAATACTACTGTTGTACTGCCTCAGTTGTTTATATTCTTTGCTTGCCGCGGCTTGGTGTTTGCTCCCATGATAGCAAGTAGCCTCGAAGAGGGAAATCTGTAGCTGTCTTCTTTGCGAAACTGTATTCTTTCTTTGATATTTCAACTGCAGGAAAATAGTTCTTATAGCTGAACACGATAATGTCTTTTGACAGTCCAGCTGTTGTAGGACACTAGTAGAATTTGAAGATCAATACGCCAGCACAGGGATCAAAATGTTGAGAACTGAACTTTGAATAGGAATGTCACGCAGCCTAATGACTCAGACGATTTTACCATAAGCCAAGGTATGCAGACTTACACACAGAATATCATGTCACATGCTGCTCCATAACATCCAACTTACAAAGACTGTTCAACATTGTACAAGGAAAACAATTTCACCAGTACAGCCTCTGTGCTGTTAGTGAATGTAATGTGTATGGCAACATGTACATCTTTGTAACACAATTATTAAAAACTACATACGTAATTTAAAATTATACATATCTTTTACAATAGAGGCCAAAATTTGTGGTAACTGAATCTATCTACACTGGATGTCAGTTCCATGCCTTGATGTAATCATGTTGTCGTATTATGATGTCAAATGCTTGCAAAGAGAAAACAAAATTGACTTGTTTTTGCATATACACTATTTCTTGAAATGTAGGTTATGGTGACAAACTGATATGTAGTGTAGCATAATGTATAGGTTAGATTGAAAGGTTACAATTTGGCTGACCTGACATGCCTCTGAATGTGAATATGAAATCTTAGCTGTGGCAACAGGTTAGATTGAAAGGTGAAAGTTCGATTGCAAGTTTGCAAAGAGTTGTCAGGGCTTCAGTTACTCCAAAATATGTAAAAACAATGACGTAGCTTCTGAACTTCCAGTTGATGGAATTTGAACACAGTAAAGCAGCACATGTGGAAATAGCTCATCATATGAATTTCAACCAAAATGTTCAAAAACAAAAGCCTAGTCCAATATCTCTAATATGTTTGAATGGGAGACAGGGACATTGATTAAGGTAGTTCTATAACATAAATGCAATGACCACGAATAACACGGCACTAATAAAAACAAGGACACCCCACAAAACTCTATTCCCATCAAGATACTATTAAAGTGTCTGTTTTTTGTTTTTCTAACGCTTTCATCTGGGTCAACTGAAGTTTGCAGTACCACCTGTCTCCTTTGACAAATGACCTAATTCTGTTGTGTTGTGCGGCGTCATGGTAGTAAAGAATATTTCAAATGGATAGTGTTTGCGGAGAGTGTGTTGGAGGGTGCGGTGGTTCTATCTAGTGTGGGATGTTTATATTTTCATATTTAGTAAGTGACATTAATGGTTCATTGGACTTCTGAACTGCTATTGATGAGAATAGTATTGGAAGACTTTGTGACGGCTGAAGAGTTATTTGGATGTTGGCAGTTCCAGGGAATAGATTCATTTTTGGGTTAGTGTGATGTGCGCTTTATGGTTGGAGATCTAACTTTGTTTCCTATTTGTTAGTGATGAACATGAGAATGAAATTTATGAGTAGGAACCAGCGTGCCACAATGGCAGATGACATGTTGACACAGACAAATTCCTATAGTTATTTTGTATAATTGCCAAGTACCTGAAGTGTTATGTTTGTGGAAAAGGTATGAGATGGACCAGAGGCGCTGCATCTGAGACCAGGGACCCATGTACGTAGCACTGTTGGCTGGACAATATGGCATTCATCCAAATGATATCCTGGTTTTAGAAGCCTAGGCTGGCCAATGTGGACTTGCTGCTGACAACATTTTGGTATCACTAAATTGGTAGATTTTTGTGTTAGCTGACTTACATCAGTTCGTGACAATGCTGGATTGTGATTGGTATGTACCATGAAGTTTCTTTCACCTTGGTGATGCTGGGTTTTCTATATTAGTTATACAGGGTGAAAAGTATTTAAACCGACAAAGTCTGGGAGGTTGTAGGGGACATCAGAACAAATATTTTTCCCTAATGTCAATTTTTCCTATGAGGATTATTTAAACCGGTGGAAGCCGTACTACGCTCCTCAGTTGTTAGAGGCCATATTATGATCTTCAGTTGTTAGAGGGCGTATTACGCTCTTCAGTTGAAGGCAACTGCTGTCCACCAGTGTAGTAGTGCATTGTCTCTGTTTACTAATGGAGCGATACACCTGGAGTGAGTACACTGATATGGTTGGTGCGTACTACGTAGCGCACCACAACAGACGAACTGCACAGCAGGTTTATCAACAACATCCTAACCACTGTATCCCGCATCACATGACCTTTGCTGCTGTGTACCAACGTCTGCGTGAGACCGGGTCATTTAGCAGATTAACTGTACAGGGACGCCGTCACACAGTAAGAACGCTGCAATCTGAGGAAGCTGTCTTGCAGCATGTGGAGTGGGATCCTTCAACCAGCACGTAACATGGGGACAAATCAGACGAATGTAAGAACAGTCCTTCAAGAGCAATTGTTACGTCCATTTCACTTACAGTGTGTCCACAACCTGTACCCAGTTGATTATCCACCCAGTGGTACCTGGAACAGTGTGAATGGCATCCTACATTTGCATCCTCCGTGTTGTTTACTAATGAAGCAACATTCAGGTGTGATGGAGTCTTCAACATGCACAATTCGCATGTTTGGAGTGAAGATAACCAACGTACTACTTCATCAAGTGCGGTTCTTCGTTAATGTGTGGGTAAGTGTTGCTGGGGACTGTTTTTTAATTGGGCCATATCTGCTACCTAGGCCATTAAATGGGAGGTACTATTACAATTTTCTTACCAAAGCATTGCCAGAATTGTTGGAAGACGTCCCGCTCCCTACACAATAACACATGTGGCTCCAACATGATGGGGTACCAGCACATTTCATACGTTGTGTGCGTCGATTCCTGGAGCGACAGTTCCCAGAAACGTGGATTGGCTGAGGTGGTCCTGTACCATGGCCTGCTCGATCCCTAGATATGTCCCCTCTGGACTTTTTTGTGTGGGGAGCGATGCGCAACCATGTTTACGCAAATCCTGTTGCATCAGAAGAGCATCTGGTTGCCCAGATAGGAACAGCATCAGGAACAATTCAGGATACTCCTGGGGTTTTTGCCCATGTCAGACAGAACATGATCCGATGGTGTAACCTTTGTTTACATGTCAATGGAGGCATTTTTGAAAATCTACTGTAATTGAAATTGGGTTGTGTTAATGTGTTGTCTCTGGGTCATAAAAAATGGAAAAGTGTTTGTTGGTATAATTAATTTGCTGCCAGAGAAATCTTCCTCTACCAGTTTAAATACTCCTCATAGGAAAAAATGACATTAGGGAAAAATATTTGTTTGATGTCCCCTACAACCTCCCAGAGTTTGTTGGTTTAAATACTTTTCACCCTGTATAAGCGAGCTTTGGTTTTGTGTTACTGCGGGCTTCATTTTAGCTATATTGGTCAAGTGAAGGGTTAGATACCAGATTAGTTGAGGGTGTTTTTGTGGTATCATGGATTTTGTTAGAGCTATATAGGTCAAGTGAAATTTTCAGTACTGATTTTTGTACCTTTGTGTAGGTTCACGGTAGCAAGATTGTTTGATCTTTGTACATTAGCGAAATGTCCAGTACCAGTTTTTTCCAGGGTCTTGTCTTCAGGTTTTGCTTATTGTTGAGGATTTCATGTGTTTCATTTTAGCAAGAGCAACTTTTATTGAATGTTTTCCTTATTGGAACTGTCATATATTTAGTTTCTCCCCACTCAAAATGACGTAATTCCTGTAGCTTTCCCATTAGTTTCACATTGTTTCTGTACTATTTGCATCCGTTTGTGAATGTAATGCGCAGTGTCACAGCTATCATATTGAAGGTTGAAAAGGAGTCTCTGCCCTCTTTGTGACATCACAGATAAAAAGCAACCAGTGGCACTGGAATCTTCAGTTATCACCATCATCCATTGGTTGTTTCTTGAGGGTCATAACTACTTTATGTTATAAAGTAACACTGTGTTGATGAGAATTTTCTGCATTCACACCAAGAATCGACCCAAATAGCCAGTTATTAGACTATAATTTAATTCAGTTCAAAATGTGTCACCAGACAATTGCCACATAGCTGACATAGGGCCATACGTGATATGTACAAAGAACTTTATACATTATATTGTAAAACTGTTAAATGATGGAGCATTTGGTTATTTTGTTATGAGGGCCTGTTGATACCAAAGTCAAAGAGGTTAATGGTGACATGAGGAAAAATGAAACCTTACACTGACTACTGTACACTGTTAATGTTGCATAGGAAAAAAGTCCAGAAAATTGAAAGGCAAGGAATTAAACGAGGAAATAGAACCAATTAGGGGTGATATTTGTAGTAAGAACTACTGAATTATACAATAGGGCCCAAGGCACTAATTCCAAATGCTGAGAAACCAGTCAGTTCTAGCTTATCACTTTGGTCACTGTCACAACTCGTTAACTAATTACTGCAAGTGGTGTCTGTGACAAATCATCATAAGATACACGAGACTTGTACGGTCACAAAATGCATATACAATATACATGAATATTGCTCCTCATGTGTTCGTCCTGTTTCCTGTACAGCAAACAAAATAATTTGGAAGTAAATTAGTCGATGCTGGCATAAAAAATTGTGAATAATAATAATAAATTTTGGAATCAATAAGAAAGGAATTGCATTCTGGGATAAATTAACACGAGTATTGAGAATAACTTACAACCATGAGTGTGCCAATGAAGATGCTTTGTTTGGGTAAGAAAAGTTTCGTGTCTAATGAAAACTGGATGCACTATCTATTTTACAAGCTGTAACGGTCTAAATATGAGGCATTAGCAGTTAGTTTCTTTTCGCTCATTTCTGATCACCTCTAGAACACACGAAGACCAGAGTACACACGACTGTAATTCCGCTCCAAAAATATCCCATGAAACAACAGGTAAACCATAAACAGACAGCAAAATGGTTCAAATGGCTCTGAGCACTATGGGACTTAACATCTATGGTCATCAGTCCCCTAGAACTTAGAACTACTTAAACCTAACTAACCTAAGGACATCACCCAACACCCAGCCATCACGAGGCAGAGAAAATCCCTGCCCCGCCGGGAATCGAACCCGGGAACCCGGGCGTGGGAAGCGAGAACGCTACCGCACGACCACGAGATGCGGGCTAAACAGACAGCAGTGTGATTTCCCCATATAAATGTGTAGTCAACAATGTGCATTAAAATTAATAAACTGGTATACTTACATGCGATAGTTTCGCTAAAGTATTGGCATCAAGAGGCGCAATAACAAAAATATCGGCCCACTTTGCCAGTTCGATGTGGAGCACAGGATCACCTCGTCTGGACCACATATTCCACTCGTCGTCGTCCGTGTAAACTGATATACTGGAGGGTATATCTTCAGGCGAATAAAAATGCTGTGCATGATTCGTCACAATTATACGAATATCTACATCATATTTTTGGTTCAAAAATGCAACAAGGTTCGGCAGTTTAATAGTAGCAACACTCCCTGTACAACCTATCAAAACGTGTTTCTTCTGTCGCAATGATCCATCATCACCGGGAGTTCTTTTAAAATCTGTGTTCGGCATCGTTCCTCAAAAGCACTTTGTTACGCAATATTGCAGTCCGTTACAGTCTATTTCTTCGACTCTACATCGACGTCACCAAGGCCTAACTTCGACCACTCCTCTTTAGTCATCAAATTATGATCCATCCTACATCCTAAATAATCTTTTGCTTCCTTCCGGCACTTTGAATTGTCATTTTTGTTCTCGCGTAGGCATATCATATATTTTAGCATAGACGTCTTACACACACCGTCATGATCAAGTGGAAAGCTGCCCTTATCTGGAGGCGTTGGAGTAAATGTCTTTTTACCGAACGTCACAGCTGACATATCAGAAAGATTTTAAAACCTTGTTGAAATAGGAAGCCTTCGTAAATCAACTGCTACGAAACAGCTGTTATTTATTTTGAATCGTTTGTTTCTCAAAGATATTGTGTAAACAAACCAAAGGTGCACATTCTGTTCTCCAAAGTCAACATTTAATCCACACTAGATATATATTGGGGGCGCCAATTCCATCTGTACCATGGCTGGCGACATAAACTATTTCTCTTCCATGTTGTAAGATTTCTACTTCTTCACTTTCTTACATAAAAAACAGAGTTCATCTTATCTTATAGTCACAGGTGCAGACATAAGTGATAGGGTGCAAGGATGAGTATAGTCGCTCATAGCGATGTGTACTTGCTATCACCAAAAGCTAGCTCGAGAGGGATGCGAATATCATTTGCATAATTAAACAAAAAAGTCTGAAATTAATAGCTTTGCCCAATAACTTTGTTACCTCTGGAAGCATAGATTCCTACAGAAATAGAGATCTGAATAGATCATCGAGAAACTGTTGAGTCTATGCTTTTGCTACTATTGATTCATGTTGTTTTAGAATTTCGTGGTTGATATAAGCGTAACGGTCATATGGGATAAACTTGGTTTATAGAATGATAAAATCGTATACCGTATTCATAATGTGAGTAATAGGAATGACCAATTTTAGGAACATTATTAATAATGACTTAAAAACAAGATCTCCATCAAGTGCATTATTTCTTATTGCTCATTATGCTGGGTCGTTGTCATTGTTTGGGACAATCAGCTGTCTGCAATATTAACTACTAGCAACAACTTCAACAGCACAAAATATTAAGCACCTAATTGATGTTTATAAAATTATTAAAAGTAGAATTAATAGTAATTGCATCCTTACAGTACAATCAGTGGTAAGATCTTCCAGTACAACAAAATCTCTCACACTTATCTTGACGCATACATATAAATTTTAAATTGCAAACTTCTTTATTTTTATGGATCATCTTTAGGTACTGTAAAGCTGTCCTCTGCCAGAAGTTTGCCTTGAACACCTCGGCGATTTAGTAGACATTGTATTATTGCACATGTATGCGTTCATCTTCCTCTGACGTCTGAAATGACGTAGTTTGTTATAGGGAACCCACAATTTAAGATAGTTGTTCTACATATCATATGCAGATCATTGCCAGAGTTGACAGAAGAGACACGTGTCAGAAAAAGCCATAGGACTGACCTAGTGTCTGTGCAACTAGGTGTTAGTCGCCTCAGCAGCTACAATTGCGCGTTCTGAGATACTCAGCATATTATACAAAACATGAAGTCCCGAGTACCAGGAACGAATAAACATCAATCAATTAGTAAGCACAGAAAATATACTTGATAAGTTGAGACTAGTTCGCGATAGAGAAGAATTTCTCAAGATCTGTCTCTAATTGCGAAGAAATTATCGTCTTACGTTCATGGAACGTCGCACCACACACAGAGCGTTTGGCAGTTGGTGCAAGAACTCTTTGACAGCTGATGAAAACACAGCAGCGGATGGTAACTGGCGATCTTGGTTGCTACATGAGCCCCCACAGGGAAGTAGTGCGTCATCTAAAAATCTTGCTGGTAAGTGCACTCAACATCTGGAGCATGTTCTACAGTCAGATATAGGGTGTGCTTTGGGGGTATGCAGCTATGCTTGAGGATGAGGCTGAGACTATTTCTGCGGTCTGCATGCTAGTGGTACTCCTGCAAAAATGTAAACTCCCTCTGTCAATCTAGACTGTGGTAGAGTTGCCAGCCCTAGATATTCTAGAGTTCATGTTCCTCCTTCGAAGACACGATGCTGGTCTGTGTAAGGTGATTATAGCGCTAATTTGACGCCAACTGTGCATAATGTGAATTGTGTACATGTTTGTAAACTATGATGTACATAGGCTGGTCTTCTGCTGTGTCTGGATGCTTGATGAGCAAGAATGCAAGCAACATATTCCTTCAGGGGACAAATGAAGTCTTTTGGTCATGGTCAGGAAGCTGCGTGGACTTGGCTCAACGAATTCGTCAGAGACTCACAGTGCTTTACCATATGTGAGCCTCGTCAACGAAGAATCTAAGTCCAGTTTATATGTGTTCCAAAGACCAAGCAGAACCAAGGGTAAGGCTGTTGTACAACTAGTCCAGTAAGTGTTATGACACATCAACACCTTGCAAAGAACACTGCCAACGTTCAGTCATTCCATTTGTCTCTGTGTGGTAGCTTGATGTCCTATGAGAAACTATAAAATTTGCTAGCTGAGTAAATAGCTCTGATTCAAATTGTCATCAAGAGTCTGTGGTGACTGTGCAGCTGACAACCAAAGCGCAAAGTCTCATTCGACACAAACACGAAGGCTAGAGCTTGTGTCGAAATATTGTCAACTGGTATTCTTTCTGACCAATGTGTGGAACGATCGATTCCCGTTAACAAGTAATGCTGACTATGTGACAGAGGTAGCTGACCTACTACACTGATGTTTATAGGTGCAAATCATGTTGTCTTTCCTGGAAAATTTTCCGCGCATGCATGCACATGATGGGATGTCTTGCTATGGTGGCAATGAATTCATGCAATGCCATAAAGAACGTTCTTAACCTAGACGAGTTGATCTAACGCCAGGGAGACACAGATTGTGCACAGTGTCAAAAGCAAGTCTGCAGAGTGTGGGTGGCAGAAAAGGATGAGGTTTCCACTTCGACACAAACACGAAATATCTCGGTATAGCTTCATGTCTGCGCTAGGAACGTTGACCAGTTGTAACTGTAGGGTGGACGATGCATCTTTCAGTAGATTTAGGAGATCCTGCTCGGACTCCTAAGCTTTGCAAGCTGTGCAACATCAATAGCATTCGTTACACTCCTAACTTGAGACAGACAGACAGGTACCATGCTGCAAATGCTTGAAATATGACGGATGTTAGTGCTGCATTGGGTAAGGAACTCCAAATGATTATACTGACATAATGAGCATTTGTTGTTGTTATGTCAAAAGGTGTAAGCAAGCAGCTTGTGATTGGTAAAAATTGTGAACTCTGGTTTACAACGGGGGGCAAAAGTACTCGATCGATTCATAAATGCCAGAAGTTCATGATCGTAACGATTCTGTTTTTTTTTTTGCTTCGAGGTGAGAGCTTGTGTGAAAACGAGATAAGTGGTTACCAAAACACCATCGACTATCTTTTCTAACGCTACATCTATAGCAGACTGGCTAGTGTCTACTACCAATGCGAGAGGTGCGTCGGGATGGGGTGTGCCAGGAGTGCAGCATTCGGTATGCTTTGCTTTTCTGCTTCAAAGGCAGAGCTCGTTGCGTCTGTCCTTGGATCAGAAAATTTCCCTTAGTTTTACGTCTGGAAAGTGACACAATTCTTGCAGCTCAGAAAAGTGGGGCAGATGACACTGGTGAAAATTAAGTATTCCTAACAAAGCCTTAGTTCCTTGATGGTTTCAGCTCATGATGCAGTAGTGACCCTGCTGACGTAATCAAATGGCCTAAGAAGGTAATCTGTTGTTCGCCAAAAACACACTTAGCAGTATTCAGTACCAAAACATGTTGCTCTAAGCAACTAAAGACGTCCACGTGTTGCTGGTGCTATTCTGCAGTGGCCAAAAAAACGAGGATGTCATATAGGCAGGCAAAACAGGAAGACAGCCCTTGCAGCAGCGTGTCAATAAATCTTTGCCAAGACTGTGCAGTATTGCATAGACCAAATGTTATGAAGAGACTCTTGAACAAACTGAGTGGCTTGATTCAGGCTGTTTTTCGGATATCCTCATCTGCTACAGGAAATTACATGATGGCATTTGCACAGTCAAGCACACTAAACACTGCTGCACGATGCAGAGCATAGGTAATCTCTTAATAGAGGAACTTTGTATGTGGCTGACATCGTCCTTGCATTAAGTGTACTATAACCACCATGCAGGAGCCATGCCTCACACTTTTTGGGTACTGGGTGCAAAGGTGAAACCATGGACTGTTAGCTGTAGAAGGACAGATATACCTTCCCTGAGCATTAAGTCGAATTCTGCTTTTGCGAAAACCAGTCTGTCAGGAGCTAATCACCTATGTTGTTGTTGTTGTGGTCTTCAGTCCTGAGACTGGTTTGATGCAGCTCTCCATGCTACTCTATCCTGTGCAAGCTTTTTCATCTCCCAGTACCTATTGCAACCTACATCCTTCTGAATCTGCTTAGTGTATTCATCTCTTGGTCTCCCTCTACGATTTTTACCCTCCACGCTGCCCTCCAAT
Source organism: Schistocerca americana (assembly GCF_021461395.2). NCBI lineage: Eukaryota > Metazoa > Arthropoda > Insecta > Orthoptera > Acrididae > Schistocerca > Schistocerca americana. The sequence continues at coordinate 872,354,170 of NC_060119.1, read as the reverse complement.
ACTAAATTGGTGATCCCTTGATGCCTCAGAACATGTCCTACCAACCGATCCCTTCTTCTGGTCAAGTTGTGCCACAAACTTCTCTTCTCCCCAACCCTATTCAATACTTCCTCATTAGTTATGTGATCTACCCATCTAATCTTCTGCATTCTTCTGTAGCACCACATTTCGAAAGCTTCTATTCTCTTCTTGTCCAAACTATTTATCGTCCATGTTTCACTTCCATACATGGCTACACTCCATACGAATACTTTCAGAAATGACTTCCTGACACTTAAATCAATACTGGATGTTAACAAATTTCTCTTCTTCAGAAACGCTTTCCTTGCCATTGCCAGCCTACATTTTATATCCTCTCTACTTCGACCATCATCAGTTATTTTGCTCCCCAAATAGCAAAACTCCTTTACTACTTTAAGTGCCTCATTTCCTAATCTAATTCCCTCAGCATCACCCAACTTAATTAGACTACATTCCATTATCCTCGTTTTGCTTTTGTTGATGTTCATCTTATATCCTCCTTTCAAGACACTGTCCATTCCGTTCAACTGCTCTTCCAAGTCCTTTGCTGTCTCTGACAGAATTACAATGTCATCGGCGAACCTCAAAGTTTTTATTTCTTCTCCATGAATTTTATTACCTACCTCGAATTTTTCTTTTGTTTCCTTTACTGCTTGCTCAATATACAGATTGAACAACATCGGGGAGAGGCTACAACCCTGTCTTACTCCCTTCCCAACCACTGCTTCCCTTTCATGTCCCTCGACTCTTATAACTGCCATCTGGTTTCTGTACAAATTGTAAATAGCCTTTCGCTCCCTGTATTTTACTCCTGCCACCTTCAGAATTTGAAAGAGAGTATTCCAGTCAACATTGTCAAAAGCTTTCTCTAAGTCTACAAATGCTAGAAACGTGGGTTTGCCTTTCCTTAATCTTTCTTCTAAGATAAGTCGTAAGGTCAGTATTGCCTCACGTGTTCCAGTGTTTCTACGGAATCCAAACTGATCTTCCCCGAGGTTGGCTTCTACTAGTTTTTCCATTCGTCTGTAAAGAATTCGTGTTAGTATTTTGCAGCTGTGACTTATTAAGCTGATAGTTCGGTAATTTTCACATCTGTCAACACCTGCTTTCTTTGGGATTGGAATTATTATATTCTTCTTGAAGTCTGAGGGTATTTCGCCTGTTTCATACATCTTGCTCACCAGATGGTAGAGTTTTGTCAGGACTGGCTCTCCCACGGCCGTCAGTAGTTCCAATGGAATATTGTCTACTCCGGGGGCCTTGTTTCGACTCAGGTCTTTCAGTGCTCTGTCAAACTCTTCACGCAGTATCGTATCTCCCATTTCATCTTCATCTACATCCTCTTCCATTTCCATAATATTGTCCTCAAGTACATCGCCCTTGTATAGACCCTCTATATACTCCTTCCACCTTTCTGCTTTCCCTTCTTTGCTTAGAACTGGGTTTCCATCTGAGCTCTTGATATTCATACAAGTCGTTCTCTTATCTCCAAAGGTCTCTTTAATTTTCCTGTAGGCGGTATCTATCTTACCCCTAGTGAGATAGGCCTCTACATCCTTACATTTGTCCTCTAGCCATCCCTGTTTAGCCATTCTGCACTTCCTGTCGATCTCGTTTTTGAGATGTCTGTATTCCTTTTTGCCTGTTTCACTTACCGCATTTTTATATTTTCTCCTTTCATCAATTAAATTCAATATTTCATCTGTTACCCCAGGATTTCTACTAGCCCTCGTCTTTTTACCTACTTGATCCTCTGCTGCCTTCACTACTTCATCCCTCAAAGCTACCCATTCTTCTTCTACTGTATTTATTTCCCCTATTCCTGTCAATTTCTCCCTTATGCTCTCCCTGAATCTCTGTACAACCTCTGGTTCTTTCAGTTTATCCAGGTCCCATCTCCTTAAATTCCCACCTTTTTGCAGTTTCTTCAGTTTTAATCTACAGGTCATAACCAATAGATTGTGGTCAGAGTCCACATCTGCCCCTGGAAATGTCTTACAATTTAAAACCTGGTTCCTAAATCTCTGTCTTACCATTATATAATCTATCTGATACCTTTTAGTATCTCCAGTGTTCTTCCATGTATACAACCTTCTTTCATGATTCTTAAACCAAGTGTTAGTTATGATTATGTTGTGCTCTGTGCAAAATTCTACCAGGCGGCTTCCTCTTTCATTTCTGTCCCCCAATCCATATTCACCTACTATGTTTCCTTCTCTCCCTTTTCCTACACTCGAATTCCAGTCACCCATGACTATTAAATTATCGTCTCCCTTCACAATCTGAATATTTTCTTTTATTTCATCATACATTTCTTCAATTTCTTCGTCATCTGCAGAGCTAGTTGGCATATAAACTTGTACTACTGTAATAGGTGTGGGCTTCGTATCTATCTTGGCCACAATAATGCGTTCACTATGCTGTTTGTAGTAGCTTACCCGCATTCCTATTTTCCTATACATTATTAAACCTACTCCTGCATTACCCCTATTTGATTTTGTGTTTATAATCCTGTAGTCATCTGACCAGAAGTCTTGTTCCTCCTGCCACCGAACTTCACTAATTCCCACTATATCTAACTTAAACCTATCCATTTCCCTTTTTAAATTTTCTAACCTACCTGCCCGATTAAGGGATCTGACATTCCACGCTCCGATGCGTAGAACGCCAGTTTTCTTTCTCCTGATAACGACATCCTCTTGAGTAGTCCCCGCCCGGAGATCCGAATGGGGGACTATTTTACCTCCGGAATATTTTACCCAAGAGGACGCCATCATCATGTAATCATACAGTAAAGCTGCATGCCCTCGGGAAAAATTACGGCTGTAGTTTCCCCTTGCTTTCAGCCGTTCGCAGTACCAGCACAGCAAGGCCGTTTTGGTTATTGTTACAAGGCCAGATCAGTCAATCATCCAGACTGTTGCCCTTGCAACTACTGAAAAGGCTGCTGCCCCTCTTCAGGAACCACACGTTTGTCTGGCCTCTCAACAGATACCCCTCCGTTGTGGTTGCACCTACGGTACGGCTATCTGTATCGCTGAGGCACGCAAGCCTCCCCACCAACGGCAAGGTCCATGGTTCATGGGGGGCACCTAGTCTGCACAAAACTGGTGGTCCATCTGTCGTTTTAACCGTGATGCACTGTATTGTGACATATCTGTCTCAGAGTGCCTGGAGATCGCGATACAGCTGGAAATTGTTAAAGTAGCTATGCGTATTTACAGCCTGCCACGTGGCCGATATTGCCGCTGTGTACCATTGCACTGCGTCAGAGCCTGGCAGTTGTAAGGCCAGTGACGCTGTTGATGGGTCTTACTTTCACCACATCCAGTGGCACATGAAACCCATCAGGTAGTTTGCTCTGATTACTATTCTGTAGTGTCAGCAGTGGTGAAATTCCAGGCAAAGACACAGCACAGACCCAAGTGCAACACAATATGCTGAGTGCCGTAAATGATGAATTATTGTCTGAGGAGAGGCAGAACGAAGCTGGTGACTGGGAGTTATACAGTAAAGTATGTGGACAAATACACCAGCTTTCACAAGATGTTTTTAATGCATCTTCCAGTCACTCATAAAGAGACACTGACATCACAATCGGATGTGCCGATGTCCGACTGCTGCTGGCAACTGGGCAAGCACAAAGTGAGGTACAGTTGCGCAGCTCATCTTCAAACTTTCTGTGATGCAACAAAGAGAAAGGGCTGCTCTGCTCCACTCTGGGCCAAGGAGTTTGTAGAAGAACAACGACACAATTCCTTGCGATAGCATCCATCGTTGCTGAAGTTGCGACGAGACAGCATTTCACTGATCCGTTTAGCAGAGCTTCAATCTTATCTGGAACAAAATTGTAATCTGTGCATGTCATTGCGATGACGAGGTACTGTTTCGTGGTGCTGCCACTTCTTTGATCGAAGTCAGGATTATTGCATTTTGTATCATTTCAGCCAGGATTGTGGCGGCTATTATAGCTTTCACTTTGGCTGCAAGACAGCTGCTACACTGTGTAAATAGTAAGGTATCAGGTACAGTATTTGCATTTACTTGACTGCTTAAGTGTGTGAGATATTGTGAGGGTTTTCTATCACCGATGTGTTCTTGCATTAGGATTTGTGAAATGCGATGATCAGATGGAGCAGAATTCCTGTGCATTAATTCGGCCTTGAGTTTGTCATAGGAATCTCGCTGAAGAGGTGCAGTTGTTACATCTTCATCTCCAGTCACGTAATGATGCCTGATCACCAAGACAAATTTTGTCGAATCCATAGTTATTATGGTATAATGAAAGCTTACTTCAACCTGTGTGAATTATAATGCAAGATTATGAGGCTAGGATGGAGGGTATCTCACAGCAAATCGCGATATTGAGGGTACTCCAGTGACCGGTGTGTCTTGCATTTCATGAAAATTCTTTATCCACCCTTCAGAGTTCATCTTGGCTCTTGTGGTTACATGTACTGACTACTTAGGCTGAGATCACATCAGGGCCACCAATGTTGCCATAACTAGGTGTTAGCTGCCCAAACAACTATAATTGCAAGTTCTGAGTTAGTCAGCCAGTTATACAAAATATGAAACTCAGAGTACCAGGAACGAATAAACCTTAAGTAACCAAAAACATAGAAAAGATACTTGGGAAGACCTGAGACAAGTTAGTGCTAGAGAAGAATTTCACAAGAACTGTCCATAACTGGCAAGAAACTATTGCCCTATGTAACATTCCTGGAATGTCAGGCTGTACACAGAGAACAAAATAACCAAAACCAAGCGGCTCTGGCAGCTGGTGCGCGAACTCTTTGACAGCTGACACCAACACAGCATCAGACAGTACCTGACGATCTTGGTTGCTCCTGTAGGATTGACCCACATGATTTTGTAATTATGGTTTATACTTGCCTGTTTAGCCACGAAGTAATGAATTTACCTATGGCTAGAGAGAAGGTATGAAGCATTGCCAGCATGCACCAAAGCGTTGGCCTGAAATAAAAATAAAGCGAAAAAAGCAATGTGTTCTTATATTGAGAGGAATCTAAAATAAACACTTCAATAAGAGGCTACAGCAGTGAGAGGCATGCCAGTGTTATTGTTTACTAATATAGAAGGCTTAATGTGTTGAACAGATCTCACATAAAAGTATCTGTCATCACAAGAACCGAAACCTTTGACCTCTACAGTTTGCACAATGCAGAAGTGACCCACAAACACCTAACATTTTGCAGGTTTTTCTTGTTATTAGTAGCCATAGTCTGCAGCATTGTGCAGGAAGTAAAGTGGCTTGAGAAATTAGTTTGCCATGAAGTTTCATATTGCTACCAGACTAATCATATATATTATTTCTTATGTCTACATCCCTTTTTCTTAACACACACGTATCATACAAGGGCAAATTAGGTATTGTTAGAAAGGTTTTTTAACTGTCTTTTGAAATTGCATACCAATTTTGAGCTAAAACTTACTATTTGTGGGAAATCTTAAAGTAAAAGAGACTTTTAATTATCATAAGCAAGGCAAAAGGACATCATGGATACCAAGCTTTGTACCTATATTTTTTACAAAGCTAAGTTATTAATCACTAATAAGAGATTTCCTTTTCTTATTACCTTATTACAAATACCATTTTATTTGTTTCAAAGTATTTATTAACTGCATGATTTGTATACAGCATTGCCATAGCTCATAGCCATGACCACTGCAATAATGGATTATATTCGTGCTGCTGTAAAAAGAGGGATGCGCAAAGCATACAACCGCTACCACTGTCAAACCTTAGCAAAAGATCTTGCTGAAAACCCAAGGAAATTCTGGTCTTATGTAAAATCGGTAAGCGGGTCGAAGGCTTCCATCTAGTCACTCACTGATCAGTCTGGCCTGGCAACGGGAGACATCAAAACGAAAGCTGAAATTTTAAATTTAGCGTTTGAGATATCTTTCACGCAGGAGGATCGTGCAAACATACCGCCATTTGAGTCTCGTACAGATTCCCGTATGGGGGACATAGTGATAGACATCCCCGGGGTTGTGAAGCAGCTCAACTGGTTGAAAATAAATAAATCTCCAGGTCCTGATGGGATTCCAATTCGGTTTTACAGAGAGTACTCTACTGCATTGACTCCTTGCTTAGCTTGCATTTATCTCTTGCCCAACGTAAAGTCCCGAGCGACTGGAAAAAAGCACAGATGACGCCTGTATATAAGAAGGGTAGAAGGACGCATCCTCAACATTACAGACAAATATCCTTAACATCGGTTTGTTGCAGGATTCTCGAACATATTCTCAGTTCGAATATAATGAATTTTATTGAGACAGAGAAGTTGCTGTCCGTGCATCAGAACGGCTTTAGAAAGCGCCGCTCCTGCGAAACGCAACTCGCCCTTTTTTCACATGATATCTTGCAAACCATAGATGGAGGGTATCAAACGGATGCCATATTCCTTGGCTTCTGGAAAGCGTTTGACTACGTGTGCCACTGCAGACTCCTAACTAAGGTACGAACATATAGGATTGGTTCCCAAATATGTGAGTGCCTCAAAGACTTCTTAAATAAGAGAACCCAGTAAGTTTTCCTCAATGGTGAGTGTTAAGCAGAGGTGAGGGTATCATCTGGAGTGCCCCAGGGAAGTGTGGTAGGTCCGTTGCTGTTTTCTGTCTACATAAATGATCTTATGGATAGTGTGGATAGCAATGTGCGGCTGTTTGCTGATGATGCTGTGGTGTACGGGAAGGTGTCGTCGTTGAATGACTGTAGGAGGATACAAGATGACTTGGACAGGATTTGTGATTGGTGTAAAGAATGGCAGCTAACTCTAAATATAGATAAATGTAAAGTAATGCAGATGAATAGGAAAAAGAATCCCATAATGTTTGAATACTCCATTAGCAGTGTAGCACTTGACACAGTCACATACATTAAATATTTGGGCGTAACATTGCAAAGCGATATGAAGTGGGACAAGCACGTAATGGCAGTTGTGGGGAAGGCAGATAGTCGTCTTCGGTTCATTGGTAGAATTTTGGGAAGATGTGGTTCATCTGTAAAGGAGACCACTTATAAAACACTAATACGACCTATTCTTGAGTACTGCTCGAGCGTTTGGGATTCCGATCAGGTCGGATTGAGGCAGGACATCGAAGCAATTCAGAGGCAGGCTGCTAGATTTGATCATCACGCGAGTGTTACGGAAATGCTTCAGGAACTCGGGTGGCAGTCTCTGGAGGAAAGGAGGCGTTCTTTTAGTGAATCGCTACTGAGGAAATTTAGAGAACCAGCATTTGAGCCTGACTGCAGTACAATTTTACTGCTGCCAACTTATATTTTGCGGAAAGACCACAAATATAAGATAAGAGAGATTAGGGCTCTTACAGAGGCATATAGACAGTCATTTTCCCTCGTTCTGTTTGGGAGTGGAACAGGGAGAGAAGATGCTAGTTGTGGTACAAGGTACCCTCCGCCACGCACCGTATGGAGGATTGCGGAGTATGTATGTAGATGTAGATGTAGATGTATCTCTGCCTGTTGCGCAAACTGACGTTTATAAACGAAAATCCTATATGAAACGACAAACACATTTGCCACTGTCGCTTTGAATTGTGATTTATCTGTTGATACTACGATCTACCATTTTTACGTAAAGTACAATGTACAATTAAAATCTCAAAATACGGTAAGAGGTCTTTGTAGCCTTAGTCATATATCAGGTAGAAAGCGAACACTGTGTTGTAATCTATACACTTCGCATTTATTTCCGTCTTTGTATTTTATATACGTATTTCTCATTAAACTTCTCTTCAACAACAAGTAACTGCAAATATCACAGCCAAAATTAGTAATACTGTAAGTAGGCTGTTTATGTTTTCTTTATGTAAGTAGGCTGTTTATGTTTTCTTTATGTAAGTAGGCTGTTTAGGTTCTTATATTGGTAACGCCGCCGCCACGTAGCGCTCTCTGTATGAAAATCACTGGCTGTGCTGTGTGCAGTCTGTGGCTAGTTTGCATTGTTGTCTGCCATTGTAGTGTTGGGCAGCGGCAGCTGGATGTGAACAGCGCGTAGCGTTGTGCAGTTGGAGGTGAGCCGCCAGCAGTGGTGGATGTGGGGAGAGAGATGGCGGAGTTTTGTAATTTGTCATGAACTGCTATGTATATTATGACTATTAAGGTAAATACATTGTTTGTTCTCTATTAAAATCTTTCATTTGCTAACTATGCCTATCAGTAGTTAGTGCCTTCAGTAGTTTGAATCTTTTATTTAGCTGGCAGTAGTGGCGCTCGCTGTATTGCAGTAGTTCGAGTAACGAAGATTTTTGGTGAGGTAAGTGATTTGTGAAAGGTATAGGTTAATGTTAGTCAGGGCCATTCTTTTGTAGGGATTTTTGAAAGTCAGATTGCGTTGCGCTAAAAACATTGTGTGTCAGTTTAAGCACAGTCTTGTATAAATTGTTCTAAGGGGACGTTTCATATGTCGACCCTTAGCCTAGGATACCTCACTGGAATCTTCTGATTTTTTCTTGTAGTTTGTGTAATTAGTGTAGATTTTGTTTATTGCTATTGCGTAATTGTAGAGAGAATCTCGTTGGTAGTTGTGGTTTTTCATTGTTGCACAGTAAAGCAGTTGTGGCATGCATGTAGATTTGCACCAAGTATTTCGCAGCTGCAATTAACTAGATATTATTTTCAGTTCTATGTTAATGTGTTCTCTTATTTTTGCTCTTAAAATTGTGCTTTTCTGTGTTGTCGTGTGAAATATTGTGACAATAATGGCGTGTGAAAAACGTAATACTAGGCTCCAAAGTAAACTGAGAAATGACAGTGAAGAAGGCAGTGTGTTAGCGCCACCGAGTAATGAATTAACTAATGTTCAAAGTAGTAATTTGGTAATTGTACATAGGGAAATGGAGCGGGCTGCAAACAATGGTGTAGACAGTGAAACAATTAGTGAACAGGGAAGCATTATCGATCGATCGGTCGGCAACAGCTCGCCTTAGGAATCCGAAATGACAGGACACAATCTTGCAAATACTGTAGATTCAGGTTTTGCGTCCTCACTATTTTCTCAAATAAGTCAAGACACATTTTCTGCTATTCAAACTGCGAATATTGCCGGTTCAAATGTGTTGCCGAATAGCACTGAGGAACATGTTTCAGACACCAGTGCACTGTTATTACAGTTAATGCAACAAATGGGACAAAGGCTACAAAAGTTAGACACAATAGAACAGAATCTTCTAAAGTTAGACACAATGGATCAAAATCAGAGACAAACACAGCAAAAGCTTCAAAAGTTAGACACAATGGAACAACACCAGAGACAAACACAGCAACAGTTAGACGCAATGGAACAAAATCTTCACACCACGCTTGAACAAACACGTGAAGATTTAACTACTGAGTTACATAACATTGAATCGAAATGTCAAAAAGTCTGTAATGACGTAAAAACACAAATTTGTGAGCATTTTCAACCTATTTTTTCGCGGCATGAAAATGCATTACAGAATCACGAAGCAGCCATAAAAGAACTGCAAACCATTGTTCATGAAAATCATGAGACCTTGTGGGCTAAAATTGACTCAGGTGCATCTACCGATTCGGTTACGCAACTCGCAAAAACTCAGGAAAACTTAAAGGACACAGTAGACTCGATTTCAACACAAATGGACACTCTGAAACTAGGTTCAGAAAAACACACTGAGGAAATGTGTTCACTATCGGAGAAAGTAGCCGAACATTCGGATCAGGTCACTAACTTATCTACAAAGGTAGATGATGATCTGAATGACACAAGACCCGTAGCCTTCACTGACACAGAAGAGTATGAACAAATTAGAAAATTCAAACAGAATCAAAATCAAATCAATACACAGTACAAAAGAGAAATCCGGGAAGTACAAGATCAGCTGACACAGTTAATACAAGAATTACGTATTTCAGAGGATACTCGCGCCCCAATACGGGAAGAGGGACACAGAAATACGGAACAGCCACAAAATAATAACACAGGGCATTTCGGAAGTTATGAAAGAAATTGGCAATGTGCACCGAATTTTGAGATGGAACGGCCGACACGACCTAACAATGACCGATATGCGACTCGCCGACATGATGATTTTGACTATAAGCTGTTCATGACTACACGTAAATTCAAAACATTTAAAAATTCTGGCAATGACATTCATCCACAAGCATGGCTCCATCAATTCTCTCATTGTTTTCGTCCCAACTGGTCATTGGAGCACAGGTTAGAATTTGTGTGTGGCTACTTGGAGAATGAACCAGCTGTAAGAATGCGATCGGTCATTCACGATTGTCACAGTGAAGGAGAATTTTACCATGCGTTCCTCTCAGCATATTGGTCACAAGCTACACAAGACCGAGTAAAACATAGCATCATGATGATGAAACACTTTGAACAATCTGAATTTTCCAGTCTTGTCAAATATTTTGAAGACATGTTGCACAAGAATCAGTACCTGACAAACCCATACAGCCCCTCAGAACTCATCCGCATTTGCTTAATCAAATTGCCTGAACATTTACGACATATTATTTTGGCAGGACGTTGCAAAGACGACATTGAAGCTTTTCAGGGACTCCTACAAGAATTAGAAATTGACACAGACAGTCGCCGGATGCGAAAACAGGAAAACAATCACTACAGGTCACATACATCACAATTCCGTGATGACAGAAACAATAACTGGACACGAAAAGGCTATTCTTACAACGCAAATCGTGACCAAAACAGACACCACCCATATGACAACCGCTGGCAGAGTAATAATAGTTACAGAGAAAGATCGCATTTCCGTAGTAATGACTATCACAGAGACAATCAGAGAAACAGACAATATGGGAACCAAAACAATTATTATCAAGGGAGGCAGAATAACTTCAGACGCAACAGTTCGGCGCACAGTTACGATTTAGGGAGAAACTCTCCACCACGTGACGGACAAGGAAGAAACTACGGAATCTACCGACATGACGACAGACGATACATTCGTAACGACAGACCTGAATTGCATCAGAACTGGCGGGATTCAAACAGAGCAGGGCACTTTCGACAACGTGAATTTGTAGAAGTTAGGTCTCCTAATCCCAATAACAACGCGCGCCAACAAAGAGACAGACAATGACTCGCGCCGCAGGCACCCACGTGCGCCGGCTGGCTCAGAGAAAAATAACATAGACGCTAACCTTGAGAAAAATTCCAGTATTCTTTACCGACGTATACCGCATGACAATTGCATTCAAGTTCAAACTCTGAGTACTATGAAGAGTAAAGGTTTACACCACATTTCACATGTAAAACCGTTTATTGAAAGATAATCTGCTTTTTAACTTTGTCTTTGCCATAAAACGTTTCACTTCACGTTACTAGTATGCTTCAGAAACTGTTACCATGCAACAATGTTTGAAGTTAAATATCCAGTCAAGAACCAAGAAAACTTATTTAAACAGAAATTACGAATGCATTGTTATTGCGAACAGACGACACAGTGTAATTGTGTGTGTACATTCTTGCTTGTTAGTTGCACGATTAGAACATTTACCAGTACTGCTAATGAGATTTTAATGCAACATTTTGGTTTACTTGAAAATACATTTGGGATTTAAAGTACTTTCTGTGAGATTAAAGATGACTTAGTATTTGGTTTCTTTGACAGCTACACGGTTATATTACGACACTACTAATGTGTGACAATTTACATTGTTGCTTTTGCGGTGTATCTGTTTTATATCTGCACAGTTTTTCTGAATTCTTCTGGAAAGCAAAACATGTTTTATTAGTAACTTTTGTGGTATAGCTACAAGGAGACAGCCTTTTCCATAGCACAACAATACTTTACAGCACAGTACTTTCATCATCACAACAATAAGCGTAATAACTAAGATATCTCTACACAAAGCATTTCACTTTTGTTTATCATGAGGTAAGTACATTGGCTTCTGCAGAACTTAGCTTTCGGAGGAAAATAACTACGACACTTCCACAGAGATTATCTTACAACAAGATGCACATTTAGCGCTACAGGACACGCATTTCAGTGATTAATTTTGTACTAAAAACATTTATTTTTAAAGATTTTTGAATTACAGAGAAAGTTTTCAGTGATACATTTCATTCCATTGCTGTAATCTGTAACACCTGAGGGTATAATTACATTAATCCTCAGGGGGGTACACGCTTACTTTGTGTATCATGTGTTTGGCAAGCACAAGGAGCCCTAGCTAATATGGTATTTGCTTACACAACTTTACACATCAGTACCATATTTCTCCAACACATAATTACACAGCTATCTGATTATTTAACTGAGACAGACAAACGTTTTTACTACATCAGTGACAGATGTTTACGTAATTACACAGTTGGATAACTTCACACTTACGAAATTGTATTTTGTCTGTACTTTGAGAAATGCTCACATTTTTTGGAACCATTGTGATACTATGAGAGCTTTGAATGATGTATTTGGTATGAGATCATGATTTTTAAAGTACGTTTGAGGCAGATGATACTATTGAAATGAGCAGAGAATATTTTTTATGGTTTGAAATTATTGCAGAAAGCTACGACCTTTTTGAGATTTGACTGAGGTGTTATGATGTTATTTTTATGACGACGATGTGTATTATGCTGTTGAGGTATGTTTATGTCAATAAGATGATGCTACCATATATGAGGAATGTGATTACGTGTTTATATGTATATGAATAATGAATAGAAGTTAGGGACTCTTGACTTGTGAAACAGGATGTTGGAAACCAAGAATCGTACTTTAAGAGTTATGAAATGTGTGTAAATGCGTGAATGTATCACAATGCCGGCGAAAATTTTTTTGGACACTGTTATATTCATAGGATTTTGTTTCTACACATTTGCAACGTAAATTCTCGACCTGTGAAATTTTTATATGAGACTGTCACTGTAGCGGAAACTGCTGTCGTAAATATTTCCGTAAGAAAGTTAAGTGACCACCTGCACGTGCGTCGTCGGCACACCGCTGTGTCAGACACCTGGAGAACAAGCCATTAGGGTGTGCCTTTCCGGAAGCACAGGTAGAAAAAAAAGGGGAGGCCATTATCCTCGCTATTGACATTTCCTTGTAGAAACCATACTGTGGAGCTCGTAATTTATGATATTTACTGAAATGCCTAATGAAATGACGAGAAATATTTTTACATCTGCACACCTGATTACAACAAGCGTCTTTCTACGAGAGTTGAGAGAATTTCTACTAACTTATGAAATGTCACATGACTATTGAATGATATTTTTATGCTTTGGTTTGCGTAATTGCTTATTTCATTTGATACCTGTTTTCCAGCTGTGTTACAGCATTAGTTTTATAAAATAAACTTAGATGCATTTGCTAATGTGAACACTTTCTGTCAACAGATCTATTAAATGATAATTTTGTAATCCACATTCTTTAAAAAAAGGAGCACTTGGAAAGGAAAGAACAATAAGAAGGGACTAGTAACAGTAACTGGACACATAATTTTCTTTTCAAGTACATGGTAATATTTTTTTTACAATAAGTTGTTGTGGTGCACCACTTTAATTACATAGACATTAAGATGTGAATATACATTTCCCTTATCTGCATTGTTGTTTTTACTGTAATATTTTTTCTGCTTGAGCTGTGTCATGTTTAGGTATAAATTGCTGCTGTTTGCCAGGCATAGTGTTATTGAATTTGACTTTACATTATTCTGTTAAGCCAGTTTTACTAATGATTTATTTTTATTGTTTGCTGCACATTGCCTTAGATTAGTTGTAATATTACAATGGCTTTGCTAATTTCTTAATGCTGCTTGCTTTGCAAATCTGCGTTTTTTTTCATTGCTGTTTATATTAATTGTTTTATGTGATGCTGCATTGCCTCGTCCCTTAGTTTAGCATCTGAGCTCAGTAGATTTAAGTTAGCTTAAGAGGGGTAGACTATATAAGAAACTGACTATGGAGAGTAGGTAAAGAATGCGTTGCGAAGTTATATGAAAAAGATTTGGGCCATAATGAGTATTGTACACTGAGAAATAATTATATTGAAAGAAATATGAATAGAATACAGAAAGCAGGTATAGATAGGACTTTTTGGGAATAATGATGAATGAAGGGAGATCTCGAAGAAGTAAAGAAAGTTTTGTATGCAAAATACTGCAGTACAACAAACCCTGTCCTTTCCTTTTGTATTATCCCACTATATGTTTGTGTACCCTTGTGTATTTGTTTTCTTCCTGTCTCTGTGTAGTTTCGTAGGATTTTTTCTTCTTCTAATACTAAGCTACATTCACTATGATGAGGAATACTGTTATCCTCAAATATAATTGGCATTAATAATATGTTATTTACCTTATAAATATGCTTACACATTATTTATTCTGTTTTGTTTTAATGCTCATGTGTGAAGTTGATGTTTCGAAAGTGATTCTGATCTTTTATTTTTGTACTCATGTCATAATTCCTGTAACACTGATGTATATGTTTATTTCTATTCTTTTGTAAAGCCTGTACTACAAATGTTATCTGTATTGTTATGTTTTTAATGATGTATTTTGTACCTTTGTAATTATATTTTCGTGTTATAATATTGTAATTGACACCAGTTAATCAAATTAAGTAACTTGTAAGTTCCATATCACTGCACACGTTTCTTTGGCCATAATATATGCACAGTAGGTGAGAAGTTGGGTCTGTTAGTGTTTGCACGTGTGTTAATAATTCAGCAAGGGACTGGATAACAGCATTGCTGGTTCTAAGGACAATTCCAAAAACTTTGTACGTGCACAAGTGATAGTTTATGGACTTGCTATATTCTCCGCAAGACTCATCAATGGTGATTGTGCACCTGCATAGTCGCAACGGATGGCTGCTAGCCATCTCTACAAGGACTAAAGTGGGTCTACACCTTTGATGACTCACCAATACCATTATTTCTACAAGGACTGCGGTGGGTCTGCTCTGTGATGACCTACCTACTAATATTCATCAAAACTTCGACTGACTCTTCTGTGGGTTTGCTTTGTTGTGGACCATTAGCTGTCTGCATGTCAAGAGTCAGCACTGTTTTTCCGTTCGAAGGACAGCACTACTTCTTCAAGACTGCATGGAAATCCACTACTTCCGTGTGCATTTTCTTCTACTGCTCAGACTTTGAGAAAAACACTACTATTTTACCGTGATGAAAGATCAGGACTGTCTTTATGGACTGTGAGAAAATTTTAGCTTTTGACCAACATTGTATCAATAAGTGTGTGCATTTGATATCTTTGTTATTGTAATTATGAAAAATTTTATCAAATCATTATTGGCCACTGCCCAAAAATATTTTGTAAAATTTTTTGTGGGGAGCATGGGGGCTATGTAAGTAGGCTGTTTATGTTTTCTTTATGTAAGTAGGCTGTTTATGTTTTCTTTATGTAAGTAGGCTGTTTAGGTTCTTATATTGGTAACGCCGCCGCCACGTAGCGCTCTCTGTATGAAAATCACTGGCTGTGCTGTGTGCAGTCTGTGGCTAGTTTGCATTGTTGTCTGCCATTGTAGTGTTGGGCAGCGGCAGCTGGATGTGAACAGCGCATAGCGTTGTGCAGTTGGAGGTGAGCCGCCAGCAGTGGTGGATGTGGGGAGAGAGATGGCGGAGTTTTGTAATTTGTCATGAACTGCTATGTATATTATGACTATTAAGGTAAGTACATTGTTTGTTCTCTATTAAAATCTTTCATTTGCTAACTATGCCTATCAGTAGTTAGTGCCTTCAGTAGTTTGAATCTTTTATTTAGCTGGCAGTAGTGGCGCTCGCTGTATTGCAGTAGTTCGAGTAACAAAGATTTTTGGTGAGGTAAGTGATTTGTGAAAGGTATAGGTTAATGTTAGTCAGGGCCATTCTTTTGTAGCGATTTTTGAAAGTCAGATTGCGTTGCGCTAAAAACATTGTGTGTCAGTTTAAGCACAGTCTTGTATAAATTGTTCTAAGGGGACGTTTCAATACAAGGAAATAATGACCATCAAGTATTATCATGAACACCACAGTAAGCTACATTTCTTTACCCCTTTCATTTTGTGTTTGTATTTGCTCATTAATTATTAATTTTTGTCGCCAATGGGGTGGTGTTAATATTACTTTATCAAAACTAGACATGATAGTCTTCATGGGATTTCCGCGATCGTTCATTAAATAAAAATATGGCATTTCAGTCTTTTGATTGCTATTTTTTATTTTCAATGACCGGTTTCAGGCTAGCTGCCCATCTTCAGATCTGTTAGACAAAGTTTAAAAATATAGTTAACAAGAGAGATACAGTTAGTGATAGAAATATCTTAGTTTACAAAAAGAAATTTTGGAATTAAATGCCAAAATACCATATATTGCAGTTACAGAGTAACTTGTCACTACAGAACTATCGGTTCTCTGTCATAACTAAAGTAAATTTTAATTTGTTAAAACCTTATACGGCAGTTTCAGAGAAACCTGATTGGTAACAGTAAAAATTTTGATTTATTAGTTCTTTACTACTAACAATGTTTGCAACATATTTTGCAGAGAGCATCCACATATAGCACTGAATGTATTTCCAAAATTAGATCAGTGCACAACACATACTTCCAGAGATATGCTGCCATAAACAGAAAGAACTAGCTTTTACTGAAAACAGATCACAAGTTACTTAAACTATATTCATCCAGCGTTTGATGGTGAGAGTATTAAGCGACTTCCTACAAACTTTAACCAAAATTTCAAACCTTTTCTAAACGTTTTCCTGCTGACTCGCTTAACATCAAATATAAACCACACTAATTCATTTTATATCGTTCTGAAATGCGATGCATACCAAGATCACTTGTAAATCTTTTTATTGGTTACCAGGATCCACAGATATGTGATGTCATTATTGGATTTTGTAGCATATTAACAGAAGTTCATAAACTTCACAAACTTACAAGTCATGTAGCGATACTGCATTGTTTCACAATTAAAGATAGCAAGGAACATCAGCATGTCAAAATAAAATACTATAAATATAAAACACATCATGTCGTGCTGATGTCTTAGCACACCCATTTGCTTAATGTCAAATATATACCACATTTATTCAATTTATATTATTCTGAAATGTCATGCATACCAAGATTTTATTGATTACCAGTTTCCACAGATATTTGATGTCATTATTGGATTTTGCAACATATTAACAGAAGTTCATGAGCTTCACTAACTTACAAGTTATGTAGTGATACTGCATTGTTTCACAATAAAAGATAGCAAGGAACATCAGCATGTGAAATATAAACTACTACAAATATAAAACACATCATGTCATGCTGATGTCTTAGCACACCCATTCAATGAAGACCACAATAGTGACTCACAGTATTTCAGAATAATATAACAATTCAGATTGCACCAAGCTATTGACACAGTAGGGATGTGCATAGATTTTCATATCAGTGGGGATAAAACATTTTCCCCAGTTCAGAAATGTAGAGGACGTTAATATATGCTCATCATTTTCTCCTATTAGTTTTTACAGTTCACTTTTAATACCTGGTCCATGTTATAAACATAAACAAGCTAACAGTGTAATTACAGCAAAATCTACTTTTGCACTCCCAGGTTTTATGTTTCTCCCCACTTATGTAATTTTCTAATAGTTAATGATTTCGTGTGGATAGAAATTCCTACAAACTTCAGCATGGAATTTCAAATCGATGTATGTGAAAATAAGCTGTTCTGATTAGTTGGCTGATCGGCATCAGTACAATTAATGTAATTTTCTAATAGAGATATTTGAGTATGACTCACCATTTTCTTGTGATATTTCATCGCAGGTAGCATACTTCCGATTACTTTAATTTTATTTTAGGTTTTTGTTCATTTGAGTTACAAAAAATTTAAAAACATTGGTCTTTTTTTCACTGTATTCACTAATATTTTGCACATAACACCACAAAATTCCGAGTAAACAACATTCATGCACCACTGTTCACTTATTAAAAAGTGTTAACTACAGAAAAAATGAGAGAGAACTTTATTCACTGCTAACAACATTCTTGTGCTGTACTGATCAGCTAGGTTTTGTGAAAGGGCATTATAGATATGTTCATGCTCAAAAGTGATGCAATAGTGATTATGAAATTAATTAAATGAAGACAATTGACCAATAATTACACAATGAGGGCCAATCACTGTTAGATCACATAGTCTGGTAGTACTGTAGTTTCAATGATGACAACTTCCTACTTCTACTGACAAGTGCCAATCAGTGGCCACACAGTACAAACGAAAAGCTGTTCAGTAGATGAAAAGAAATATAATACAACACGCTACTTTAAATTAGCGCCATACAGTTGGTAACCATTATTTGAATTTGAAGGAGTAAGCTTTTGTGGAGTGTGTTTCATAATGCAACTGTTTTTTTACACCAGTACGCATTTCAGATAACACAGGAACTGCGAGTGTGACTACCGAGATGGATATCTTTCTTAATGAGATGATGTACACATGTAGACATTGTCACTCTGTTGATTGGCAGCTTCATTTTATTTTATTGTAGCTTATTAGTAATACTTGGAGTTTATTGACTTGCAATCTTTCTTTGTTGATGAGATATGCGTTGTTCACAGATAATAAAATCCTGAGTATTTGGGCAACAGAAATATAAATTTAGCGTTGTTCATAAGTACTAAAACCTCTAATATTCTGGCTACAGAAATGTAATTTTCCATTTTCGTCATCCAGGTACCGTATTTAATTTTTCAAGGATGATATCAATTTAAAGATATCACTTCATATTTTATATGGTTGTGTTCAAATATCCATTTATGAGACAACAATCAATTATTTTAATGTTTGAAAGAGTGTACAATGTGCATGCAAACTACAACGTTGTTTAAGAATGAATTAATACATGTTGAAAATAAATTGATGGTTCATCTGCTTGTTGGCATTATCACATCACTTATTGTTATTAACATGCATCAGATGTGTGTAGGGATGGGTGATTAAGTGCAGCCAACTGATTAATCACAATTATTATAGTAACTGATTATGAATATGCTGATATTTCTTTCATGTACATTAATTTTGCATAATCAGTTACACTTTTGATTAATTATTTCAATTTCTCCTGTTTTATTTTAAAGCCAACTGAGTGCTGACTTGGTGTCTACAGCTTGATTATGGAAATAAATCCAACGTCCCCTGGAATTCACAGTATAATAATGGTGCATGTTGGAACGTTTTGTGTTTACTGCATTCTGTTTATGATTGCTGCCAATATCAGCGACATAATGGGTGATCGACACATAACAATCTATCTGCATACTTCTATGGTCAACCCAGGCAGAACTAATAATCCTACTTATGCCCACAACTATGTTTTCTTTCAATGATAGTCTCCCTGTTGGCTGTGGAGTAACTGGTCTTGTCGTCTCTATTACAAGCAGTTGCCTTATTGTCTTGATCACTATAATCATTATTCTCAGCTTTCCACAAACATATGTACCTCCTACATATTTCAGTAAATTCAGTGATCAACTCACTAAAGCATTGATGTAAATCAGTCATTTCAGAATACGCTGAGACTGAGCAAACAGTGGATTCAAACATGTTTCAAGTGGTATATCTGCAGTGATCTACAGTCCACATTCAATATCATTCTGTACAGATGTACTGTGTGCAGACAGGTGGGCAGTTAACAGTTCTACACAGATAAATACAGCCTTCACCACAAGTCAAAAATCCTCAGTGAGAACTGATATGAAATAATCTGAATCTAAATGTGTGGTCAATGAAATACAAGAACATATTTCAATTGGAAATGAAACCGTTTTGGCTACCCAAGGCGCCAGTGGGCAGTTGAAACTGTGTCAACCCATTTTTCTTAAAATACGTGAAATTTAGTGAATATTTCTTTCAGTTTAGTGTGGAAATTACTTTTTTAAGTATTGTAAAAACTGTCTTTATGTGAAAATTTGTAATGGTAATATTTTGAGAAATATTCACAAAGCGTAAGTTTGAACATGTACGGGGTTTGAATGATTTACAGCACCAAAGGTCAACTGGATGTATCCACTATGACAAGAGGCTTCTACAATATAGTCTGTAGGCTGACAACGGTTCAGTCAGTGGCAGTGTGCCTACTTGGTAAAACATCCACTTCCTGCCTCTTTATGACTCGTACCTTGCCATAGGTGGTTCTTGAATCAATCCCTGAGAATTTTGGCTTGCCCCAACCTGAATTAATTGAGTGCTCTATAAATTCAGAGGTGGTCTCTGTGAAGATGCTAATGTTCAGTGAGGTAGGAACAACATAACCTCTGGTGTAGGCAGGGATGTTTTGCACTTTTCAAGCAAACAAAGAAAACCTTATCTTGCTAACTGCATTTAATAAAAATGTTGTCATGACTGGACATCGTTACCATAACTGTTAAATTTTTTTGTTTGTATATGAAAGTGGTCAATATCAAGAGATATTCGAAACATCCTTTGCAAAACAGTAGCTGCATACCTCTGAAAGTTCTTTCGTATACTGACAGATGTTAGGCCAGCAGTAGTTTGGAACTGTGTCATATGAATGTATGAGATTTGCGGTGACCCAAAGGTATCAGCGCAGATAGATAGGTCCATGTGGAATGGCAGTTATGTAGCATGCCAAAGTCTTGTGTTGTGTGTGTGTCAAGAAAGAAATAAATAATGTAATAAGTGTGTCTGAACATGCTCATCTCTTTAATATTCTTTGACTAAATTTGATTATTTTTGTCGTAATTTATAATACAGCTGTAGATGGATACAATGTGCGTGAACCCATTAGTATTCCTCAGTTCACTTCCAGAAAAATGTTGGTGCTTGTCAGCATGTTCACTATAGTACCTGTGTCACAAACAACAATATTAATTAGGTTTGATAATTACTATTAAATAGGTATATATTCTGCTAAACAGAAAACAACTAATACACTAGTGAGCCAAAGAAACTGGTACACCTTCCTAATGTCATGTAGAGCCTCGCAAGCATGCAGAAGTGCCGCAACACAACATGACATGGACTCTGTTAATGTCTGAAGTAGTACTGGAGGGAATTGACACCATGAATCCTGCAGGGCTTTCCATAACTCCGTAAGAGTACAAGGAGCTGGAGATCTTTTCTGAACAGCATGTTACACTGCATCAGATATATGCTCAATAATGTTCATGTCTGGGGAGTTAGGTGACCAGCAAAGTGTTTAAACTCAGAAGAGTGTTGCAGGAGCCATTCTGTAGTAATTCTGGACTAGTAGTGTGTTGCATTGTCCTGCTAGAATTGCTCAAGACCGTCAGAATGCACATAGGACATAAATGCATGCAGATGATTAGACAGCATGCTTACATACGTGTCAACTGTCAGAGTCGTATCTAAATGTAACAGGGGTCCCATATCACTCAAGCTGAACACACCCCACAGTATTACAGAGCCTCCACCGGTTTTAACAGTCCACAGCTGACATGCAGGGTCCATGGATTCATGAGGTTGTCTCCATATCCATACACGTCCATCCACTCAATGCAGTTTGAAAGGAGACTCGTCTGACCAAGCAAGATGGGTTCAGTCATCAACAGTCCAATGTCAGTGTTGAGAGGCCCAGGCGAGGTGTAAAGCTTTGTGCCATGCAGTCATCAATGGTACACGAGTGGGCCTTCAGCTCCAGAAGCACATTTCGATGATGATTCAATGAACTGTTTGCATGGTGTCACTTGTCGATGGCCCAGCACTGAAATCTGCAGCAATTTGAGGCATGGTTGCACTTCTGTCACTCTGAACGGTTCTCTTCAGTCGCCATTTGTCCCATTCTTGTAGAATCTTTTTCCGGGCACAACAAAGTCGGAGATTTGATATTCACGGTCCACTCGTGAAGTAGCCATGCTGGAAAATCCACATTTCATTGCTACCTCAGACATGCTGTGTCCCATCGCTCGAGCGCCGACTATAACACCACATTCAAACTCACTTAAATCTTGATAACCTACCGTCATAGTATCAGCAACCGATCGAAAAACTGTGTCAGACACTTGTTGTTTTATATAGGTGTTGCCGACCGCAGCGCCGTATTCTGCCTGTTTACATATCTTTGTATTTGAATACGCATGGCTATACCAGTTTCTTTGAGGCTTCAGTGTATTTCCTGAAACAGAGCATGCATTGTTGCTTACACATATAGAAAAGTAAGTATGGCAGAATCACTTTGTTGTTTGTGAACCAAACTATTTTACTATAAAAAATAATTTTATGGGAATGCGTTATAGGCCTAAAAAGAATTTGTAACGTAAGCCAGGTTTCCACATGCATGTATATCTCACATGTGTATCCCCCCACCACTACCCTAACATGCATGTTAGAATTTCCACGTGCCTGAGACGGAAACACTACTTACGCCACTTTCAAGATGATGATAAGTGAAATGATTTGTAATGAAGTTGTGCAGCTTTCAGCCAAAGAGCTTATAGTGACGCTGAAGAAGAGAAAATAGATCCCCAGGTGTGGCATATGGGAATGGGTATCTTGTAGGAGTTGTCTGCAAATATAAATAGAGTAATACAAGAATTATCTGACAAGGACAAACGAGTAAAAAAAAAAAAATTGAAATCAGTCTCAGCCGTATTTATGACTCTGTACAAACGTCTAACACACATATGTGATATTCTATGCCAATTCGCATTAAATTACAATTAACATATGGTAACTTGAGTCACTGCAATGTATGTATTGCATTCTGAAGAACTTTATTTCTAAATTTTTATGTTATCTATACTACACTGAAGGCACATCAGAAAGTGAGATTTTTGTCTCAAGAATGCAACTTTGTTTTTATTTTCAGAGTTAGGTCACAGGTGCCTTAAACATACGTTTCTTTTAATGGTATGATACCTGACTTAGTAACCAAACATTGTGCTGTTGTCAAGACAGTCACTAACCAATGAAGGCGCCAATATGAACACTGTTGTCTTTGCAAAGCATTTTAATGAGAGTCAAGAGTTTCATGGTAATGTTTACACTGAAAGACAGTAGTGAAATGTTACTATCATTATATTGAAATAAAAATACCTTTTCAGTACTGATTGTTTTAGAATTCTATTAGTCTCAGCAACTTCACACTCTCAGTTCCAATACTAATTACTCAATTTTCTCAAAAAATGTTCCAATGTGTGTGAAATCTTATGGGACTTAACTGCTAAGGTCATCAGTCCCTAAGCTTACACAGTATGTAACCTAAAGTATCCTAAGGACGAACACACACACCCAAGCCTGATAGAGGACTCGAACACAGTCCATGACTGCAACGCCTTAGACCGCTTGGCTAATCCAGTGCAGCTCTCTATTTTGTCGTTCTGAATAAGATGTGTTACTCTGTTGCAAATAAGTGATTATACAGAATCGGTAAATGCTAGAATGGTTTTCCTATTGCACTCTTCAAGAACTTTTTGCCACTTTAGAAAGTCTTTCTTTGCTTATTTGAAGACTAAGCTCATTACTTTGGCATGATGCTAACTTTCCACATACATCCACCTATCAGTAGTTCCTAACGCTCAAAAGTGATAGTGGGAGAAGCAACATCACGCAAGGAAGTAAAATATCTTTCGTCTTTTGTAATGTATACATAAACTGGCATAACGCTGTGTAAGTTGACTTACAGGAGTGATTGTGGGATGCAGATGTAAGTAATTCATACCTCTAGAAACCTCGCTATAAGAATTAACCAAATAACGATCATTATGATACAATTAATCGATATTCTTAAGCCACAAATAACCGAAAAGACCTAGCCTAGGGTATTGGAGCAAAAATATTGATATCACATGTCAGTATCATACCATACATAAAGGAAATTTGTGAAATATCATATTTGGGTGTCAATTTTTTGGATTATTTTTTGAAGCTAGAGAAAAATGTCAAAGTGCGCACTCTAGCTGTTTCAGCAAATGTTAAATGGTTTTCTAACTACAAGCATATGTTATACACCAACGGATGTTCCCTTACTTTTGAGAACCTCTGCATGCTGCCTTTCATACACAACAATAAGGTCAGTTCACACTGACCATCACATCACGACATGACACTTTCAGGTCAGGGTGTTTTCAAACTTTTTGTCACATTAGATAAGTTCTTTTATCCCAGTACTGAACTGTGAAAGTAAAGTTATGAGTTATCATCCATGATACAAAAAGTTGGATTATACTATCGGAATTGAGGAACTATCAGTCATAAAGTTTATTAATCGCCCACGCTGACTTTATAACCTATTATTTTTATCAGTTTTGTGTGGTAAAGTGTTGAGAAGTGAGACATCATTTCAAAATACCAAGAGTTATTTGCTAGAGAAGATATAAACATACAAACACATCAAACAATATTTATTAGGGAATAAGTAGAGCCTGTTAACATTATCTATTTCTTTCTAGTCGATATCATATCAATGATAACGGCCATTTGTGAAACATCAGTATTTGTAATCTTTTAGTCCTTTTTTGAAACTAAAAAAAATCAAAGTGCATATTCTAGTTGTTTTTGCAAATATTTAAAAATTTTCTTGCTCCAAGCATGTGTTATCTGCTAACAGACGTTCCTTTACTTTTGAGAATGTCTGCATGCTTACTGTCATACACAACAATAAGCCCAGTTTGCATCTTCTGTCACATAGACAACTGCATTTATCTTCTTCAGTAAAGCTGACTTTTTCAGTTAAAATGTTGTTTAATCGAAGCTGCTTCACCAACTTATGTTTTTGTATATACATGGTGTTTTCGTAAGACCGTACAAAAATGTAACATGACATAGAGAATGCTCAAGTGAACAATTTGAGGTAGGGGACGTTGGGTCAGAGAATCCATTTTAAGGAGATATGGAAGTAAACTACCGTAATGTCTAGCATTACTGTTTTCCAGCTGATTACAGCCAACATGGGTAAAAGTTTACACGTACTGTTCTGTTTATTTACATGTACATTCTTTATTTCCTGCAAAGAAACAAGCAGGATGAGTCTGATTACTAAGAAGTCATGATGCCATCTGAATGGCCACCCTACTTGAGGTTTGTGCAAAGAGTTCTACCTGAGTTGTTGGAGAACATACCCTTTTCTGTTCATGAGAAGATGTGGATATAGCATGATGGTGCACCATCTCACTTGAGTGTGGATGTCCACAACCATCTCGATGCTATATTTCCTGGTCGCTGGATTGGAAGGAAAGGTCCTATTCCACAGCCTGCAAGATCACCTGACCTGAATCCCCTTGATCATTTCCAAGGGGTACCTAAAGGCATTTGTGTATTAGACCCCAGTGGATAAGGAGATGGAAGTAGTTGCCAGAATTGTATCTGCCTGTGATTTGAATCGAAACACACGGCAGATATTAGTCAGAGAGTGTCAGTATCTTGCTCACCTATGTCATGCATGTATTGACGTTGATGGCTGCTAGTTTCAGCACATTTTGTAAGATACAGTACAAATGGTACTTTATTGTGTCACTGATGGTATTTGCAGTTAACTGTAACTAATGTAAATGAAAAGGTACACACTAATGTGATCTTATTCCTATTATCTCCTAAAGCAGGCAGTGGAGCAACCTCTATATCCTGTTAAATTTTTGCATTCTCTTACACAAACAACCTGCATACAGCTTTGTTCTGTTATTGTCAAACCTAAATAATTTTTCGCTTTTACATATCTGACCATCTTGCGGAAGAAAACTCAACGGAAAAAAATATCCAAGTCACGATGGAACATTTGCACAGTAATAAAGATTAAGAAAACACAAAGGTACAATACCGACTACTACAAAAGAGTGAGCATGAAGAAAATAGATTAACTTCCAACGTTAACAGGAGATGCTGCCATCAAATCTTTCTTCCCAAGAATCCTTGATGTGACATGACGCGATGCGACGGTCTGTTGGCGGCCTTTTTAAGTCATTTGTATCGTTATTTTCAGATTATTTTAGTGATAATTTTCCAAATATTTCAGTTCACAAGAATCTGCTCCCTTTGTTTACAGGTTCTCTTTCTCATTTGTAAACCAAATGAATTCTCATTAGAGGCAGATGCCCTCATAGCCCGCCCCCCCCTATTGCAAGTACCCGTATTTACTGGAATATGTTAACTGGCGTGTTTGGCCAGATGAACTCTGTCAATGCAACAGAAATGGTTGTTGGTGCCTTGCCCTGCCCAAAGAACAAACTGCAAGTGACGACTTTCAGAGATTTTAAGGGTATGTATATGTTTGACCTTACAGCTGACATCCGTGATAAGGGTGGGAAATAACTTTGACATAAATAATGAAGTAAGTAATTCCTCTTAGAGACTATATGATAAACACACTCTTCTGAAAACAGTAAGAGGAAGGAGAAAACCAGTATCATGGCTTACAGACCAACTCAAATATGTTATGAGCATCAGAGATGCAACACACAGGAAATATAAACGGCACCCGACTTCTGATAATCATCTCACCTACAGGCAACTACATAATCGAGTTAGTCAATCTGTGAGAAATCTAAAACTCAAATATGAGCAACACGCTAACTGAGGGCATTCAGAGACCTGCCATTGTCCGTAAAAATCTATGAAGAATAGGAATAGGCAAACTCAAATCTGCGGCTGAACCTCTAGTTCCTATTAAGGATCTATATTGGAGTATCACTATGGCGACATCTCTATTTGACCATCACACAAGGCTGCAAGCCATCGATTCCCTTATAGAATCACTGGCTGGTACAAACAAAAATTTTTGCTGCAGCCAGTAAGCTCTAACACGGTCAGGAAGCCAGCTGCGGGAATTCGTTTGGTAGCTGCAGGACACGATAATATAACAGTACAAATGATCAATTTTCTCATCACTCTACTACTGTCAAACATAACAGACATTTGTAACCATTCTCCAGCATCTTCTCATCAGCCTGGAGGCAGGTAATTATAGATCCAGTACACAAGGAGGAATTTGCCTAACGATTTTCCGACTAAAGGTCCATTTGCATTCTTCCATCGTTATCTAAGGTTTGACGATACATTATGAACAGCTTACTTATTATTTAACATCAAATAATAGATGAATACCAGCCTGGATTCTAGCAAAATTGTAGCACACTGCCAACTCTTATAAAAGTGACAAATGAACTGGAACAAGCTATGAAGAAACAAGAGGCGACTGTTATTTACTTCTTGGGTCTCACCAAACCTTTCGATACTGTCGACTTTGACATTCTGCTTGCTAAAATCATAGGTCACAGTTTTTCTTCAAGTGCTATAAAATGGTTACCTGGTCATTTGGTTAAATACAGTGAAACAAAAATTGTGGCCCATACGTCAGACTTTTGGAGCTCGATCATCAACGAATCAGTGGAAATGCAACTGTCGAATTCCTTATGAATCGAGACTGTGGTTTCCAGTAAAATTCTACATGGAATCCGATCACAGAAAAACTTCGTGCTCTTGCCATCTTACAATCGTTTTGATATCAAACAGGCGAGCTTTCACCTAAACAGGGGAGCCCAATGTACCGCTCGTCAGTATTCATCGAAAGAAGGCCAGAAGATTCTGCGCTGAAATATCGTACTAGCAAGTTACAGACATTCGACATTTCTCCTGAAATTTTATACAACAATCGGTATACTGGAAAAGTCTTAAATTTCACATATAAGAAATTATTTCCTTGTGAGCTTAAAAAGAATTTCATAGAGTCACTAATATCCCCATATTTGATTGTGGTGCTCTTATTTTCCAAGGTATTTAGTACATACGCTCAAACTGGCTGGAGCTGTCGATAAACTATTGTGTACGATACATTTGTGATGTTCGCTACTTAGTCCAAATCACTCTCGGTTATGAACAGTTACCACGGCTATGTGCTGGTAAGTGCAGACTATCATGCTTTATGTTTGCTCTATCGCCTTCTCAATCATTACATTCTCTCATATTTATTTTCAACTCTTACACTACTACCTGAAAAGCATAGCAAAACAAAATCCTCTGTGTACAATTACATAATACTGTCATGTTCTCCAAATCATTTTCTGTATCAGGAAACGGACTTTGGAACAATCTTCCTCAAAATATCAGAAACTAAATCCCTTCCAATCTACAAAAGACAGCTAATGATTCACCTTATATCACAAGAGCTGTTTAGATTCTGTTCTTTCATAGCAGCCATCGTCACTCCAGTCTTCAACTCTTTCTGTATCCCTTCCACTTCTGATAACATTAAACATCACTTCAAATGTGCTAACCTAGTCTACACCATTCTTAATGTCCTTTATTATTATTATTGGAAATATTTTGTAATCCTTTTGCATAAGTCATTCCTGATCTGATGTAAGAGATAGCCCTAAGGCCCTATCTGCTCAATGCAAATAAGCAAAGAATAAAATAAATAATAAATAAATGGCTTGCTGTAAGTCTTTGAAGAAACTTAAAAAAAAGCCTTATTAAGTTTATACATGGAGCTTCACTCAATAGTGGATCTGCTGGATGCCTCACAAATCACTTTTATTGAGGTGTTCCATGGAATTGATGGGATGGGCTGAAGCTTTATTAATAATGTCATGATAGATGCCACAAGTTTGCAAGTTTTTAAACTAATTATTGCAATGGTCACAGTTGCAGTTAGTCACATTTGAGAACTAGATTTGATTACATTTAATTATCATCTTCAGATTTGATTAATCACATATCGTGACAAAAGTCACAATTCTTTAAAAAGAACATACTCATAAACTGTAAAATAAGAGGAGCAGTGCTGTAGTACACTTGTGACAACATTCTTCTTTATCTAGCGAAGAATATGTAATACCCTTGATAAGCTGCAGCAAATGGTGAACTGTCTTCTAGTTAGGGTATACCACAAATTTCTTCCTCCTCATACTTTGATTGAATAGCATCTCATTATTTGTCTAATCTATCCATTTAATCTTAAACACAATTGTTGGAGTCTGAAGATTGCACTGGGGGAGATTAAATTAATCTATGTTTGGAATGTAGTAAAGAAGGACAAATAGAAGAATGTATTAAGTGTCACACTTCAAAATATTGGTATCTGAAAATAAGAAGTAAATATGCCAATTGTTTCTTTATAAGAAGTAAGAAGTGGAAGTATTGTATTTGAGCAGAATTTAAAAACAGGAATAGAACTGTCTGATGTTTCAGACTTAAATTAATGGCTTTCCATTGCATAATAAATTAGAAGAAAGAGGAGTCATCACATTGTAAAAAACAGTTATAAATTTGAAACAACAGTGACACGGATTGTTTACAGAACAACATATAGAAGCACTTTCATATGAAGTGATAACATTTAACAGCACAGTTATAATCATTACACTTTTCATATCTAAAATGGGAATCTTTCAAGTTTATAGAAAAATTTGAAGAACCATTGTCACATAGTAGATAAAAAAGGGAAACAGTAATTTTTAATGTTTTTAATATTAATTTTTAATGCATCTGAGAAAAACATTACATGTAAACATTACTTAAAACGTTCAGTCCAAGCTCTGTTGTGCAATTTCGCACCAGTGTTGCACATGACAGTGGACCTTAACGTATTATAATATTATATGTAAGCACATAGTCAACAGAGTTAATATTAATCCAGTTTTTCAGCATGTTCTCAGCTGTTGATGGTCAATTAGAAATGAGAGAGAATATGACAACTCAAAGTCAGTGTAAACAACAAAAACAGAATATTTAACAATGTTGCAACACTCACCTCAGGACAAACAAAGAAAGTATCAGTTGGAGAAAATAATGAAAGGCTGTATGTACAAAGTATAAATTTAATGCATTTCAAAGTTAATTTTCACACAAATTTAACAGTTGTTTCCTAATGAAAACGCAGAATATGAGGCCAATGGTTATCATATAAATATTGGAATAAAAGGAAAAAGGTATCATGTTGCAGCATGATATAAGAATGCAAAATGGTCTGGATAAACAAAAGTGTACAGCTGCTTTCATATGATGAAAGGGGGTTGTTGTTGGTTTTGTTGTCTGCTGTTATTTTTGTCTGAAAATTGGTTTGATGCAGCTCTCTATGCAACTTCATACTACACAAATCTCTTCATCCCTGGATAGCTACTACAGTGTACATCTATTTGAACCTGGTTACTATACTCAGACTTCGTCCTCCATCTACAATTTTTACCCTCCACAATTCCCTGCATTACCATATACACGCTTCAGTGTGTGTCCTGTCAACCAATTCCCTCTTTTCGTCAAGTAGTTCCTTAAATTTCTTTTTTCGCTCAATTTCTTTAGGTACCTCCTCATTAGTCATTTGATTTACCTATATAATCTTCAACATTCTTCTGCAGTCCCACATTCCAAAAGCTTTTATTCTCTTCTTTCCTGAACAACTTATCATACACATTAAAGTTTTATGTAGGCCATGTGGTTTAGATTTTACCTGTCACCTTAGCTATAGCTAAAACAGATTACTGTCCAACAAATGGAATCATCGGACCTTTCCTGACCAGCCTATCAGCTTGTTCAATATCACATATTATTGAGTGGCCAGCAACCCACTGCAAGTACACTTGGGTGCTTTGCCATAGCCTCACAGTAAATACATCCATGCCATTCTGCAACGAACTTTGATCCCATAGCAGGGGCTGACAGGGCTTTCAGAGCTGTTTGGTTGCTTGAAAGAACGCAGATGCTGCGATCTTTGTAGCATAGATGTAAATTCTCCTCTGCTCATATCTCCACCTGAAACACCTAGAGAAACTGTACTTTGCAACCAAAGC
This sequence comes from Schistocerca americana, assembly GCF_021461395.2. Classification (NCBI taxonomy): domain Eukaryota; kingdom Metazoa; phylum Arthropoda; class Insecta; order Orthoptera; family Acrididae; genus Schistocerca; species Schistocerca americana. Next base: position 872,323,385 of record NC_060119.1, on the reverse strand, counting down.
TGTACCTCATTTACTGTTGCTCCCGACCCTTTGTATGTTTTCGACCCGACAGTAACAAATGAACCTAGTTCTTTATCTGTCTATGACTCTCCACCCAAGATAACACGCTTCCTACCAAGAAATCGTCAATTAGCCACAAATTTCGTCTGATACCCCACATAATTGCATTTTTTATGATAAGCTTTGGGATGGTAGTGGGTCAAATGCATTTGGCAAGCCAAGACTTACTATTCCCGCTCAAGTGCCTTGACCCACGACTTTCAATGTGAACTTCTTCAAAGAGTTCAGGTTTATCTATTGCCATCAGACCTATTATTTTCCCCTCATGAGGAGGATTCCGAACCATCTGTTTCAATTGATTTTCAGAGGAATAATTAATATTGTTTCACAGGATGTTTTGCCACTCCCATTATGTATGAACTTGTAATTATTCCACTCGATTGTTGGATGGTTGAAGTCTCCTGCACTGATACCAGTATAGAGGGGAGTATACGTAGCAGCGAGTTGAGAGAGTGGTTAATGTTTTCATTTACAGTTGGGAGTGAGATCTAGGTCAGTAGGAGGGTTCTACTCTAAATTTACGTCTTACCTTGGTACTGAGTGCTGCCCAAGCAATACAGGTACTGCAAGCAGCTCCAATTTCTATTTCAGTGGATTTGAGTTTCTTATCTACTGAGAGAAATATGACACTTCCATTTACCATTAGCCTACCCTTTCGACTCCAAAAATCATAATGGTGTCAGTTTTAGCTTTAACAAACTTTCTATATCCAGTATTGTCTGAGCTCCACTTTTTTTATGACCGCTTCAAACCCTGGAACTTTGTATTACATACTTCCGTTGTTGATTACTAGGATACCTGTGAGGGGCGTTTCTTTCGGTCTTACACCAACACTTCATGGTCATTGTCTGCACAGGATGAAAAGTTGCCTATCTAAAGACCCCTTGTGTGTAACCCACACATAGTCAGCTGGGTGTCAGCCTCTGCTGTGTACTGCTCCCCTAACCCGTATAGAGGGCCCTACAGTTCCTAATTCCTCGGCGCAAATCAATGAACTCACAGCCTAGCTTGTCACATAGTCTCTGGTGCAAGACTTCCACACTACTTACAACGAGCGTCCCACTTTCAGGTTTGGGGACAATGTTGCAGTTTGTGTGCTTCGTTGAATTTCCGTGAGCAGGGCTTGTCTTCTCAACTTTCTTTGCCAGTTGTTGGAATGGTTCACGTATGACCTCAGAACTGAGACAACATGCATTTTTAGTTCCAATGTGTGCCATTATCTTCAGCTGGTTGTATACTGCTCTCCCAGTGACTGCGTGCACAAGATTTTTCTTATCTGTCTCTGTCCTGAGGGGTACTGTTATTCGCCATACAGTACCTTTGAAGTGCCGATGATTGCCAGTCCCCCTACCCTTTGGTGTCTGCTTGCCCCTGACATTAACCCTGCAGACTTCCCAACAGGTGAAGTGTATCACACTGTCACAGTTTGAGTTTCAGCTGGAAACAGAAACCACAGCCATGTAGGTAGGGAGGATGAGTGCAGTACCTTCTGTCTTCCCTGTACTGCACCAGTAGAGCTACTACTGACTCGCCAGTCACTCTCTAGTTGTTGAGCAGTGATAGGTCCTGCTTGTTCACGAGTAAAAGCTGTAGGGCAAGACACAATTCCGGAACATTCGTAATTTCGCGCCAATAGTGTGATGGAACGGAATGCGGTTGGTATCGCTGCTCACGCCTGTGTTTAATGTGTAACTTCCGGAAGTTTCATTGTTGTTTGTCTGTTAGTTATTGTTCAGTGCTGTATAGAGTAGAACGTTGTGCCGCACAGTTTGCGAATATTGAGATGGCAGAGTTAGAGGAGCAACGCGCCGGCATTAAATTGTGCTCAGGGAAACCGTTACAGAGACACACCAAATGACGAAGGCAGCCTAGGGATGTGAATGCTTAAGCCATGTTCGGTGTTCCGAATGGTTCAAACGGCTTAAAAATGGGCAGAGGGAAGTTAACAGTGACCCTCGATCTGGACGGCCTTCGATTTTTATCCGACGACGCTCATGCCAGGAACATCAAAGAAATTGTGTGTGCCAGTCTAAGACTGACTGCCCAAGAGATTACAGAAGAATGTAACATTTCAGCTGTATCATGTCATGAAATCCTGAAACAGCATCTTGGAATGCAGTTCGTCCCACGGCCCTTGAGTCAAGACCAGAATGACCTTCGCCTCATACATTTTGAAGAGTTTTTGCATCGCGCAAATGAGAACGAGATATTTCTTAAGAGAATCGTATCAGGTGTGAGACGTGCGTATACGGTTTTGATGCTGAGACCAAGGTTTAGTCTTTACAATGGGTCGAGTAAGGTTGTCCAAGACCAAAAAAAGCTCGTCACGTCAGGTGAACTGTCAAAGCCAAGCTTCTTTGACTCTGAAGGATTAGTTCATCATGAATTCGTGCCACAGGGACAAACCGTTAATCGATGGTGTTATCGGGACGCCTGCGAGAATATATGAGAAGGAAACGCCCTGAAATGTGGCGGAACAACTCATGACTCTTGCGTCATGATGACGCACTCGCACATTTACCCATGTTTGTGCGAGACTATTGCACAATAAACGAAATCACTGTGCTGCCTCAGCCTCTGTACTCTTCAGTCCTAGCCCCTGAAGACTTCCTTTTTATTTCCAAAGTTAAAAACCCCGCTGAAAGGACGTAGATTTGTAACGACATACAAGATACAAGAAAATTCTCAGACGGCGCTTCGCGCGATCCGATAGAGCCGTACCAAGGCTTCTTCAGGAAGTGGAAACGGCGATGTGGAGGAGGGCATTTCAAAGAAGACCATGCACAATAAGTAACAGGTAGCGTAGAAAAATTTTGTGGACAAAGTTCCGGAATTTTTTGAACAGGCCTCGTACATCCAGCAAATAATTGAGGACATATGTTACAAGTGCTACTCTGAGATGAAAATGTTGGCACAAGAGAGGAATCCGTGCTGGGCCGCATCAAACCAACTGCTTAGTAGAAATGGGCAAACTGAAACACGTAACTGTTTCGAAACAAATGAAACAGTACAATGTAATGTTTCGATCGCTGTTTCGAAACAGTGAAACAGTTTGTGTTTTGTTACCTAATAAACCTACACATTTCATCATCTTGAATGTCTACTGTATAAGTTTGTCCATATAAACACAAATGAGGTGCGAGAGCGCTAATCATATCGCAGAAAGTATGAAACTATCACTTAGGCGTCTTGGCAGTTTCGTATTTCCTGCAGCAAATACGCTGCTTTCGTGTCGTGTGACTTTCATACTTTTCAATTGGCTGAGGACAGTCATAGCCTAAGACAGAAGAACCACCACGAACGGAACTGGAGGTGGGAGCAAACTGTAGACACAACGTATATGCTATGGGATTCCCACTTTCCGTTAGTATGGGTAATATACCCATCCTGCTAATTTCCATGCACACTAAGGGAATCATTGTGGATAATAGGCACAGTGACTATAGTCTCACAAATAATGCCAAATAATTCGAATAAATAACAAAATATAACAGAAAAAATTTTGTCTTTCAAGGTGTTTCGAACCGTTACTATAAATTCACCATGCTTGCCAGCCCATCCCGTTCACCATTACACTATCAGTGATATGTCAAACAGATTGCTTGCAATTATACCTACATCAAATTTATGTATATGTCTAATAACTGTCACTTTACGCCTTTTTTTATTCGAAATGTTGTAGGCTTATTTGCGTTTCTTAATATGATTACTGTACATGAACAGAGAAGCGTATGTTATGAAAAGAGTGTAATTCAACTGAATGATTTTCGCCTGTTTATTATTTTGAATGTGAATAGTATGCGTTGTTTTATTGTCTGGTTAGTGTTTATAAAGCAGATGTTACGCCATTTCGGCATAAGACAGTCAGCTAGAAACGAAGCTTTATTTTCGGATATCTTAAGCTTCATGCTATTGCTTGTCAAAAAGATTTAGACACTCTTGAAAGTGTTTCACGAAGTGGTATGTTGTGTTTCAGTACCTGTGCCGAGCCCGAATCTCGCCCGACACACAGCGGAATGAAACATCACTGTTTCGATACAATTAGTCCGTTCCAAGCACAGGTGGACTGAAACAGCCTTATTTTGAAACAACGATACAGTTTCTGTGTCTGGCTCGATATCGAATCTGGTCCGGTTATCCGAGACAGGGGCGGAATGAAACACCACTGTTTCGAAACAGTGAACCACAGCCGTTCCGAAACACTGAAACAGTTACACGTATCGATACACTGTATCGAAACATAGAAACAGTGGCTAAGTCTACTGCTTACAAACAGTAGCCCGAGAACAGTGTTCACAATGCGACTGCATTCTGAATTTGAAATTAGTCTTGTTAATTACTTTTTAACTGCGGGATCTGTTACAGGGACTAAAATTTCTATTTAAAAATCGAAACAACAACACTCAAGAGCGTGGTTCATTTCGTAACGGGGGAATAACCTGGGATAAAGTTTACTATTATTCTAAGGCAATTTGAAAGTTTATGTCTGGAAATTTTGTTTTGTCGATGTTATGCTCATTAACAGACTCGCTTAACAAATCTGTAAGTACGAGAATTTTACGACAAATGCAGACAATACACACTACCCTTAATAGACAAAATTAACTGTTACACGGTATGACAGTTATAATATGCACAAGCATAACTATGTTTACTTCTATCTAACACTTCTATCGAACACTTCCTTAGAATAAACTGCCCAACGAGTGAGAAAAAGTGGAAATTTTTTACTAACCACGTAATTGTCTGCTGTGATTATAGGTAAACGATTTTACGAATAAGATGAGGCTGCCAAAGAGTATAGAATACACAGCTGTTACTCAGAACCGTCGATTTACTACGAACCACACTATACACGAAAAGCGTAAACTTCTGAAAATTCCCAGTGACATACCTTTAATCACACAGATATACACTAAAACTAGGGGCAACGAGTGTCTGGACGAAGTTGTGAGTTCTTCGTCGTCTTCAAACTATTGTCCATGAAGCCATTGCAAGAAGAGGAAATAGTCGCTGATTAAGAGATAGGAACCGTAAAATGGTTTATCAAATAGAGTGCAACAGATACGTTGAGCAGTGGCGGCTCGTGGCTGGGAAGTTAGGTGAGGAGCTAGCAGGAAAGAAAAATATACCTATATTTACACTAACTTATCTTAATAACTGAACTTACCTGTTTCTTGTACACCAAATCAATCCTTCGGTCCTTCAAGGCTGCAAATGGGCTGGTGATGTCTTCACTGAATGGCTGTGTTTTTATTAATTGCGCTAGAAGTTCCTTCTGAATTGGAATATTCATTAAAGAAGGAAGTCTCTCTTCTGAAATTGCGTTCATCAGGTATGTTTTTACACGTTTCAGCTGAGAAAAGCTTCGTTTCACAGATGCTGGAGTAGAAGAGATGTACAGACTAAGGAAGAACAGTTTATAAGCATCCGTAAAAATGTCCTTACCTTGAATAAGCATTACTAACATCTTTACGATGGAAATATTTCTGTAATTTCCATCGGCTTTTTGGAGAAAACTGGCCCAGACAACTTTTGCAAGTGCGCTAGAAGGAAAACGTGTGTGGTATTCTTTAAGTGGCGTGGTATGGGCAAGGCAAACAATCTATTTTGAAATTTCTCACCTATTTCGATCGATAAGTGATCTAGAATTCCGTAATACAAGGCTTATCTTTCCTGTTTTCGTCTCTCTAATGTGAAAAGGGTGTTTCTGATAAAATATACACTATATCATAAGCGGGATTCATATTTAAAACATGCAACACTAAACGCACAATGTGTGCTCCACGCAAACGACAACCAGTGCTTTATAGTCTGGAACTTGTACTGAGGTGGTAAAAGTCATTGGATACCTCCTAACAACGTGACGGACCGCCTTTCGCCCGGCGTAGCGTAGCAGCTCGATGTGGTATGGATTCAAGTCGTTGGAAGTCCCATGCAGAAATATTGAGCCACGTTGCCTCTATTGCCGTCCATAATTGGGAAGGTGTTGCCGGTGCAGCATTTTGTGTGCGAACCGATCTCTCGATTATGTCCTACAAATGTCCGATCGGATTCATGTCGTGCGATCTGGGTGGCCAAATCTTTCACTCGAATTGTCCAGAACGTCCTTCAGACCAGTCGCGAACAACTGTGACAAATTCACGCAGGTGACACGACGGTTACTATAGCGGTTATGCTTAACCCGTAGCTCCGCCCATGAGGCTGACCTAAAAGAAAGGAAGGCTACTTCACTCCTCCTGGTCAGAATCGCGCCCTTACTTCTGTAAGAAAGTTCTCAGCAGTACAATAAAGGGAAATATGTTTGCAGTAAAGACCAGTATACGTGGTAAGTTAAGTAAACTTTTTTTTTAAAGTGTGGCAAGATAAAGATATAAATGAAGTGCCACTTCACCTACTACCCCTGACGCCGAGTGCGGGAAGAATTGCGTTAGCGCTGCACTGTCAGTGAGACAGGCTACTCAGGACTACAGTTGCCACACCGTCGGTTTTAAATGGCAGGTCTGTGTTGAGCGTTTCGTGATATGTGTCGAAAAGCGCTCTGCCAGTTGACATTCTCTGCCCTTTGTGTTTGTCGGTAAGGATTGTCGACTCCCACTTTGCGCAAAATTTGTGATATCTGAGCCTTTCCGCGGCAATCATAAAAATAGTGGTGCGTCCAACATAATGCAGTTAGAGCATTAATCAGTAATCAGCTTTCAGATTACGGTTTTCACTTCACTTTGTGCACGATTTGATTGGCCTTTAAATGAGCCTGCCACTGCATCGCTTCCCCCTGCTCATTCTTACGGCCACTTTTGAAATCTTGACGCTATTGTTTAACGTCTCCTGCGTTTACTTCTACATGACCATAAACTAGGTCAACTCCTAACGAATCTGAACGGATGTACCGGGTGATCAAAAAGTCAGTATAAATTTGAAAACTGAATAAATCACGGAATAATGTAGATACAGAGGTACAAATTGACACACATGCTTGGAATGACATGGTGTTTTATTAGAACCAAAAAAATACAAAAGTTCAAAAAATGTCCGACAGATGGCGCTGCATCTGATCAGAATAGCAATAATTAGCGTAACAAAGTAGGACAAAGCAAAGATGATGTTCTTTCCAGGAAATGCTCAATATGTCCACCATCATTCCTCAACAATAGCTGCAGTCGAGGAATAATGTTGTGAACAGCACTGTAAAGCAAGTCCGGAGTTATGGTGAGGCATTGGCGTCAGATGTTGTCTTTCAGCATCCCTAGAGATGTCGGTCGATCACGATACAATTGCGACTTCAGGTAACGCCAAAGCCAATAATCGCACGGATTGAGGTCTGGGGACCTGGGAGGCCAAGCATGACGAAAGTGGCGGCTGAGCACACAATCATCACCAAACGACGCGCGCAAGAGATATTTCACACGTCTAGCAATATGGGGTGGAGCGCCATCCTGCATAAACATCGTACGTTCCAGCAGGCTGCGGATGATGCGATTCTGTAACATATCGGCGTACCTCTCGTCCGTCACGGTAGCAGTTTTGCTGTCCAGCGCCATCTGTCGGACATTTTGTGAACTTTTTTTTTTCTTTTCTAATAAAACCCCATGTCATTCCAAGCATGTGTGTCAATTCTTACCTCTCTATCTACGTTATTCCGTGGTTTATTAAGTTTTCAAATTTATACTGACTTTTTGATCACCTGGTATATTCTTTAACACTAAAATAATTTAATTCCAGTAGCCATTTTGTAACTGGTGTGAGCAACGATTTTCGAAGTCATTGTTGTGTGCTTTGATCCACAGCCAAACGACTACTGATACAAAACTGTGACTGTACTGAAACAACAATTTCTGTGTCTTCGTTGTGTTTATTAATAGGTAGTCAAAGAATCACGACTTAATTCTTAATGATCAAATACAGGTCGACTACTCAACCTTGGTAAACTAGCAGAAGTCAATTAATATTTTTCTCGCCATAACAAATTGTTGTAAATAATATAGCTGTTCCTCAGCCACATTCCATTGACTCCTTTCTCGCCTCTCCCCTCTCCCTCCTCCCGCCCCCACCCTTTTTTGCCTGTGCATCACATTCACAAGCTAGCATTTTCATATAATGTAGTAGTCTTTGCCAGTATTCACTATTTTGTGTTGTACATGCTTATACTTTTAATCTATGGCTATAATGTAACAGAAGGTTTATTTGTTCACAGATTCTTTGTGTATTTCATTGCGCTTGTGTTTTTCGTATGGATATATAGTCGTAGTATGACACTGAAGCTTTTCAAATACTTTTACAAGAACTTGAATTTGACAAAATTGATCTCCCACCAAGGAACAACAATCAGGACAATAACAGACAAGAATTCCGACCATAGCCTGTTCAGTCAAATAACTGGAAGCCCAGGGACAATTTAATGGTCACGTCAGGAAAATAATAGACAAGAATTCACATACCAACCCTATCAGACAAATAACTTGCAGTCCAAAGGACATTTTAACAGCCAGGGCAGATTCCACAATAAGAACGTAGATGGGTGCCCATTGAATCAGAGAAGATATGGGAATAACAACTTGAGTCACATATCTTTAGAGAAACAATCTGTGTACAGATATAAACTCTCAGTGATGTTCTGTGAATTATCTATATAGTCTTACATTGTTTGATGATGGACAACAAACCCGAAAGCTGGTTCACAACAAACTATAAATATTATGTTGGAACGTTAGTACCGTGTACCTAGGTTTTTAATAGTTAACTTTGATACTAAACATCATAGCAGAAGGTACTCTAAGGTCGTGTGTGCATGCATGAGGAAGATATACCCTTTTAAAATCGGTTAGTTCTTTCGAAAATAAAAACTTTGTAGTCTTATGTGTAAGTTAAAATTGATGTAGCAGATGCAGTCTCGGGTGTATCTTTCCAAAACACCCTGCACATTAAAGTACTCAAGTTCTCTGAATGTACTTCCAAGTTAGAGTGGCTGAAACTCTCCCCCTGTCACCCACCCCACTCCCCGTTTCTGTGTCTTGAGTATACAGTTTGTCCCAGAAATGTTGCGCCACTTGAGTGCAGTCGGAGTCACAGGTATCAGCACCTGCAGCTAGGCCACCCCTTCGGCAGCAAACGTGACTCAGTACATTGATAGACTGTTGGTGGAAGGTCTCGCACTTTTGTTCGTTATTCAGTGATCGCGACTGATTGCCAGTGGAGAAGATGGTGCTAGAAGCTGCATAGACAGTTCTTATCTCTCATGAATGCGATGCTCTGTTGCCTCCTTGGTGGATGACGGTTTCGGACACGGGTTTCCATCTTCAGTTTATTTTTCTCTTGTGTACCGAAAAACTGCAGAGATTTTACGGGTTTGAGGAGAAAGAAAAATAAATTGCGGATGGAAACGCGTGTCCAAAACCATCATCCACTGAGGCAACAGAGGATCCCATTCATAGGAGACAAGGCCTTCCTACGCAGCAGCTAGTGCCATCTTCTCCACTGGCGACTGTGGCAGCTAGTCGCGGTCACTGAATAACAAACAATGCGACGTTCCACTTGTTTGCTGCCTAGTGACAGGTGCCGACGCCTGTTAAAGACGCTCTGTGGCATAGTTGGATGACGTTTCCGGACACGGGATTCTATCCTCGATTTGTTCCTCAAGACACCATCTACAAGCCCTCGAATTTTGTCACAACATTTCTGGGGCACCCTATTCATCATGACACGCCTGATGACCGCTTTCTTTCTTTCTGTCAGGACTGGTTCTTTTCTCATCATCCTAAGCCACTCGGTCGTAACAAAACATTGAACTAGCACGCGCTGTCGACGTCCATCACGCCACATAGTTTCATATCTGACACTTCTTTATCAGATCGGAGAATTAAAAAAAAAAAAAAAGGAAAAACACTGAAATTTTAGCAGGATGCAGTGCTAGGTTCCTGCACCGACCCGCAGGGTATTGATGAGTGCTGTGTTCTGAGGTCAATTCCACTACGGAAGTAATATATTTTCTTTATTAACTGTGGAATATGAGTAGGACAACAATAGTAGATAACACCACAAGAATGGCATCTGCGTAACTCGCGTTTTTCTGTACATGGCAAAGATCAAAAATAGCTAATTGGAGTATTAACTAAACAGGTAGCAAGATATTGCTTCTGTTTATATGTATAAACTATCAAAACATTATTAGATCAGTGCTAAATTTTGAAGTCAGCCATAAAATTTAAATATTTATGGGTAATACTAAGGAGCAATATGAAATGGGACGAACATTTAAAACCAGGAGTATGGAAGGCTTTGATTTGTTGGTAAGGTCCTGGAAAACTAAGTGCATCTGTAAATGAAACCTCATACAAGACGCTAGTGCATGCTGTTTTAAAGTAATGCTCCAGCATTTGGAGTCCCTATCAATTAGGCATCGCAACAGACATCGAATGAATTCAGAGATGTGTTGCTATGATTTTCCCCTCATTATACGTCGTAATGGGGTAGGAATGAAAGTCACTAATACTGGTACGAAGTACCCTCTGTCATGCATTGTACAGTGGCTTGTGGAGTACCTAAACTGTCTGATCAAAAAAACATGGACACATATTAGCGGCCATTGACATGAAGTGTGTCCACCCTTCACTTTTATGACGGCGTGAACTCTGTTGGGGACACTTTCAGTGAGGTATCTGAATGTCGGTGGACGGATAGCAGTCCATTATTCCTCAAGAACTGAATCAGAGAAGGCAGTGATGTTGGGTGCTGGGGCCTGGAGTGAAGTCGACGTAATAACTTTCCCAAAGGTATACATTGGGTTTAACTCTGGACCTTGGGCAGGTCAGCTCCTTTCAGTAATGATATCGCCCACAAAACCACAAAGTATTGCCTCTGCTTTACGACTGAGAGCATTGTCATGCTGATAGTAGTAGTAGTAGTAGTAGTAGTAGTAGGAGTAGTAGTAGCAGCTTTATTCATCTGTAGATCTCTTTTTAGAAGGATATAGGACATGTCAAAGTATTTGCAAAATTAGATCAATTGAAAATAAGCTAATTCGTATACACATATATTTACAGACTTCTAGTTAGAGACAATCATTAGATTTACTCCTGGTATACAATACTTTTTTTACAAATAATTTATTAAATAATGTAATGCTACATTGTTCACTCGTATCTCACAATCAGTCACTGCACACACTATACACACATTGTTTCATAACACTTCACTCACTAAACACACACACACACACACACACACACACACACACACACACACACACACATTGGTGATCTCGGGGCCATTTTCTGTACCGCAACTTCCCATTGGCTATCCTGAAAAAACTGAATCAGCATCCCTCCATAATGAGTGAGATGTTGAGCTCTGAAAGAGGAAGAGGTATTAGTATTGTGCTATGCATAGCTTGGGGGTAAGTATTTCTAGAAAGGAAAAAAGAAGAAAAAAAACATAAAATTAAGGTGTTATGTGGAATGTTGGATATTTTATAATCATTATTATTATTATTTATCTGTATAACTTGTTTTATCAAACCCCTACTCTGTTTTAGCTAAATAATACTTCAACATATAAAAAGTATTGCATAACAGGTACTTTTTAGCTGCCTTTTTAAATAAGTGTATTTTGCCAATTTCTTTAATCTCTTTTGGTAATTTATTGTACAGTTTTATACCTTAATAGAAAATGCTGTTTTGAGTTTTATGTTTATTTTTCCTTGGTAAATGTAAGTTGAGTCTATCTCTTGTTGCATGATATAAATAATCATCATCTCAGAACTGTTCATGTACTGTAAACAGTCTATAACGCCGTAAAACGTAGTTCATATCCTTCCATATTTAGCATTTTCCTAAGCACGATAAGGTGAGCACACCCTAGCCACAGAACCCCCCCCCCCCCCCGCCCGCCCCCCCCCCCCCTAATGTATCACCAGTTCTTCCATACTTCACTGTTGGCACTACACATGATGGCAGAAGTTCTTGAAGCATTCGCAAACCCAAACACTTCCATCCGATTGCCACAGGGCATAGCGTGATTTATCCCTTGTTTCCAGTCATTAACTAGCCATTGGCATCGCTCTTTACACCACCTCAAGCGTCGCTTGCGACTGGCTTCAGAAACGTGGTTGACATTGTTGAAGCTGAACAGCTGGTAACACTTTGGAACTCACGAAATATTCCTTTCGTAAATTTCATGCGACTTTTTGCAACCCTCCGCAATGCTCGGCGTCCCTCTCTGTCAGTACTTAAGGAGTACTTGGCCTGGGTTTAGCTGTCATTGTCCGTTCGCATTTCCACTTCAGTCACACCATCAACCAGTCGATTAAAGCAGCTTTAGTAGGGTTGAAATGCCCCCGATGGATTTGATACTCAGGTGACATCCAGTCACGTTCGACGTCCCTGAGCTCAACTGACAGACTCATCCTGCTGCTGCTTCTCTACTGACAACACAGAACTCCTCACTACCTTTTGCACTGGCAGATCAGCCTCTCATGAGATGTAGTGGTCAATTCCGCGTCACACAAGGATGTCTGGCTGCTTTTCAAGAGATGGTTTTATGTAGATGTCGAGGCCATTGGGTCAGCTTAGCTATCTACAAGATGTTACCATTACAGATAATTTACATGTCCGCCTGCATCGAACCACACCTACATCCGTATCTATGCTTCGCAAGCGAATTTTCGGTGTTTGGCGGAAGGTACTTCTGGTCCCACTATCTGAATGTCCTCCTTCCCTGTTTCATTCGCGAGTAGCACTTGGGAAAAATGATTGTTGGTTACCTTTGTTTAGCTGTAATTTCTCAAAATTTTCATTGTGGTGATTTCACGAGACGTATTTCACTCTTCATTTTGAAAAATGTTTGTCCATAGGAGTGAAACGTACAGCTTTCAAGACTATTCTGCGAAGTCTTATACAAGGAGCTCAAAAAGAAGTTAGTAACTAACATGGAAAAGCAAACCTACGTTTCTACCATTTGTAGACTTAGAGAAAGCTATTGACAATGTTGACTGGAATACTCTCTTTCAAATTCTGAAGGTGGCAGGGGTAAAATACAGGGAGCAAAAGGATATTTACAATTTGTACAGAAACCAGATGGCAGTTATAAGAGTGGAGTGGCATGAAAGGGAAGCAGTGGTTGGGGTGGGAGTGAGACAGGGTTGTAGCCTCTCCCCGATGTTATTCAATCTGTATATTGAGCAAGCAGTAAAGGAAACAAAAGAAAAATTCGGAGTAGGAATTAAAATCCATGGAGAAGAAATAAAAACTTTGAGGGTCGCCGATGACATTGTAATTCTGTCAGAGACAGCAAAGGACTTGGAAGAGCAGTTGAACGGAATGGACAGTATCTTGACAGAAGGATAAAAGATGAACATCAACAAAAGCAAAACAAGGATAATGGAATGTAGTCGAGTTAAGTCGGGTGATGCTGAGGGAATTAGATTAGGAAATGAGACACTTAAAGTAGTAAAGGAGTTTTGCTATTTGGGGAGCAAAATAACTGATGATGGTCGAAGTAGAGAGGATATAAAATGTAGACTGGCAATGGCAAGGAAAGCGTTTCTGAAGAAGAGAAATTTGTTAACATCGAGTATAGATTTAAGTGTCAGGAAGTCGTTTCTGAAAGTATTTGTATGGAGTGTAGCCATGTATGGAAGTGAAACATGGACGATAAATAGTTTGGACAAGAAGAGAATAGAAGCTTTCGAAATGTGGTGCTACAGAAGAATGCTGAAAATTAGATGGGTAGATCACATAACTAATGAGGAGGTACTGAATAGAATTGGGGAGAAGAGGAGTTTGTGGCACAACTTGACAAGAAGAAGGGACCGGTTGGTAGGTCATGTTCTGAGGCATCAAGGGATCACAAATTTAGCATTGGAGGGCAGCGTGGAGGGTAAAAATCGTAGAGGGAGACCAAGAGATGAATACACTAAGAAAATTCAGATGGATGTAGGTTGCAGTAAGTACTGGGATATGAAGAAGCTTGCACAGGATAGAGTAACATGGAGAGCTGCATCAAACCAGTCTCAGGACTGAAGACCACAACAACAACAACGTTTCTTTGATAATGAGAGTAGCACTGCAAGGGAAGAATTTCTAAAATTCATTGCTGTTACTGACCTGACGTGTGAAAAGTTAGCAAACACCATCCTGCGGGATGGCACTGATATAGCCAATGACGTCGATGTGCTTATTGCCGATGACAACCCTATGAGAGAGGCGCGAATGTGAGTGGTAAATATTAAGGAGTTCAAGCAGTTTCATCACAGCAACAGCCATTAGCAATTTACAGTCACTGTGCTAGTCACAGGCTCAATCTTACACAAAGTAAAGCCTGTACTCTAAGCAGTGTACTAAATGCTATGGGTATAATTGATTCAGTGCCGAACTTCATCAGGGAATCTGCTCAACGACGACACTTACTGGAGGAAGAAACGCAGTAATCTCTACCAGCAGAAAAGTTTCACAAAATTAAGAAACCGTGAAACACATTGAGTAGAGAGGCATGGTGCTTCCTGCATTTTCGAGACATCGTTCCTATCCTAACTATAGCGCTGCAGAAACTATATAACATTCGTAGTGGGAGCAGTAATGCAACGACAGCATTTTCCTTACTTCATGCTGTGCAGTCATCAGAATTTATTGTAAGTTCATGTGCACTTGCCAAATTGCTTGGCTTAACATTGCCACTTGCTCGACACCTGGAAGACAAGGAAATCGATCTGTTCCAAGCAACTAAGGTCATCAGTCCCTAAGCTTACGCACTACTTAACCTAAATTATCCTAAGGACAAACACAACCACTGGCGCCTAAGACCGCTCGGCTAATCCCGCGCGGCAGAGGAACTCGCTGAGATGTTTGGCACTGAGATAAAAACTCTTAGAACAACTACCCTACAGAAGAATCCAACGGATGCCCGAGTTGAGTCACACGAGGAATTGTTTACACTGGCAATCTGGATTCTTTTTCTAGGTTTTCTGTGTAATGAACTGGCCTATAGATTCCCCAAAGCACTCCATGAAGCCGATAGCCATTTGAAGAAGCTATTACCAAAATACATTTTTGACGGGTACGCTGAGGAAGAGTTGAAATGCGCTGAAATACGCAAAAATGATTCGCCATGTTCCGCGGCTTTGGAAGGGGAACTGATGATCTGGAATCACAAGCCAACCTCTCCAGCAGAGACATGTGCTCCAAACATCGCAGTCCTCCATCAGCTCCTACCGATCCTGCCCGTCATTACTAGCACCGTAGAAAGATAATTTTCTCCGATGCGACGCATAAAATCCTAACTTCGTACCAACATGGCAGAAAACCGACTGAAGGGCTTAGCTTCGATTCGCATTGACAGGAACATTAAATTTATAGCAGAAAAAGTGCTGGAAGTCTTCTGTCGAAAATTTAAGAGAAGAGTGAACTTGCAGTATTTTTGAGAGTGCATTATTTAAGAGAGGGTATCTTATGATGTAGCTATACATGGTGATTTTTTCCATCGTGTACAAACTCTAGGGACTGATCGATGAGAGGATACGGACCAAAAAAGTCTAATTAACTAACGTCCGAAATACATGGTTCCATGCTAAATCATTTATTCAATCATATATTGTCACAGAGTCTGCTGTCTAATACGTGCTGTACCACGCAGCCACAGTTGCAGTGTGCGTGATTTTCTCCCACAGGTGGTACTGTTCCTCATACGTCATACCCTACTGCCATCTCCTGCCACATTAATTGGTAATGTTGTGTCCGATAAACTTCTCTTGCTGACTCACCTTGTAGTGGATGTCATACTGCATTGTACACAATGGTTCCGTATTCGAATCGAGAGCTTGGCGCCATGGTGTTTACTTACGGAAAGGCAAATGGCAACGGGCGGCGGGTAGCAAGGTTGTATCAGGAGACCTATTCGCGCCGACAACAACCACAGTATTCAATGTTTGTAATAGTGTTTCGTCGTTTGAGACAGGGTCGTTTCATGAAGAAGGAAATCATGAAGAACGTACCAGAAATGTTCGGACACTAGACTTGGAGGAAAATGTGGTGAACACTGTGGAAGGCGACCGTAGTGTCAGTACCAGGAAGTTGAGGAAGTTGACCCGCCACTACAGAGTAAGCCAGACGACCGTGTGGAACATTCTCCATAATTGTTACTACCCGTATCACCTAGAGCGTGTGCAGCGCTTACTAGCGACAAACTTTCCACTTCGGGAGCTGTTTTGTCACTGGCTTCTTTACAAGGCAACCACGACTCCGGGAGTTGTGTCATCTATCCTATTGACAGATCAGGCCACCTCTATGCCAAGTGATGTCTTCAGCCTTCATAAGAGTCATCTGGAGGAGAGTATGCAGAACCCCCCTGATATTGTGACAGCACAACATCAGCATCAGTTCAGCCGGAATGTGTGGGCCGGGATAATTGGCGCCCGTATTTTGGGACCAGTCTTCCTTCAAGGCCGCCTAACAAGCCGGAACTATCGGCGTTTCTTGAGGGTGACTTTGCCTCCCCTGCTGGAAGAAGTGCCACTGACTATTCGAAAGGTTATGTGGCTGCTATATGATGATGTTCCAGCCCACTTCACCGTTAACGTCCGGACGCATCTCAATAGTTCTTCTCTGGTCCATGGATCGGATGAGGGGGGTCCAGTTACATGGGCTGCTCGTTCACCGTATCTCAACCTGTGCGATTTCTGATTGTGGGGCCATCTCAAAAGTATCGTGTATGCTGAGCCCGCCGGCCGGTGTGGCCGAGCGGTTCTAGGCGCATCAGTCTGGAACTGCGCGATCGCTACGGTCAAAGGTTCGTATCCTGCCTCGGGCATGGGTGTGTGTAATGTCCTTAGGTTAATTAGATTTAAGTAGTTCTAAGTTCTAGGGGACTGATGACTTCAGAAGTTAAGTCCCATAGTGCTCAGAGCCATTTGAACCATTTTTAGCTTCTATTCTCTTATTGTCTGAAATGTTTATTGTCCACGTTTCACTTCCGTACAAGGACACATTCGATACGCATACCCAGCGAAAAGACTTCCTAGCTCTTCAATTTAAATTCGTTGTTAACAACTGTCTCTTTCAGAAACACTATTCTCAGGGCGTTTTTTATGTCTTCTCTACTTCGGCCATCATTAGTTATTTTGCTGCCCATAAAGCAACACTCAGCTACTACTTTCAATGTCTCGTTTCCTAACCTAATTCTATTAGCGTCATCTCATTTAATGCGACTAGAGACGGATGGGGGATCACTCTAGCAAAGATACGGGCTGCAAATGGCGAAATACACTGAGATAAGCGACTCTGACAAAGGACAGATTGTTATCACGTAGAGCCTGTGAATGAGTCTATCGAAAACGGCGAAGCTGGTCGAATGTTCACGTGCTACTGTCGTGAGCATCTATGAAAGTGGTACACGAACAGTGAAACTACCACTACGCGCTAAATGGGTGGACGTCCAGGACTCTTCACAGAACGTGGGATTCGGAGGCTTGTCTGCTCTGTAAAGTAGGATAAATAATTATCTGTGGTATCTCTGTCGAAAGAGCACAATGCTGTGGCACGCACAAGTGTTTCAGAGCACACACTGTTCATCGTACATTGTTGAACGTGAAACTCCGCAGCAGACGACTCCTACGTATATCCATGTTGACCCAGCGACATCGACATTTAGATCTGCAGTGGACACGGGACCATCAGGATTCGATGTTGATCACTGGAAACGTGTCAGCGTTTCGGATGAATCACGTTTGTTTTTACACCAGGTCGATTGTCGTCTCGATAAATGCCGTGATCGAAGTAAACGGCGGCTCCAAACATACACCTCGCCATGGGCGCAGGCTGCTGGGAGAAGTATTATGTTACGGAAAACAATCTCCTGCGCTTGCATGGAACCTGGGGTAATAGTCGGAGACATCATTTCAGCTGCGGACGACTTGCAGCCTTTCGTGCTTGATGTCTTCCCTGACGGCGATGTCATCTTTCAGCAGTATAGCCGTCCGTGTTCAAGAAGCCACAACCGTGCTACACTGGTTTGAAGAATATAGAGTACGATAGTGAAATCACTTTGATGTCTTGGGCACCAAATTCGCCTGACGTGAATCCGATGGAACCCTTCTGGGCCGCTATCGGGAGCTATCAATACGTTTACAACCAGTGGCCCGTTATTTACGGGAATTACATAACTTTTGTGTGGACATCTGATCCATATACCTCCACAAACCCACCAACAAATTGTAGAATCGATGGTACACAGAATTGGCGCTGTATTGCGTTCCAAAGATTGGCCAACAAGCTATAAAGCTGGTGGTCACAATGTTTTGGCTCGTCAGTGTAAGTACCCTACAACGTGCTTCGCTGCGACATGGATAATTATTAACGTGAAAGCTTGTGCCCCATCTCCCTCGCTCCCCCAGAAAAATATTCTGAATCTGCCCCTGTTTGTAAATGTATTCATATATCTAACTGTAGGAAGATGAAATAGTCACTTTCGCCTGAGATTTAATCATGAACCAAATCGAGATGTAAGATTAAATAATTAATTTTACTCTTTCATCCGAGATTGAGTCATGAGGCCTTTGTTAACCGATGGGTAAAAGGCAAGAAGATGCCGAATGACGGTGTCCAAGCTTCTTACAGGGCACTATCAATAACTAACCATAAGTTCACCTACATTTATATCGATACTCTGCCTATCACATTTAAGTGTCTGGCAGAGGGTTCATCGAAATAATTCTCTATTATTCCAATCTTGTACAGCGTGCAGAAAGAACGAAAACCCACATCTTTCCGAACGAGCTCTGATTTTCCTTGTTTTATCATGGTGATCGTCTCTCCCTCTGTAGGTCGGCGTGAACAAGATATTTTAGCATTCGAAGGAGAAAGTTGGTGATTGGAATTTCGTGAGAAGATTGCTCCGCGAAAAACGCCTTTGTTTTAATGATGTCCATCCAATCTTCAGTTAATCTGAACTATTCATTTTTTCACGCGCTTAGTCACAAATTAGTCTATTTTCTTCTTTGGATGAAACAGTAAAACCGCCAGGATTTGAGAATTCGTACGACACCGGGAAATGTGTTTTTTTGGCCGTTATCGCAAGTTTCATACTGGAACGTAATTTCATTTATCTGCTAACTCTGACTTTACACTTACGACGTACCGCCAACATAGAATCGAGAACCAGGTTCGTGCTTTTACTTAACTAAGTTAGTTACATGTTCCATAGAATATTTGAGGATTCTTTTATCGAAATGATATGAGACCAGTCAATTTACAGGTAAAGATGAAGACATAAGTTATTAGTCCTATTCATGCCACCACACTTACAGAATAATTGGTGTCTAAGAGAAATGATTTTATGTTAGATTTAAAACTTGCTTTGCTACCAGAGAAACATTTTATGGTACTGGGCAAATTTTTGTTGCTGCATATTGAACTCCATTCTGATCCATTGACAGCTTAAATATTAAGTAATAAATGTCATGTAAACAAACACAAACGCCATGATTGGTCAACCGCCGTCACACTTAACACTAGTGTTGTTACACTGCGGGAAGAATTATGTATCTGATATCTCATTACTATGTGTCTGTAAATGAAACTTTAAGATATTCTGAAATGTTAACAGTCATCAACGTTTTTCTTGATCGTTCATTAGTTACGTTGTTTTTGTTTCATAAATCGCGTGGCTTCGCAGTCTCTGTAAACGTTACTTGTCTGTGGTTGTCGCGCAGTTGATATGTACTGTGAAAATGGTTCACACTCCTTTCTGCCTCGTAGCGAAACACACGCGGCACACCATTAAAAATGGCAAACAAAAGCTGTATGTTATATTCTTGACCCCGCAGCACTGCAATCTGAACCCGATAAAATTGATATGGAACGAAGTTAAAGGATCTATCGCAAGAAATAACAATACATCTAAGCTGCCAGACGTACTGGAACTAATGTACGTCACTGCCGAATGCTAGCGAATTGCAGACCAACATGCCATAAAAGAAGACGGAAAAAATGTCGGTTTTTGGATGGCTTCTATTGTTAATCGTCTCGTTACCGATGTAGGAGATGACAGTTCCAGTAATTCAATGCATTACTTGGAGTCGGATAGGAGAGGAGCTCAGAGATTACCAACGACTAACTCTTAACACCTGTACTTTCAGTGGCTTCAGTATTCAACTATATGGTGAAATCCTTGCAATACGCTTTTATGTCGCAGGCAGAAAAATTACCTTGTGCTGAAGTTAGGAATTTTCATCAGACTTGTTTTTCATTGCAGTACTATGTTAGCTAAGTGCAAGAGCATGTTATGTTTTCCGACTGGTCATCTAAGAAGCATATTGCCGTAATTTTGCCATAAATTATTTCATACTGTTGAAAAATTAAGTGATATTGGAAGCTATATTGTTTCTCTGCTCATCTCTTTCTACGTCGTAAGTGCAATTGTTCACGTCACTGCAGGGCAGTTGGACCTGCTGGCTGGCCTGTGCTGCCAGTGAAACTGTGGTCCCTTATTATCGCTTAGTCGATTGTTGCGTAACGCACAGCATAAAAAAATATTCTTATTATCGTATTTGATTGTTCTCGAGACAGCTGGGCTTCCGCCCCACAAGAAACGAAATCCAATGAGATTCCAGCAAACGCGGAGTACATACTGTAGTATTTACATTGGGTTTATTCTTACGATGAACGCAGTGTAGTATTGTATGTATGAATATCACTACTCTTCTCAAACTGTGATGGATTATTAGTGTCGCATTATGGTATATGTATTGCGAAGGCGGAGGTAAAATGTGCAACTCCTCGACGAGGTACGTAGGTGACGACCGCGGGTGAACATCAAGTATAATTCTTCTTAATTGCTTTTGTGCAATCAGTATGTTCTTTCTAAGCGATGAGTTACCTCAGAAAATTATTCTATAAACCTTACTGAGCGGAAATTTGCAAAATATGTCAGGAACTTGATTCTTTTGTTTTTAAGACTAGCATTAATACGAAGAGCAAAAGTAATACTTATTTGGCCTCCGGCAGCTAACGGCCATTCAGCCAGCTAAACGTTAAATAAGAGACGTTTAATACACCCATACATTGATAACATAACAGTGACAGAAATATAACAACATTAACTATTAATAACACAAGTTAACGCATAATGCGAAAAAAATAGGAGCAGTAGAAATACAATTGTTCACAGCCTAAATTAAAATAACTATACATATAAGACACAGATTAATGTAACAGTTAACATAGTACCTAGTGCTCGGTTATTATTACAAAGCTATCTTGGCAGCTTACAAAAATTTGAAAAATCTTCGCTGTATGCAGCTCTATTAAAAGAACGTAGAATGGTGGCACACGTAGGAAACTCTACTTACAGACGTAATTGTTGCAAAAAGGATTGTCTGTGTCTCTCCCATTTTGCACATGCAAAGAGGATCTGCGATTCGTGTCATCTTCTGTAGTGTCATTCTAGTCTCAGAGCGGGATTGGAGCGATAGAGGTACATCGGTTTTTGTGGTTGAATCTCATACTGAAGACTGTAGATATCAGCCATCTGGGTGAGCGAGCATAGCGAAACCAGGGTCTACGTGGGATACCAGGCTGAATGCAGGCGTAATATCCTACCATGAGCAGTTGAGATACGTTACAGTCCTCTTGCCGTTGTTGAAAGGCGTTCTGTATGGTCAGACAGGACAGTTCAGAGGGCCAAAGCTTGAGGTCCGATGAAATCTCTAAGGTCTGTGGCTTTTTTTTTTTAGCAATATGATCGACTTCATCGTTACGAATTATGTCGCAGTGAGGTTTAACCCGAAGGAATTCTACCGTCTGTCTATAGATTTCACACAGGATGCATTGCCAAATCAGATAAAATGAAGAGATTGGTAACATGAAGGGAACTGATATATTTTATGGCTTCTACGAGGGCTGTTCTATAAAGAATGATCATAATTTTTTTTGACAACATACCTTTACACATCCTGATAATTTTGATGGTCCTTTTCAAAGTAATCTCCCATGAATGCGATGCACTTGTCCCAGAGTTTCTGCCTGTCTTCAAATACATGCTGGAAACCATTTTTGAGAGGTCCTTCAAAATAGCCTCCGCAGCCTTCACCACTGCTTCTGAAGATTGATAATGACTCCCATGAAGGCGTTTCTTCGTGTTAGGGAACAGAAAAAAGTTACATGGGGCTAAATCCGGTCTATAGGGAGGATGAGGGATGCACTTCACGCTGATTTTTGTCAAGATATTCAGCAACAACATTGGCAATATGCTGCCGCGCATTATCGTGGCGCAGCATCCATCCTGCTTCACGGAAATGTGGTCTTTTGCGCCTGATATGGACTTGCAATGTTTTAAGGACATCCCTGTAGTATCGTCCAGTTACTGATGTGTGCGCATGTACAACATGCTGATAAACCATTCCATGAATATCAAAGAATAAGATGAACATAACTTTCCCAGCAAAAGCAACCACTTTTGCTTCTTTGGAGGCTGGTGATGAAGGAGATTTCCACATTGAGCTTTGCTGTTTGCTCTCAGGATCAAAATGATGTAGCCATGTTTCATCAGCAGTGATTAGATTTGAAAGAAACTCTGGATCTTTCTGTAACATCAACTTTAACTGCATGCAGACCTGCACGTGAATGTCCTTTTGTTCGGGAATCAACAGTCTTGGAACCCATCGTGCACAAACAAGTCATGTGTAATTTTTCTGTCTCCAACGTACGGTTGGCACCCAATGAAATGTTCAGTATTTCAGAAAGTGATCTTAAGGTAACTTGTCGAACCTCTCTCACAATAACAGCAGCAGTGTTGATGTTTTCTTCCGTAAGAGCAGAAACTGGAGCACCGGGGCCACCTTCCTTTGAAATTGATTGTCTCCCCTCTTTTACATTTTAAACCACCTTCGAGCTGTGCTGTAGGGAAGAACAGACTCTCCATAGGCCTCCTGTAACATTGTGTAGGCCTCAGCTGAAGATTTGTTGAGACGAAAGCAGAATTTCAAAGTCGCATATTGTTCTTCGTGTGTTACCTTCATTGCAGCGGAAGGCAATACTGAACATGTCTGACCTTGCCTGCCTCTCACAGGCGGGAACCAGGAGTCCAAACAATGAAACAACTAAGGCTTGTTTGTTGCACATTAAGCTAACAGAATATCATATGATTAAATTTTAGTGCGAGAAATTATGGCCATAAAAAACTATGATCATTCTTTATTGAACAGCTCTCGTAGTATCCCTACAGCTTCCACAGAAAAAAATCGACG
Source organism: Schistocerca americana (assembly GCF_021461395.2). NCBI lineage: Eukaryota > Metazoa > Arthropoda > Insecta > Orthoptera > Acrididae > Schistocerca > Schistocerca americana. The sequence goes on along the minus strand of NC_060119.1, from coordinate 872,300,095 downwards.
TTTCCTTCGCCAGTTGTAACAATTTTGAGACATATGTTTGTGGACAGAGAAAGGCACATCCCACATTACCCCTCCCCCGCCCCCTCCCCTCTTTCTTAATTTGGAACCTTAAAGTATATATGTACAAAAGGTCCGACCATTTCTGGTATACAAGGCACATTATACGAGGGTTGGAACTTTAATAGTGGGAACTATTTATTTACAGCTCGTACAAAACAGATACCTGTTTCAAGGTTTTACTGACCTTCAAAGTAGTCACCAGCTTTGTGTATAACCCGTTGCCAGCGATGTGGAAGTCGTAGGATACTCTTAGCAGTGCTAGTTGTGTTGACAGTTCGAGCGGCGTGGTCTATTGCCCGACGAATTTGTAGCAGTTCTGAAGCGAAAGCCGTGAGGTGTTTCATTCAGTTTAGAAATCGAGTTGAGCAAACGAGGGCGTAAGTCAGGGGAGTGCAGTAGGTGGTATAGCACTTAGCAGCCCCATCAGTCAAACAAATCAGCAACAGCTTGCACTGTACCTTCTTGAGCATTGTCCTGCAAAAAGATGGTCTGGTCCTACAGATAGTGTCATCACTTCTGCCTCTATGCTGTTCATTTTTTGAACACAACCTATGAGCAACTTAGAGACAGAAGTGATGACACTTTCTGCAGGACCTGACCATCATTTTGCAGGACAATGTTCAAGCACGTGCAGTGCAAGCTGTTGCTGATTTGTTTGACTGATGGGGCTGCTAAGTGCTATACCACCTACTGCACTCCCCTGACTTACGCCCTCGTTTGCTCAACTCGATTTCTAAACTGAATGAAACACCTCACGGCTTTCGCTTCAGAACTGCTACAAATTCGTCGGGCAATAGACCGCGGCCGACCGGTGTGGCCGTGCGGTTCTAGGCGCTTCAGTCTGGAACCGCGTGACCGCTACGGTCGCAGGTTCGAATCCTCCCTCGGGCATGGATGTGTGTGATGTCCTTAGGTTAGTTAGGTTTAAGTAGTTCTAAGTTATAGGGGACTTACGACCACAGATGTTAAGTCCTATAGTGCTCAGAGCCATTTTTGAATAGGCCGCCCAGCTCGAACTGTCAACACAACTGGCACTGCTAAGAGTATCCTACGACCATCGCTGCAACGGGTTATACATAAAGCTAGTGAGCACTTTGAAAGTCAGTAAAACTTTGATACACGTATCTATTTTGTACGAGCTGTAAATAAATACTTGCCACTATTAAAGTGCCAACCCTCGTATCACGACAGATCAGTGGTTTCCGTTAGTAACATGTCTAAATGCGTATGCACTTCATGGGAGAGGACTGAAGAATTGTGCGTGTAGATAGGGAGCGAACTTGCCTGAGGACTTTTGTTGAAAGGTTGCTCCATGCTCTACAGCTTATCACTAGAGCAGTAAGGAGGGGGGGGGGGGGGGGAGGTGAGGAGGCGCTATTGCGCTAAATGAAGACGAGGGCCTCCAGTTTGAAATGCAAGGTATTGTTGAAGAAGGACATCCTAGTTAGTAAAAATCTATCCGCCAGCAATTGCCTTCTGATATGTAAGGGCATTTCATGGGCTCAAGTTAAGAGGACGTTCGTAGGGGTAGAGCCCAAAGAGCCCAAGCTCTGTCGGATACATCTAAAGTGAAATTTATCCAATCTCAGTAGGATGTCCTTTCGTCCAGGTTGGAACACCATACTAATGTAGTCAAGTATTGATCGAATTGAGGTCTGTACAACTTCAATAAACTGGTGGGAGAAGAGCCCCACCAAACTCGAGAGACTGATCAGATAATATTTCAAGCTGCCTGATAGTCACTAATTACATGGTTAAAGTGAGAGACCCATGACACTGAGAATCAAAGACAACGCCCAAGAATCGAGCTTATGATTGCATTGGATAATATTCAAAATCTAGGACTGAACTTCATTGTCCACTACAAAAATAACTATTATAAGTGTTTTAAGACAGTGACATTAAATTTATTTTCATCCAGAACCATTTTTCTAACAAGTGAAAATTCGATTAATAATGGTTGACTATTTTAACGTATCGATTGATGTGGCATACGTAAAAGTAGAACTGTACATTAGTGTTACCGGGCTTACAAATAAATGAGTACGTATTTACGTGCAAAAATGTAACGCATGGGTTGTGATAGCTTTGCTTCTCATTACACTATCATTTAAAAATTTCTATATATAATGACGATAAACATGTCCATAGCCTATGTCCCTCACGACAATGGATCGACGTTTCATAAAGTCTGAAAGACGGCGACTAGGTTTACTTGCACATCCTCTTAAAAGCCCATCTGAAAAGTTCCAGTAACTTTAAACGCAACCAATAGTCATCATGCACTCACAGCATTCTTCTTTTGCAGGAATAGGTTTTTTTCTGTACTGCAAATAAGTTCACATGAGGATAAAACTTTAATCAATGCATCCCGCCAACTCGAAAAGAATGGACCATCAGTTTGGAAGTGTTAAGTCAAGATGCCCGTGGGTAACTTCCTTTCCTGCCAGTATATAGCGATATTTTGTTGTGCATGGAATGTGGCAGCTGTTTCGTGACACCGTTTCGAATTATCTTCCGAGTACATTCAGTACAAACTCTCGCTGACCTCGAAAGACGCCGTTTGTAGCTGCCACACATGTTGGGTATCCCACATGAGCAGTGAGGTCAGCATTTGCATATATGGGCGTGCCAAACCAATAAGAACAGCGTTTTGCCTGTTCACCATCACCCAGAACCGCTTACATAGCTTTTTTGTGTACCACTGCGTAACTCAGGCCCATTCAAGTTTCATTCGTGTATTTATGTCTGACATTTACAGCTCTCTGAATAACTTTTCAGCCTGCGACCTTGCCTGAATGCTGTGCAAAATACACTCTGTACTGTATTGCATTCTCTGAAGTGTACGGGTTGTTTCAAGAGTGTTTTCAAAGCGCTGGAGCATTTCACAGTGATGTGAAGATTGCAGTCAACTCGCCCAAGGGCGTAGCTCTCAGGAGTAAGGAAGATATAGTATAGTCGGGAGGTTTTCTTTCAAAAAAAATATTTAGAAGTCGGTATTACGTAGGTTTTTGACAAAGTCGGAACTGGAACGTAGTAACAGCTAATTACAAATCGCCATTGTCTTTCGAAATATTAAAAATACTCTATATTCCCAGGTCTAGCTACCCAATCCCTACAAACTATTGTAGGGGAGCCCTTGAATCCGCCCCTACGCAGAAGTACGAAAAGTCACGCACTCCTTTGCTTTCAACTGTTTGGATAGCGATATACACATATGCAGATGGCGATAGTATCGCGTACACAAGGAACAAAAGGACAGTGTATTGGCGGAGCTGTCATTTGGACTCAGGTAATTCGTGTGAAAAGATGTCCAACGTGAATGAACAGACTTTGAAAGCGGAATTATAGTTAGAACTAGACGCATGGGGAATTCCATTTCGGATAACGTTACGGGATTCAATATCCCAATACACAGTATCAAGAGTGTGCCTAGAATACCAGATTTCAGACATTACCTCTCACCACGGAAAAATCAGTGGCCAACGGCCTTCATTTAACGACCGACAACAACGGCATTTGTGTAGCGTCATCAGTGGTAACAGGCAAGCGACACTGCGTGAAATAACCGCAAAAATCAATGTGGGATGTACTACGAACGTACGTGTTAGGACAGTGAGGTGAAGGCCAGATTCTCATTCAAACGAGCAAAAAATGGGCAAGGTAGGAAATTTTTTTGACATGATGAAAAGACATACAAACAAACTATTTGGGGAATATGTTCAATCATGCTTTGAACTTCATTTTAGATTTACAAAACAAACAAAAACAAAATGGCGCCCATAATTTTGGTTCGATCAAAGGCCTGCGAGCCTGTGCAGCCCCTCAGCAGTTATATGAAATCAAAAATGGATAACATCAGTCGATACTACATTAAATTTATGGGAGCGTATGCCTAACCACAAAGAAATAACCTTAAATTTCACGGTATGGTGCTAACTCGAACTTTGAGTTCGATTTTTTGGGTTTTTTCACTCTTTATGGCTTTATAAGAAACAGCTTATATTAACAAATTTCATACGAGGGTCACTCCAAAAGAAATGCACATTATTTTTGTAAAAATACGGTTTTCATTCTGCATGTGTGAAAGTTTTACAGTGTGTAGATGCATCCTTCCTGCTTGTTTTCAAACTTAGTTCAACCCGTTTCCGTGAGTGGCACCGTCGCAGCATGTCTTCAAAATGGCTGCTACACTTGGCGTTCGTCAGAAGCAACGTGCTGTCATAGAATTCCTGTGATGTGAAAACGAGACAGCGGGAAACATCCACAAGAGGTTGAAAAAAAGTTTATGGAGATGCTGCTGTCGATCGCAGTACAGTTAGTCAGTGGGCAAGCACGTTACGTGATGAAAGCAGACACGACAATATTGAGGATTGTCATCGTAGCGGCAGGCCTCGTACTGCACACACTCCAGACAAAGTGCAGAGAGTTAACGATTTGGTGACTGCTGACAGACGCATCACAGTGAACGAATTGTCACGCTACGTTGGGATAGGGGAAGGAAGTGTTTGCAGAATACTGAAAGTTTTGGCGTTATAAAAGGTTTGTGCCAGTTCCAAGGTTGTTGACAGTGGCTCAGAAAGAAGCAAGAAAAAAGGTATGCAGTGAACTTTTGGAAGAGTTCGAGAATGGTGGAGATGAATTTCTTGGAAGAATTGTGACAGGCGATGAAACATGGCTCCATCATTTTTCACCAGAGATGAAGAGGCAATCAATGGAGTGGCATCATGTAAATTCACCCAAGGAAAAAAAATTCAAGACCACACCTTCTGCTGGAAAAGTTATGGCTACGGTGTTTATCGATTCCGAAGGACTCTTACTTGTGGACATCATGCCAAGTGGAACCACCATAAAAGGCGAGTGCCTTAGCTAACAGAACGATATCTCTTGCAGCGTCTCCCCTGGACTTGTGACCATATCGGTTGGATCCTAGACGACTGGAATACGGTGACCTAGTCATATGAGTTCAGATTTCAGTTGCTAAGAGCTAATGGTAGTGTTCGAGTGTGGCACAGACGCCAAGAAGCCATGCACCCAGGTTATCAACAAGGCACTGGGCAAGCTGGTGGTGGCTCCACAATGGTGGCGGGTTCTCTGGTCCAACTGAACCGATCAGTGACTGGAAATGGTTATGTTCGCCTACGTAGAAACCATTTGCTGCCATTCATGAATTTCATGTTCCCAAACAACGATGGTATTTTAATGGATGGCTTTGCTCCATGTCACTGGTCTAGAATTGTTCGTGACTAGTTTGAAAAATATTTTGGACAATTCAAGCGAATGATGTGGCCACTCAGATCGCCCGACATGAATCCCTCGAACAGTTATGGGGCATAATCGAGAGATCAGTTCGTGCACAAAATCGTGCACCGGCAACACTTCCGCAATGATGGACGCCTATAGAGGCAGCATGGCTCGGTATTTCTGCTGGGGGCTTCCAGCGACCTGTTGAGTCCAAGCCACGTCGAGCTGTGGGACTACACAGGGCAAAACGAGGCCCGACATTATATTTGGAGGTATATCATGACTTTTGTCACATCAGTGTATTATGCAGTTCTTGGTAACGTAGTACAATCTAAGGATAAAATAGAGTAAAATTAAAATTTACAGAAATAATGGTATCATTCCAGTACAAGATGAATATACACTACAGAAGTCAGGCAAAGGTATTCCTTATTACCAAAACTATTGTCAACACCCCTAGAAGAATATTTCAGTTTTCTAAACTGGGAAAAGAAGGAACGCAGACTTGTTAGTGGAACATACCTGATGGACATTCATTTCACTGATGACACTGTACTGTTTGCTTCTAGTGCAATAAATAACCATCAATAAACGGGCGAATTTAACAGACCAAGTCTGGAAGTAGGCCTGAAAACCGATTGCGACATGCCTCGTATAACGTATAATTAACATACGGAAAGGAAAACAATGCAAATTAGAAACAAAATTGGGATACTTCCTAATATCGTGTCGAGCCTCCTTTTGCCCGGCGTAGTGCAGTAACTCGCCTGACATGAACTCAGCAAGGCGTTGGATGTTCCCTGCAGAAATGATGAGTAGGAGTCCATTATTACAAAAGTATTAGGGATGCAGGATTTTGTGCACGAGCTGACATCTCGATGTGTCCAACAAATGTTCTATGAGATTCATGTCGGGCGATCTTCGTTGCCAAATCATTCGCTCAAATTGTCTAGAACGTTCTTCAACCCAACCGCAAACAGTTGTAGCCTGGTGACATGGCGCACTGTCATCGTTAAAACATTCCATTGTTGTTTGGGAACATTAGGTCCACGAATGACTGCAAATGGTCTCCAAGTAGCCGAACATAACAATTTATAGTCAATTGTTGGTTTAATTGGACTAGAGGACCCAATCCACTCCATACAAACACAGCCCACACCGTTTTGCAGCCACCACCAGGTTTGCACAGTGCCTTGATGGCAACCTGAGTCCATGGCTTCGAGGGGTTTGCACCACACTCGAATCCTACCACCAGTTCTTACCAACTGAAATCGGGACTCATCTGACCAGGTCACGGCTTTCTAGCCATCTAGAGTCCATTCGATATGGTCGTGAACGCAGGCGAGGCGCTGCAGACGGTGTCGTGTTGTTAGCAATGCCACTAGCGTCTGTCTTCTGCTGCCATGGTCCATTTACGCCAGATTTCGCCTTACTGTCCTAATGGGTACGTTCGTAGTAGGTCCCAAATGGATTTCTGTTGTTATTTGACGCTGTGTTTCTTGTATGTTAGCACTGGCAACTCTATGCAGACGCCGCTGCTCTCGGCCGTTAAGTGAAGTTCGTTGGCCACTGCTTTGTCCGTGGTGAAGGTTAATGCCTGAAATTTGGTATTCTGGGCACACTCTTGACATTGTTAATCTCGAACTATTGAATTTCCTAACATATCCGAAATGGAATGTTCCATGCGTCTAGCTCCAACTACTATTCCGCGTTCAGAGTATGTTAATTCGAGTCATACCGCCATAATACGCCGGAAACCTTTTTAACATGAAAAACCTGAACACAAATGACAGCTCCGCCAATGTACTGCCCTTTTATACCTTCTGAAGGCGATACTACCGTCATCTGTATATGTGCAAATTGTTATCCTATGACTTTTGCTACCTCAGTGAAAATTGCATAGTTAGGTGTATCCCCATAGCGAAAAAACAACAATAATTCGTGTTAATATCGTTGTTGCAGTAGAAGTTAGGGATATGTTATAGAAATGTGTTCCTCATACAGAAGCTATTATTCACATAGTAAGTTATTCACTGTCATCCTCTTTCCCCATACTGCTGTACCACACTATGTTATCCAAAAGCCGCTAAGTGATCGTAACAAATTTAAAACACAATCCTAGTGACTTACACTTGACTTTTTATTTCTTGCTGACTGTCGTTATCAACGAATCTGTGCTGCCTTCAATTTTAGTTTTTTGTATAATAGTTGTTCCGCGAATATTAGCAGGTTATCATCTGATGACGACTTAACAAGCCGAAAAAATGGTTAGTAATACACAAATATTAGTGGACAAAACGCAGTTCGTTTGCTTTTCTCCCTTGTATATGAAATAATTCTACCTAGAAGCTACGAAATGATTCATTAACACAAGGACTGGTGATTGTCTGGGTTACACTTCAGTTCGACAAAAATTAAAAGTTTGTTTTAAATGTTCAAAAACGTAAAATTATATACTTCACAAAGCGCAGAAAAGTAGTATTCCATGACTACAACATCAGAGAGTCACAGCTGGTATTAGTAATCTCATACAAATTCCTGGGTATAGCAGTATGTAATGGTATCAAACGAACCCTCTCGCCCTTCCCTCAACGAACCATTGACTTTACCGATGTGAGGTGCAGCAAGGCGTGCTTCAGCGATATAGATAATCATACAGTAACTGCGACCATAACGGACCGGTATATGTGGGCAAATAACAGTAACCCGTGGTTGCTGAAGACCAGAAGCAGCCGCCTATTCAGTGTTTGCAGTGGTAACAGTCTGTGTTACTGACTGATCTGGCCTTGTAACATAGGCAGCATTGCCTTGTTGTACAGTCTCGATTGTATTCCCGAGGGTTATAATTAAAGTGCAGCTACTCACGGAGATCTAGCGTGGGCTGTAATTATCGTATGGCAGCGAAACTTGCTAGATACTCTATGCGTTTATGCAGAACCGATTTACACTGGAAAAAAATTAGTTCCAATTTTTGCCGCCATGTACAAATCTGATGCTGTACGGTATCTTGTCGACGTCTCCAGTGCTCAAATTAAAGTGATTGTGCAAGTGGCAGTTAATAATTAAATACACATCATGCCTTTCTCACTTGTTTGACCTTTTCTTCCCACGTCCCATGCCTAATCCATAACATATGGAAACAAATCCATACGTCCTTCTTCAATTCACAGCGTTGGATTTGCACCTGGTGGCCTAAACTGGAACTAATTTTTCCAGCGTAAATCGGTTCCGCATTAACTCATTAGAATGTCTAACAAATTTCGCTGCCATACGATGATTACGGCCCACGGTTGACCTCTGTGAGTAGCCGCAGTAGCTCTATTATATGGCTCAATGATAGGCAATACAGACAAAAAGAAAATAGAACCTTTTGAGGTGCCGTGCTGTAGAACCGTCGTGAAGATTGTATGGGTGGATCGAACGACAGAGAGAGAGGTACTGAATCAATTTGCAGAAGAAAGAAATTTATAGCACAACTCGACTGAAAAAAAAAGGAATCGGTTGATAAGACACATTCTGAGGCATCAGGGTATTGTTGGTCTGGTAATGCAAGGAAATGTGGGGTGTAGGGGAGAGGAGGGTGAGGGGAGAGATTGGAGACGGGGACCGAGGCTTGAATATAGTAAACAGGTTCGAAAGGAAAGAATCTGTGGTAGTAATCCAGGGATGAGGTTTGCGTAGGATAGACGAGCGTGGAGAGCTGTATCAAACCAGTCTTCGAATTAAGACCACAACAGCACAAGAACGACATTAAGTGGAATGATCACATAGGCTCAGTAATGGCTAAGGCAGGTGACAGACTTTGGATCGTAGGCGGGATGCTGGGTAAGCGCAGCCTGAAATATTACTGTATCTCATTGTTACCTATCAGAACCCCTCGGAGAGCATTGAAGATAAACACCAGTCCTAATTGCCCAATTGTAAAGTGACCTGTTTCCAAATTACATACAAAAAAAACCACTATTTCAGCATACATATAATTCGAAAACGATGCTTTGCTGATTAACATTGTTCTTATGTGAGAAACATAATATAAATGTGAGATTAATACTGTAAATAATCGAAAGAAATGTAGCTCATGGTCAGGATGTACCAGTAAACCTATCAGTATAAAATTACTGGAGCAAATTAAATAGAACATATAAATAAAGCATGTTAATTGAATCTCTGATATATGTTAGCACTAAAATTCAGGCACTAGTTGATTTGTTATAAACAAATTTAGAAATGTAATTGTTACCTGTAACATAATTAGTCAAAAATGTTATATTAACTCGTAACTAAGTTGAAAATAGGTTCACCTTGTTCAGCACTGAGATTGTAAATTTTTAGCAATGTGGAGCTCATATTCGGTTTAACTTTTAATTGTAATTTTACATAAAATTGTGATTTTCATTGTAGGTAATTGTTAACAAAAGTATAAACAGAGGTCACGCAGGCGCCTTCAGGCACTCGTTTTTTGGCTAGGGTTGCGAGCAAATGTATTGTAGGCTCACTTGTTTGTTGATTGTTGTGAACTCTGTGTCGTTTGATGTCAACTTAGGGTACATCTGATGTAACCAGTACAGTTCACCAGGCTCGGACACCAGAGTCCTGGAAATATATTGGTATTAAAACTGCACTGTATTTTGGAATTTATTTGGGAGTCTTCCACAATCCTTTTCATAGGCTGCACAGCGACGAGACATGAATCCAGGAAGTTTACAAAACCCCGAGAACTAAACAACTCTCAATGTTGGTGGAATTGACGTGAAAACAACAGCGCATCGACTGGGCATTTCACTCAAAACATTTGAAACACGTAGGTGGGAAAATATAAACATCTCAACGTGGTGGAAGAGCTGGGATCAAGTGGAAGACTGTGCAGAGGACGACTCGCAAGAATTCCATGTACAAGAAGTAGGAACCATAATCTTGTACGTTGCAGACTGCACCACGGACGTCACCAGGAGCAAAAGTGAAATTCTGGAATGACATCGCAAATGAATCAGATAAGTACCCTTTTTAATTGTTTTTATTTAAGTCACAGACAATGTCCTACAATTTTCTGTTTTTGTTCATTGTGTGCGTGTGCCAATTTCACTTGATAGGCAGGAAAGTGTTTTGTCTAGTGTTTAGCCACTTTGATCAAAATGAGTGAAACTCAGTTAAATCGAATAGGCATGACCACTCGGTCAGGCCATCAATTTCATGCTTCTACTCCAAATGTACACTTAAACAGTGAAGCAAATTCCGCGAGCAGTAGTTGTTCGCCTCTTCATGGTTTTTCGGCAGCAAATCAGCAACCAAATTTATTTGATTAGATATCTCAATTGCTGAATAATAAACTAAAACAATTGGTAACTCAAAATAACCAATTAGGGAGCAACATTAAAGAGGTCACAGAAAAGCTGGACCAAAATTTGAAATCATTGAGAGAAGAAATCAATGTAACAAATAACAAAGTACAAATTGTTGCATGTGACATAAAAAGGGTAAAAACCAAAGTTGACTGTTTGGAGGCTTTCACAATCTCCGAATTTAAAGAAACAAACAAAGCACTGAATTAGTTAACGAACGTATCAAAAACACGGAAGTAGTCGTTTTAAATGAATTAGTGAACCGAAAAGACGAGTTAAAAATGTTGCAGGAACTATTTGTTTCAGAAAAAGAATTGGTAGGGGAAAGATTGAAATTAAATTCTGAAGCTGTTTCTGATAAGATATCTCGTAACAATAGAACTGCAAACAGTCAGTTCTAAAGTTTCAAAACTGCAAAATAATATAATGTCCAATTTTGATTCAAACCAGATGTTTGTGCATAGTTGTAATAATGTTAGTTTAAAATGTTACCCAGCTGATGCGAAATTGCATCCATTTGACTTTGTGCATCAGTGCAAAGACAGTTTCCAACCTAACATACCAGAGTCTGCTAAAGTTAAATTTGCGAAACGTTTTTTGGATGGTGAAGCCCTTACATGGGCGAACCAAAACATTGATACAAATACTACGTCTTTTGCCGATTTTGAACGTCAATTCTTGGCGAAGTTTTGGTCGGAAAACAAACAGGCAAGAATAAAATCTGAATTTCTTAACGGTAGCACATATCACACAGGTCTTGCAATTAGCATGCGAGAATTTTGTGAAAAACAGTTAGGGACATTATCACATTTGAGCAAACCTTTGGATGAACTGATGCAAATTGACGCACTGAAACGGCGCTTACCACACCGTTTTCAGTGGGGGCTTTTATATGGACAAGATGACAGTGTTGACGAATTTTTACGTTATGTAGACAAAATTGATCGTGCATGGCAGAATGATGACAGACAGTACAATCAAAACCTCAGAAACACTCACAACAGGAATGGGAGTCACAACAATATAATGGACACAGAAATAATAACTGGCGTGGTAACCAAAACAGTAGTTACAACAGACGCGAAAACCACCAAGAACAGAGAAACAGTAACCAGTTTCACAACAGCAATTCCAACCAGGGAAACAGGTAACCACCCTGTTGGGAGCCTGTCAATTCGAGGTGAATAATTATGCCACAAACCAGGCAAATAGGAGGTTAAAGAGACAGAAACATAGAAGCAATCATAAATGTAATGTAAATAGGGACTACTACTTAGATGATACTAGTTATAAGCAAAACGTTTGGGATCACATGTTGAGTGAATTGAATAATACACATACTCAAGCAGGACCACAGTTTGAACTTAATGAACATGACTAAGCATTAATTGATGACACATTAACACCTGATCTAGACAGAACTTGTGATATGTGTGGTATCACTAGCTTGTTTTCTGATGAAGGTAAGGATAATGGGGTATCTATATTAGTAGAAATTAGTAGCCAAAATGAGGAAATTACACCAGACTCTGATAATGAAACAGGTAGCAATTTCAGTAGTATAACTTCAGATGTTGAACACCTAGTAGTCAAGGCAGATGTGCGTGCAGAGGTATCACCCACAGATTATTTTGATGATGATTTTGGTAAAGATAGTGCTGTGAAGGATGATGTATTTGGTGATATATGTACACAAGAGGAATTAGATGGCACTATTTATGTTGAAGGTATTGATAATGGTGTTGCAGCTGAAAGTAACTCTAAATGCGAAATTGGTTCATGTGAAGATATTAAGAGTGCAAACAATGTATTAGAAACAATTTGTAGAAAATAAATCTTAAGTAAATCTACTAATAAGAAGGAACAAGCTAAGTTGATAGGTGAGAAGATTTTGGAATTTACTATCAGTGAAAATGAAGTTTGTTTAGAAAATAAGAAGGAAAGCGAAGTCATCAAATCAGATCCATCCATGAAAGATAATTTTAAGTGTAATGAAAGAAAGGTATCTGTCTCATGTGTATTTAATTCCAGTTAATCTTGTGTTGATTCTAACATTGAAACCTGTAGTGAAGAAGTATGTAACAACATTGATAGAACTGAATTAGAAAGTGACTTGTTGGCAGAGAATGTGAATAGTGACCCAAATATTACCTCAAGTAGCCCTTACGTAGAAATAAGCATTAACAATTGGTCAGGACTTTGTTTGATTGACACTGGCAGTCCTGTTAGTAGTATCTCAGCCAAGTTGAGGAACAGGATAAAAGACACTGAAAGTTACATCGAATTTCCCATCACAGGTGTACAGATTAAAGGTGCCACTGGCAAGTTTAGTAAGTTAATAAATAAACAAGCTTTAATTACATTTTCTGTTGGCAACATTAATTTTGAACATGGTTGTTTAGTTATTCCACACCCCAGTGAGCAAACGATTTTAGGGATGGATTGGATAGTTAAAGCAAAGGTGAGTTTTGATTGGCAAAATTCAGAATTACTGTTCACTGAACCAAAGGTCAGTATTCAAGGAAAAGTAGTGATCCAGTTAAGTTCAAGTACAAACAGTAGTAACCATATTAGGGAAATAATTTATCCAGAGTGTAGCCATTACATGGAGGAAGAGGAAAATAGGGATCACAATAACCAGAATTTGGTTGATGATAGTTACTCCCTAACCATATCAGAAAAGGTAAAAGAAGCAAATGACTTGACTGAGTCTGAAAAGCAGGAATTAGAAAATTTTCTCTGGGAAAACTGTAACATTTTTAGTGATCAACCTGGTAGGGTCAAAGATTATGAATGTCATTTGAAGTTAAAGCCACACGAACCCTTTTTCATTAAGCCTTATGGGGTACCCATCTGTAAAAGGAAAGAAGTGGAGAGGGAACTCCAGAAAATGCAAAAATGGAGAATAATAGAGAGAAGTCACAGTCCATATAACAGCCCGATAGTCTGTATTTCAAAAAAGGATGGAGGTGTTAGGCTGATATTGGATTCACGTCATCTAAATAAGTTTATAGAAAGAGAAACAGATCATCCTGAATCCACGGAGGAACTGTTGTAGAAATTCAATGATACAAAATATTTTTCTAGCCTTGATTTGACCTCAGGTTTTCATAAAATCACATTAGCACAGGATTCAAGGCAGTACACAGCCTTTTTATATAATGGTAAATGTTTTCATTATTGTGTTGTTCCATTCGGGCTGAAGGTGTCTGTACTGAGTTTATTCGAGCTTTGGATCATGTGATTGGAAGTGAACTACTATCTTAACTAATTATTTACGTGGATGATATATTAATAACCAGCAAAACTTGGGAGGAACACCTTGATACTTTGTACAAATTAGCCAATAAGTTCAGGCAAGGCGGTATGACCCTTAAATTAAGTAAATGCAAATTTGGAGTATCCCACTTGAAGTTTTTAGGCCATATAATTAACAGAGAAGGCATTCTATCTGACAGTGATAAAATTTCTGCAATTGTCCAGTTTCGACGTCCAAAGAACAAGAAACAGCTGAGGTCTATGTAAAGGTCTATGTAATTTTTATCGTAAGAATGTCAGCACCCAAGCTTTAAGTGCACCGTGTTTGAGAGAGCTATTTAAAGAGAATACCGTATGGGAATGGACAGATGAGTGTCAAGCAGCATTCGATGAGATCAAACAACAACTAAATAAGAGTCAATTACTCCACAGACCTGACCTTTCACTAGCATTTTGCCTAATGACAGATTGTTCAGATTACGGATTAGGTGTACATTTGTTTCAACAGAAGGAAATTGATGGAAAAATAGAACATCTTTCAATCAGTTTTGCCAGCCGAGGTCTGCGGAAACATGAATGTAATTACACGGTGACTGAGAAGGAACTACTTGCCATTGTATGGGGCTTCACTAAATATAGGAACTATCTAGCAGGCCATAAACTCACAGTTTTCAAGGCTCTATGTTATATTCAAGACTGTAAACTTTTCAATAGTAGATTAACCAGGTGGGACATATTTTTGAAACAATTTGACTATAGCATTCAGTATATAAACGGGGATCAGAATTTAATTGCTGATGCTTTGTCTAGATTACCTGTGGGG